>NW_027266330.1:58891736-59224236 GCF_022045235.1 Haliotis cracherodii
GGCAATGACGCGGGAAAAAATTCAAGCATGTTAGAACTGGTATAAATATCTACGTCCACAATACAAATGACAGTGTCCATTTCTTTTATTTGTGATTACTGTGTATGTATTACCATGGGGAAAATGTGCAAAGTTTACAAATGTTTTATCACGTTACATTCCACATATTAAGGTTTGGAAATTGTGACATAAATATAGAATACTAAACGAGCTCCCCTGTAATACCAACTATTTCAAACGAGTGAATAGTTATCATATCTGACCTATTCACGAGTTTCACCAAATTGGTCTCACACGGGAGCGAGTTTAGAATTTTATTGATTACTTGTCGCTTATACCTTTTTAAAAAAAAATCACGGTCATTTGTGAATACAGACATCTTCGCATTCCAAATTATATTGTTTGTTTGTTGTTTAACGCCGCTCCCAGCAATATTCCTACTTTATGACCGTGGTCTGTAAATAATCGAGTCTGGACCAGACAATTCGGCGGTTAACATCATGAGCATCGATCCACGCATTTGAATTACAATGACATGCATCAACCAAGACAGCGAGCCTGACCACCCGATCCCGTTAGTCGCTTCTTAGGGCAAGCATTGGTTGCTGAAGACCTATTCTATCCCGGATCTTCACGAGTCCAAAACTATTCCAATCAGCAGTATTGCAGCTTAGCGCTACACCGTGTGTTATAGACATAAGCACAGCCCCGTGAGTTTCTCAATGAATAATATTATACACGGCTAGCATATTCATTGAAGCCAAATTCTCGCAAACCAATTAGTAGCATTTGTCTAAAATGAGCTTGTCCGATGTTTTACACCACATCATATTCGCTACTTAAGGCAACATCAAATTAAGTAAAACATTTTCATCGAGGACAAAACATCACACCATACATTATTTTGTTACCCTACTGAACACACAGATGCCATCAATAGTTATTTTAGAAAAAAAGAATGTAAACAATAAAATGCTTCCCGCAAAATTCAATCAAACTCTAACTAATAATTTATAGCGGCCTTGACATCCACATGCCAGTCATGCTAATACTGGAAATGTACCCAAATTCACAGCTTTAAGCTTGTGAGTGAATGAGATGGATATAACGTCGCTTTTAACAGTATTCCAGTTATATCATGGCATGTCAGCTTAATGTTGGAGGAAAGGCCAAAGTGATGCAGGTCTTAGACGTTTGCCACTTCGATGAAACACACGAGCACGGGTATGGTGATGACAAACCTCGAAACTGGGCGAACTGAGATTCGAACCCTCAATCATAGGTTTCTGGCGTGCCAAAGTGACACAACTCTGCACAGAGAATCGCGGCGCCTTCGACGACACGGCCACCTGTGTCCCCACTTGAAGCATGTGCATGACTCTGAGAAAGAAAGTGAGTTTGGCATTGTGTGTTTGAGAAACGTGGCAACGTTCGTTTTGGGCGTAAATGTGTATGTCATTTGAAGCATTTTGCAGTGACCAAATCTCTTGAAATCTTTTGGAAACATTGAAAGTGTTGGCTATCCAACTATGTTAAAAGAACCACAATGGTGTGGCGCATGCGCGTACAGTATCAGGCTAACAGGAGCCTCTGACATCAATTTGTACACTTTCAAACGGTTGTATTTCCCTAACGACCCCTTATAGGTGTGTCGGCTTTTGTATTAAAAGTCTTAGAATTCGGAGAGCTTTCCGACGAGCCATCATTCATTAAACTCGCATGATATTTGAAACCTGTTTCTTATACACTGGCGTAACTACATATATGCAAAACAACAATTGCCTACCGGTACACAAATTGATTTTACTTGCCTTTCCCCGCTATTCATTGGTCAGCCCGATAGAGTAACCGCCCTTTATCAAAGGGAAGCTACTCTAACCCTAGTTTGTGAGACGTCACGGTCACAGTCAGACGTTGTTGACAGTCGGCATGTCCTGTCATAACATTACGAAGTGCAGTCAGTTGTACATACGGCGACAAAACGAAACAAGGTAACAATTCGACCATATTTCGGCCACATTCTCCTGCTTAATTTGTGGAAAGGTTCCAAGACGCAGACGTCTACAAGCGCAGATAAGGAAACTGATCCCGCTTGGCTAGTTCCCTGGCAAAATCTCCAAAGTAGTCAAAACTTGTAAAATGCCCTAACCATGTCACAGTTAGACACTTATTTTCAGTATATTAGACTATTCTTTTGATAATGATAGCAATTATCCAAGTAATTTCTCCAGATTCTCGATGGTATATTCTGACTCGATCACCGAATGACAAGGAGCGAAGTTATGTTTGTTTATAAACACTGAAAGTAGTCCCCACATGACCTTTGATATTTGCATTTCTCTTGCGTACATATATCTGTTAATTTTATAATACTGTATGTGCAACAATTTATAATCCTTGTCCTATAGAGATTACCACACGAGTGTCTGTCAGATTCCATTTGTCTTTCAACGAGTTATTTCAAAACGTATCTAACGCGCGAAAGCAAGTTAGATATGCTTTGAAACAATGGCTTGTCAGATAAATGGTATCTGACAGACACGAGTGCAGTTATCTGTTTCTTTCACACCCTAAAATCGCACCTTTTGAGCGTCGAATCGATACATTTTTGTGTAATTCTCATGATCGCAGTAGTGCATTAATACATAACACAACAGTCATGAGTGACGTCATCCGATGTACTGCATAAATAAGGTGATCCTACACCAAAAGGTTTCCTCTATATCTGTGGACTATCAAGGCGATGATGAAAATGCAAACTAGATAAGATCAAAGAACAGGCTGGATGCAATATCATGCAATAGACTGTTATATTGTCGTTTTGCTCTAACTCAAAGGGACCTGACAATTGTTGTGACTGCAATGTCAAGCAACTAAAATCCGATACAACAGCGCAGTTTTATCTTACCGTTTATGCAGAAATAAAACTTTGAATAAAATTGGAGTAAAATGGTTTGAAGTGGGGTCGGGGTAGGAGGACGGAAATGGGGTGGTGTGGAATGGTGTGGTGTGGGGTGGGGTGAGGTGTAGTGAAATGGGGTAATGTGGGATGGGTTGGGGTGGGGTATGGTTCGACGGAGTTGGTCGGGGTGAAGTTGAGTGAAATAGGGTGTGTGTCAGGGGGACGGGATGGGGTGGGGTCGGGCGAAGTGGAATGAAATGGGATTGTGTTGGATGGGGTGGGTTGGGTGAGTTAGGGTGAAATGGTGTAGTGTGTTGTGATGTGGGGTGGAGTGAAATGGGGTTGTGTGGGATGAGGTGGTGTGGGATGGGATGGATTGAAATTGAGTGGTGTGGGATGGTGTGGGGTGAGGTGAAGTGGAGCGGGGTGGGGTTGGGTGTGCATCCCCTGCACCTCTCTGAATTCGCCAGTGGATAAAGTGACCTGCTAAATAGTCCTCACCCATATGTCACGGAATACGACTCAGAATAAAGTGCATGTATTACTCAGTAAAGAACTATTTCTGACGTACACCTACCTGACTTATCGCAACCCCTCTACAAGGAAGTGCGACAGTTTTGTCAACAACGCTATCTACCGTACTCTTTCAGCTAATCTTTCGTCTTATCCGTTAGTCAGGAAAAGAGTGACAATGAATAGCGACCTCCTGTATCATTGCGGGACATGAGGGTAGGTTGGTGTGACGTTGTTTACTTACATGTTTACAGCACCAGTCGTTCAGGACAACGAACACAATCTGCACCAACAATGCAATCTGTTGTTTCTAGGCATTGTGGGTTGAATCATTTCAGGCAACTACGGTAATCTGTGAACCAATCGGAACACACTGATACGTACCCGAGGCAGGTGCAGTTACATAACTTGTGTTGCCAGTCAGTACAACCCATATACAACACAGATACAACACATGTACAACACAGGTACAGCAGGAGTACACTGACTGACGGACAGGTAAAAGAACGTCGCATCATGTCGGGACGCTGGAGGGTCCTGCTGTTGGTCGCGTGTCTTGGTGAGTAACTGCAACGTCTTTGCCTACATCTACGACCTACATAGAGAGGTTGTGTAGGGCGTTGATGTATGTAGGAGGGAGAGGGATCTGGACTTGGACTGAGCTGTGGACGTCAGGTAGGTGTTTGTGTGAAGGGCGGAGACTTTGATTAGGTGTGGCTTTGTTGGGCACTAGTCACGGGTGGGTAGGATTTGTTTGTTTGTTGTTTAACGACTCACTCAGCAATATTCAAGCTTTGTGACAGCGGTCTGTAAATGATCGAGTCTGAACCAGACAATCCAGTGATTAACATCATGAGCATCGATCCACGCAATTGAAATTCAATAACATGCATCAGCCAGGTCAGCGAGCCTGACCACCCTTCGACAATCATAGTCGCCATTTATGGCAAGCAAGGGTTGTTGAAGTCTTATTCTACCCCGAATCTTTATGGGTAGGGTGAGTAGGAAGGAAAATATCTTTCAAAAATAATGTTGCTTTACAAAACTCTCAGGAATATCTGGTGAGTGGTGAGTGAATGTGTGAGTGAGTGATTCGTCCGGTAGATTGGTGGTTTGGTGAGTGAGTGAGAGAGTATTTTTCCTCATTATTATGGGATATATTATGAATTATAATAAGGCATTTTCAAAATTATTTCCAAGTATAGGTAAAACGTGAAATCAATGCTTCTCCAAAAGAATGCGACCGTGGGCCCCTAGCCAAAAATGCGACTCAATATGAATGCGACACCCTCTCCTCTCAAGCATCAGTGGATTTATATCTAAACAAAATGTCCTCAGTCAGGTTTACAGGAGAATCCTCACCTTAATCCAATCACACACCAAATAGCATCGCTTATTAGCGCTGAGTAGAGTACTTCAGCTAAAACAATACGTGTGCGCTGGCTCGTGTCGGCCTTTGATGCAGTCGCAAAGAGCAAAGACACCATGTTGGGTGGCGTCTGTCTGGACTTGCAGGTGTGATCAGTGAAGACATGAGTGAGTAGAACGCTTGTCTTGACCCCAGCAGTGACAATTCACAGGATGTAATTAGTGTTTGAATGACATTATTTATATACTTGTGTCTGAATATTACATTGCGGGTCATCTTTAAGCATTGTATTGTAGGTTATATTTACATCGTGGGTAATATTTGATATTGTAAGTGCAGGTTGCTCGTGTGACCCAATATTTATATGTTTTTAAACATGTGATTTAATTTATAATTTGTTTATATGTTAAATGTCTCTCATAACCCTGAATGGGTGGCCATGTTTTATCTTGTGGCGTAATGTATTTTTGTGAGATGGGTGAGACAAAAATAAACAATTTCTCTTCTTCTTCTTGTAACAAGTGCTGCTCAATAAACAGTGATGTGGAATACATAGTTGTTTGTTTTCAACGTATGTCTAAGTTGGTATTTCTGCTATCCAAAATGTCTTATGTTGATATAAATGCGATGTTTAATAATGCGAGCAAAGACCACTCGCATTTTTGGCATTTAATTCTCGCTCGCGTTAATATCAAGATTTACAGCATCTACAACATATGAATTATAATTCTACCATGACATCGATGAATGCTTGATTCTTATCGGTTAAAAGAGGTTTCCTTTTTGCTACGGAAACCCCTTTCAAATATATTAAGCCTTTTCACACAAAAAACGTGCATATAAATACATCCATAGCCTACACATTGGTTTATAAAAGAAATGACCCCCATATGAACTGTAAAACGTATCTATATTTCTTCTATTTCAAGCTGGGTCTAAAATAGAAGCCAGGTCTCTAATACACGCCGATTCAAGGGCTCTCGCAAAATTAATAGACGGCCAGGGAAATACAGTAGTTTGAGAGCGGATGTTTTTGGCGTTCTAGGCCGCAACCCTGACTGCTACGTTGATTCCATTACAAGATTTAATGAAGGCATAACTTTTCCATACACATGAAATGTTAGGGACCAGAAACAGGACAGGCTATTTCCTCATTGAAACAACCGACAATGACAGTAAAATAAAACATTATAAAACATGTTTAAAGAAACTTTTTTCATGACAGCATGTTGTTTACATATCTTTTTATTCATTGCCATCTCCGTCTACCACCACCGGAAGGATTTGGCCGGAGAGGATTTAAAAGTCCCTCAGAAAACAGTCCTAGATTCTCTCGCTCCTACGATAGGCGAAAACAATGTCCAGACATCACTGAAGTCAAAGCACACTTGATCCTCGCAACTTATCAAACTTGATGTGATTGATTTCAGAACACGCACAATTAAGAAACTCATACACGAACCACTGTTTCTTGACTACTATAGTCACAATGAATCTTGCTTGCTTGAATCTGGGAAAACTTCAAATTGACAGGTCAAATCATGCAGATTCCTCCTGTCAAAATAGTCGGTTTGCAGCCTAAAAGATGGCTGGTTGGTCATACTCCAGTTCCATTGGTAACCACATTGTACCAGCAGGCTCATTCCCAGTGAATCTCCAGGTTGATGTTGAACCGCATCATAGATCGGTGTCGTCACCTTGCCTCTGAATCTGTCTGCTGAGGCACGGAAAATGTAAACATTGGCAGCCATATTGACAACTTTGAAGCGTGAGTAACTGTGATGTAGGTCCAGTTATGCCACATCCATGTTCAGGGATGAGATGCGTTTGTTTTGATTATTATTATTTTACTGGAGGCAATTGCCGTCATGGTAGGACGCTAAAACGCCCAGTTTCTAAATTAAAATAAGAGGTATCTACTCTACAGTGGGACTACATCAAATTTCAAAACACAGTAGGTCTATATCCTAAATGGAGGGGCGTTCGGTTAGCCTTGTGGTTAAAGCTTTCGCTCGTCACGCCGAAGACGCGGGTTCGATTCCCGACATCTGTACAATGTGTGAAGCCCATTTCTGGTGTCCCCCGCCGTGATATTGCTGAAATATTGCTAAAAGCGGTGTAAAACCATACTCACTCACTCACTCCTAGATGGAGCCCAGAACAATACTTAATTCCTAGAGCTGAGGCATCCTGAACTTGCCGGATCATTCAAGGCTTGAGTTGGATTTCGTAATTCATTCTCTTGGGTCTGGGAGACACTAATGTACAGTAGGGAAATAGTGAGTGAAATATGAATGTAGATGAGTGCACAGGCAACTCAGGCCAGTTGGAGAGTTACATTGTCACGTGTGAGTGCTTTTAGTTTAGAACGGCATCCGATGTGTCTGAAAATAGCTTACTACTGTTATGGCAATGTAATATGTTGTTAAACAGTGCTGTAACTGTATTACAGTGTTTCTGCTGAGTTTTTTCACAGCACCTCCAGAACCTCACTCACACAAAACCACGGATGGTGGTTACTTTACTGAATTGTCTCCCTTTGTCCACAGCATCCCTTCCCACCATCTCCTCCACGACATTGCTTGACGTCATGTTGGACAGCTGCGGCTCTGACGTCGACCTCCTCCTCCGCGAAGCAGATGACTACACTGGGGTTAAGTCGAAATGCAGGTGCGTGTGGGTACATGCTTGTGTGTGTTTACCTGAATACAACAGTAGAACAACAATTGTAGCCTTAATACTACTGGTAGTAATGATTGTAAACATTTCGCTTTTGACAAGGCTACTACAGTGATCAAACGAGATCAAAACGCGAAGTCATGTTGGTCAAAACTGTTCTCTGAAATATGCAGGTGCAAAATCAGTACAGTCTAAAAACGTAAAAATATTTAATCTGATAATCGTACAGTCAAGCTTCAATGCGTAATCGGTTTATCAGATGGTCAGGCTCACTGACTTGATTGATGCATGTCATCGTATCCCAATTGCGTGGATCGATGCTCATGATATCAATCACTGGATTGTCTGGTCCAGACTCGATTATTTACAGACCTTAGTCATATAGCTTGAATATTGCTGAGTGCGTCGTTAAACAACAAACAAACAAACAAACAAGCAAACAAACACTGACAACACTTTCACAACGCCATTTGGCCGTGGGGTGGAATATATCAGTAACTTGAAAGGATCGAGTAATCTTGCTCACTCTATTGCATCGATAAGTCAAGTTCCTTGATTTAGCTGGTAACGTTTCTTCATACACTGGCGGCGTGGGATGGTGCTCATAATATCTTCGATTCCCTGCCACAACGTTCCAAATGACGTTAAAAGATCGTACCTGTTGTTATCCTACCTGCGCTCATCATTAAAGGGATAAAACAAGGACTGATCGGTTCAGAGTCAAGTCCAGACATCAGTCCAGCAGTCACACATACACGCAGGCGTGCACATGAACACACACGCGCGCACGCACACGCACATTAGTGATATAATCTTGAACGCGACGATTAACCCCATTTCACTTCACTTCATAATATCTGTCACCGGCTTCTGTCACCCAACAAACAGACAGGTGACATACGACATGTTGCGGACACTGTTCCTATGTGTTCAGAAGAAGTCGTTTGAGAACCGTGAGACGACGTTTGGTTGGACGTTCATGACGACCACGTGGCAAGTGGACGAAATGAAGAAGATGATCAACGACACTTGTACGTCAATCACAGTCTGTACTTTTTGGTTTTCTAAGGATCCGCAAGCCGTGGGTTCGAATCCCAGACTCATTCCAATTATGATCCTTGGTTTGTCAGCAACATCCCTGTGCTCGTGGGTTTCTCCAAGGTGGTACACGACATGTGTCACACCGGGTTTCATCCCACATTAAGCTGACACACTGTCACAGGGTTTATATACAGTAAACTATGGTTATAACGAACACAAAGGGACCACTTATTTTACTCCTTATAATAGTTCGTTACAAACATATATACAGCATATATACAACAAATATCCGGGACTAAAATTAAGTTCGTTATATAGGTCAGTTCGTAATAAGCGAGTCCGTTATAAACGTACTTTACTGTACTGCTAAATCCAATTCACTCACTCACTCACTCACCCAGCTCCCTTGGAATTTGGCCATGGTGATAATAGTCAAATCTGTGATCAGTGTTAACTTTTTAATTACGTATGTCAAATTGCACAGGTATGTAAATAGTGCATATGAACGCAGTATGTTATTCATGTGTAAGTGTGCTGGAGAAAAAATGATATTATATGTCCAGGGTTTTGTGAATATTTTGTTTCTTTAGTCAGATGTTTTGCGAAAACTTGCTATTTAAGGAAAGGAAAATAAATGTTTACACCCTCATCCCCCCCCCCCCCCCCCCACCCCCACACAACCAATCCCTTACGCAAAGGCGGAGTAAGAGATTGGTCGTTATTGTCTCGGGGTACCCGTCAATACAATACCTGTTCTCTTAGGTCTAATGATAAGACTGTAGGTGTACTGGCCGATACGACTCGAGGGTAATTGGTATTGCTCTCACATATTCGTCAGCTATCTCCCACCCCAGGTTCGCCGAGTCCCTCGTGCTGTGTGTAGTGTACATGATTCAGGCTGACTTCAGGACGTGCGGGCGGGTCTCCAACCCAGGGAACACTTTACGGAGGAGTACCTTTCTCAACACTGTGAGTAAGTACACAGGTGTCCTGACACTGTCCTTTACTTTTTACACAGGTGTGTCGACACTGCCCGCAAGTACACAGGGGTCTCGACACTGTCCTTGAAGTACACAGTTGTCATGTTTTCAACATTGCCTGCAAGTACGCAGGTGTCCTGACATTGCCTTCAAGTACAGAGGTGTCTCGACATTGTCCTTCAAGTACACAGGTGTCTCGACACTGTCCTTGAAGTACACAGTTGTCCCAACATTGCCTTCAAGTACACATGTGTCTCGACACTGTCCTTCAAGTACACAGATGTCCTGACACTGCCCGTAAGTACATAGGTGTACCGACAATATGCTTTAAGTAAACAGGTGTCCCTACATTGTCCGTAAGTACACAGGTGTCCCGACATTGCCTTCGAGTACACAGGTGTCCCGACACTGTCCTTTAAGTAAACACGTGTCCCGACATTGCCTGTAAGTACACAGGTGTCCCGACACTGTCCTTCAAGTACACAGGTGTGTCGACACTGTCCGTAAGTAAACAGGTGTTCCGACATTGCCCGTAAGTAAACAGGTGCCACTACATTGCCAGTAAGTAGACAGGTGTCCAGACATTGCCCGTAAGGACACGTGTGTCCTGACACTATCCCAAAGTGGACAGGTGACAATCACAGCGTAACTGTCATATTTTGAACACTTACTCATAACATATTTGTACTTTGGTATCGAGGTTTAACCTCAGGAAAAATCGATTCACGCATTGATGAATGACGAACGAATAAAATGGGAATGAATTAGCAGGTGATAACAAGTGAATGTTCCGTGGTTTGTTTCAGTCAGATGGACAGTGTTCTCACCTGTATGAGGCAGCGACTATTGAGGTGCCCAGATGATGACTACATACAGCCCCAGGTCGCGGGGGTCAGGAGTGTGGCGACTCCAGCTTGGGGAACACTGTGAGTTGTAGGTGTCAGAATGTGACTATAATTAGGGGCACGCTGTGAATTTTGGAGGTCAGATTGTGGAGACATTAACTTGTGGAACACTGTGAGTTGTGGGGGTCATGGTTTGCCGACTATAACTTGGGGAACACTGTGAGTTGTGGGGGTCATGGTCAGGTGACTTTAATTTGGGGAACACTGTAAGTTGTGGGGGTCATGGTGTGGCGACTATAACTTGGGGAACACTGTGAGTTGTGGGTGTCACGGTGTGGCGACTAAAACCTGGGGAACACCGTGAGATGTGGGTGTCAGGGTGTGGCGATTATAACTTGGGGCAGGGTGTGATTTGTGGGGATAAGAATGTGGCGCCTATAACTTGAGGAACAATGTGTGGTAGGTGTCAGGGTGTGGAGACTATAACTTGGGGAGCACATTGAGTTGTTTGTGTGAGGGTGTGAGGACTATAACCTGGGGAACACCGTGAGTTGTGGGTGTCAGGGTGTGAAGACTATAACCTGGGGAACACTGTGAGTTGTGGGTGTCATGGTGTGGCGACTCCAGCTTGGGGAGCACTGTAAGTTGTGTGTGTGTCAGGTTGTGGCGACTATAACTTGGGGAACACTGTGAGTTGTGGGGGTCATGGTGTGGCGAGTATAACTTGGGGAACACTGTGTGTTGTGGGGGTCGGGGTGTGACGACTTCCGTTTTGGGGAACACTGTGATTTGTGGGGGTTATGGTGCGGCGACATTAACTTGGGGAACACTGTGAGTTGTGGGTGTCAGGGTGTGGCGACACCAGCTTGGGGAACAGTGTGAGTTGTCGGAGTCAGGGTGTGACGACTATAACCTGGGGAACACCGTGAGTTGTGGGTGTCAGGGTGTGGCGCCTATAACTTGAGGAACACTCTGTTGTAGATGTCAGGGTGTGGCGACTCGAGCTAGGGGAACACTTTGAGTTGTGGGGGTCAGGATGTGGCGACTCCAATTTTGGGGAACACTGTCAGTTGTGGGGATCATGTTGTGGCGACTATAACTTGGGGAGCACATTGAGTTGTTTGTGTCAGGGTGTGACGACTATAACTAAGTGGACACTGTAAGTTTTGGGAGTGAGGTTGTGGCGACTTGGGGAACAATGTGAGTTGTGAGTGTAAGGGTGTGGCGACTAAAACTTGGAGAACACTATGAGTTGTGGGGATCAGGGTGTGGCGACTCCAGCTTGGGGTACACTGTGAGTTGTGGGGGTCATGGTGTGGCGACTCCAGCTTGGGGTACACTGTGAGTTGTGGGGTCATGGTGTGGCGACTCTATCTTGGGGAACACTGTGAGTTGTGGGTTCAGGGTGTGGCGACTCCAGCTTGGGGAACACTGTGAGTTGTAGGGGTCATGGTGTGGCGACTATAACTTGGGGAACACTGTTCCGGCGAGGTTAAATTTATACAGTATTAAGCACTTCAATAGGTTCATGTATATGCGCAACTGGCGTACGAGTTTGATATGTATGTCCTTTTATAGCAGTTAAACATAAGGATATAAAATAAAGATAGATAGCTATAGACATGACTCACTTTTAAATTTAAGCCCAGTTCTTAAAAAAAAAGGTAAAAAATAATTGATCTTAATTTTCTATGAGGAATACTGAAAGGTTTAAAACCTCGGCATGGAACACGAACCATTTTCCGTCAGTTTACAGCAGTTTAATTATCACACAACGTTTCACAAGAAGTCAATAAATATTAAACAACTGTTGAGTTATTCCAACATTCAGTTCCATTTCAAGCATGTTGCCTTGGAGACAAAAGATTTCAACATTAATAATATTTCAAATAATATTGTTATAAAATCAAAGATTATCGTAGACATAAATGTGATGTTTGTTGTGTAATGCCGAACGCCGCACTAAGCTTCATGACGGTGATCTGCAAATAATCGAGTCAGGACCAGACAATCCAGTGATTGACATCATGAGCATGGACCAACCAATTGGTATACGATGACATGCATCAACCCTGACTAATCGATCCCGTTAGTCACCTCTTACCACAAGCATAGTCGCCTTTTACGGCAAGCATGGGTTGCTGAAGACCTATTTTATCCCGGCTCTTCACGGGTCAGATATATGTGCATACATGTTATACAATCTCTGTGTATACATAAGTCTTATAAGACACAGGTGTTCAACATTACAGGAAAGTTAACCATTATTTCCACAATAACCAGGGGCGGTGGGGTGGTCCAGCGGTAAGAGCATTCACTCGTCAGACCACTGACCCTGGTTCGATTCCACACCTGCATGGGTAAAATGTTTGAATCAAATTTCTGGTGTCCTCTTGCGTGATTTTGCGGAAATGTTGTTTAAAAAGGCGTAAAATTACACTTGCTCACACATCAATAGTCATTGAAACATGCTTTAACTATGTTCAGGAGTTTCCTCCGTGGAAGCGAATGCAAGGAAACAAAATGTCACTCTCACTGTTGTTTTGAAATGCCCTAAAGAAATGCTGGAGGCGTCTTTAAACATACATTAGATGTTTTTCCTAAATACACTCAATGAATACAACATATTTCATATCAAACAAAAAAAACCTCACTCAAGTACCCGTAGACCAAAATTATCAACTCCAAAGGCTCTAAATACACATGTTGAGTGTGGGACTATTTTCAGTGAGTGAGTGAGTGAGTATGGTTTTACGCGGCAATATTCCAGCAATTTCACGGAGGGGTACACCAGAAATGGGCTTCGGAACATTGTATACATGTGGGGAATCGAACCCGGGTCTTCGGCGTGATGAGCGAACGCTTTAACCACTGGGCTATCCCATCACCCCACTATTTCAAGTGATGATATTTACTGACCTGGCATATAGTGTCTTTTGTATGTATATATCTACATTTATAATGTAAAACTGTATATACCGCAAGCCATCGTCTCCAAATTGACACTTCCTACAGAAACCATACGTCGGCCCCTTGCATATACGAGTATGCAAATTATTCATTAATCAACGTCAGACCACAAGCGTTGTTAATTTGGTGGAGCTTTCGGGTATGACAGACTTCTAGGTCCCTGTAACTACTGCTATTTATAGTATGGCATTTATTGCCTTAATTTATCATCCCCTGAACTGTGTCTGTTCATCACGCCCATATTTCCAATGTCCAAAGCAACGTCATTGTCTCTTTGTCTGTCCATTGTTGTTCATTACTATATATGTGTTACCATTACAAGGTGTTAGTCAAGCTTGGCATGGGTGTAAGGACGACCTCGAGCAGGATGTGCCACTCATAGGAAACGTCCAGAGGTTGAGCTGGAGCTCCGCTCACCTCACGTATGCCTGAGCTGGAAGGTCCGCTCATCGCTGTGTTTGTGTTGTCAGAGCAGGTATTCCACTCATTGTGCAATTGTTGTTCATTATTTACATGTTGTGCATAAAGCGTTCCGGGACAGTGATGTCAATTTTGTTCTTTATTCCTCCAAGAGCTAATTCCCCATCAACATGCCCGTTGACACTTTGTATGGATCTCACATGACACTGGTAATGAAAAAAAACATTAAAAAAAATATACATTTAACCAAAGATTATTAGATATATTTCAGCAAAATTGGCACCAACAAGTTTCCACTTCAAACTTCCTCTTTCCTCTTCAGCATTATGATGGTATCAAATCATTGTTACAACCAGAAAAAATATTTAAGTATATTACAAGATAAAACTCTATTGAGAGCTCTTTGTAAACTTAGAATATCTCTCCATAACTTCCTTGTCAATAAATAGCGTAGAACCAAGGATAGTGATTTTGAAAATTGTATATGTTCTAACTGTACCAGCCAGGAGATTGAAGACAAGTTTCATGTTCTTTGAATATGTGAAAAATATAACGTTTAGATTAAAATTTCTATATACATACAAAGACAATCAATTAATGATCAATTTGTTGAATTCGACAAATAAAGATGTTATCAAATCTTTAGCAATGTATTTGAAACATGTATTGAGACTCAGGTGAATATATCATACTATGTTCAAGATCACGTTGATTTTTATGGATCTGTTAAAACTGAACAGTACTATGGGCCTTGCATACTGAATAAACTGTCTGTCTGTATCCCAATTGCGTGGATCGATGCTCATGTCAATCCCTGGATTGTCTGGTCCAGACACGATTAATTAGAGACCGCCGTCACACAGCTGGAATGTTGCGGAGACAACAAACAGAACAAACCAAAATCTATGTCCAACTCCGTTTGTTGTTACACTGCGATTATAGTTCTCCTTGTGCCTCCAGTACAATGTTATTGATCTATTATGTTGTCAGGTGAGATCCGTGAAGGTTCCGGGATAGAATAGGTCTTCAGCAACCCATGTTTGCTGTAAAAGGTGACTATGCTTGTCGTAAAAGGCGACTAACGGGATCGGGTGGTCAGGCTCGCTGAACAGATTGTTGTTTAACGCCGCACTCTGCAATATTCCAGCTATATGACGGCGGTCTGTAATTAATCAAGTCTGGACTAGACAATCCGGTGATTGATATCATGAGCATCGCTCAACACAATTAGGATAAGATGACATGCATCAGCCAAGTCAGGGAGGCTGACCACCTGATTCCGATAGTTGCCTCTTACGACAAGTAAAGTCTACTTTTACTGCAAACGTGAGTTGCTGAAGACCTATTCTACCGTGGATCTTCACAGGTGGTCTCTCTCTCTATCAATGTCCGTGATTGATGGACAATGAGTGCTGCATTAAACAATAAACAAACAAACAAATATTGCCCACGTGTCTCTAAATATTAACTTACACGATTTGCGGTGATCTTTTTGTTAATGCTCGTCCGTGATAATGTCATGCACACGTCTACAATGCACAAGAGGGCAGAGTTGAATAATGGATTTCAACTTCTTTTTATTCTTTAAGTGAGACGTTTCATTGCCGAAGTGGCTTCATTAAGCAAGTGATCAAATCTTGATATAGCTAGGCATCACATATACATATACAGAGGTTAACAAAACCAACAAACAATTTTTGTAACCAAGGTGATGGGGCTGAAGCCAAAGGGCGAGTCCTGTAACACGGTTTGTTTGTTTGTTTGTTTGTTGTTTAACGCCGCACTGATCAATATTCCAGCTATATGACGGCGGTCTGTCAATAATCGAGTCTGGACCAGACAATCCAGTGATTGACATCAAGTGCATCGATCTACGCAATTGGGATCGATGACATGCATCAACCAAGTCAGCGAGATCCCGTTTGTCGCCTGGGTGAGTTCAGCTGAGTAGTTGAGGACAGCGATATGGTAACGAAGCCAGCAGGAGATATTTCCCCTTACCGTGATGATATTTACTGAGTTTATTTAATTCAGTTTGATAACTATCCTTAAAAAACAACCCCTTGACATTCATATTGTGTTCATAATCACCATCACGACAGTGCCTTGACAATCATTGCTTTCTTCTCCTCTGTCATGTTGGTGTCGCTGCCCACTACAAGTGTCATGCTGACAGTGAGGTGATGTGGGTTATACACCCCGAACATCGGCCACAGTGGCTGACTCGAGTCTACATTGTCTAACGTCGACATCACTTTATTCTCCTTCACGTCAATGAAGACAATCTTCTTCTTGGCGTCATCATAGACGACACCGTAATGTAGTGTGTGTGATGTCCCTGCTGTGTTGGGGAGAGTGTCAGGCAGACATAGCACATACCCCCCCCTCCTTCAATGTCGTCCTGCATATCCCACCGTGTTTAGCACAGTGGGAGACGGTCATGCTGTAGGAGCTGGCACTTCCACCTAGGCAAAGCCACACGTCCCTCTGCTCCTCCTTGCACACACCAACCTCAAGGATGAGCAAGTTCCCTATGAGTGTTTTATCCAGGCAGACCCTAGATTTCATCTCCCAGTACTGGGGACAGCCAGCCCGGGGGAGGGGGGCAGTGCTACATGTGCCACTGTACTCCTTCAGTCTCCCCTTCACTGCAGGTCTGGTGTCCGACTTCCTGTTGATCAGGTGTCCTTCTGTGTTGATGTTGACCTTGTCGAGATTGGCTCTGTCTTTGTCATACTTCAGGCGTAAACCTACAAAATATGAATGTAGTTTACATGCGAATAAACATGAGACAAATATAGTGACAGTTTCGGTCTATAATGATATTAACATGCTTGGAATTGACAGCTTAGTACGCTGTCCTGATATATAAATAGCGTTATATAATCCCATTGCAGTTTACGAAAATATAACCCTTTGTGTATTACATTTGGATCTATGATTTGTGTTTACATGGGACTAACTGACAATACTTTGACCCGAATGTAAATTTAGTTCTTAATGGGTCTGGTATATGTTTGTTTGTTTGTTGTTTAACGCCTCACTCCGCAATATTACAGCTATATGACGGTGGTCTGTAAATAAATTGATTCAGGGCCGGACAATCCACTGATTGACATCATGAGCATCAATCAACACAATTGCGATTCGATGACATGCATCAATCAAGTCAGCGAGCCTGACCACCGATCCTGTAAGTTGCCTCTTTCGACAAGCATAGTCGCTTTCTACAACAAGCATGGTTTGCTGAAGACCTATTCTACCCCGAGATCTAGTGAATGGTTCGTAAGTTATTATATGTATCAGCACGGTAGACACAAAACATTAACATTCAGTGATCAGACTTCATATAAATCTGAAAAAAGTGCAGTTGAGATTTTGAATAACTAAAACACAGGGATATTCAGAGGGCGAATAATCGCAATCACATGCGTATACGAGTCAACAAGGTATAATGAGGGATATGTAAATTGCATGTCAAACAATGATAAGATCACAGTGTCACGTGACCTGGTGTCGCACTGTCGGGGCTTGTGTACCCACGTGTCTCGGTGGGCTGACGTTGGGAGATAGTAGGCAGGCAGAATTATCAGTACAGGACACAAACCATAACACAAAATCACGGCGTGTCAGCTTAATGTGGGAGAAAAGCCCGAAGTGATGCAGATCTCAGACGTTTACCACTTCGGGGAAACCCACGAGCTATGGTGCTGACAAACCTAGAAGCATAATCGTGGCGAACCAGGATTCGAACCCACAATCATAGGTCCCCCCTCCTCCCCCCTCTCCCCCCCCCCCCCCCCCCCTCAATGGGGCACAATAGAATTTTGTTTGTTCATACAGTAGTAAATATTATTAAGTATAAAAAAGTCACATGAAGCCTTAAGAAGAGACAGTCACTAAGGCCGCTTTAAGTCATCAGAAAATTTAATTACATGTGAAATTAATACACACAAAAGGTCCCATCTCTAGAAAAAATAACTCGGTCTTGATAAGTATATCTTTGGACCCGACTAACGGGATCAGGGGTTCAGGCTCGCTGGCTTGATTGATGCATGTCATCGTTTATGAATTGTGTTGATCGATGCTCATGATGTCAATCACTGGATTGTCTGGTCCAGATTCGATTATTTACAGACCGGCATTAAGCAACAAATAAGCTGACTCCAGTATTCACTAAGTTGAAAAGCATAGAGCAAGGGCCTTAACTATTAAGAAATGACATTACGACACCCATTTTTGAACCCATCTGAGGTCATGACCAGTAAAATCAGTGTGTAAATTGCTTTTCTTTGACTTCAATAGTTTTTGAGAAACTGTATCCCACTTGAGAAGCGGGCGGACGGGCGGCCTCCGTTCCAATATCCCCCACCCCTCTTCGTGGCGTGGGATAATACACTCCGTGACATCATCCTATCGTCAATTTTCAGGAAAAACTAGCAAGGTTTGTATTTGCTGGTGAGACCCCCGGGTCTTCTATGAAAATATATGATACATAGATTTCTTTTTAAAATACATATCTTCCTCATACCAGCTTTATCTCTTTTGAAAACATTGACCCTTATTTTGTATTCGAACCCTCATATGACGAGACAATGCCCAACTCTGCTTGTATTTGTCAACAAATCAGAAACAACTTAAGTTTTCCAGAATATTATCAGATAAGATAAGGCCTTATCATGCCAAGGGAAATTCGTTTTGCACAGTTGATTAGCACTAAATATTAAAAACAAGAATATATATGATATAGATATATGTACATAAGAAAACAAGACACAAATATAACCACGAGTAAAAAACATGTACAAAATTAAACACTATCAATTTGACGACAAACAATGTTATTTTAAAGTATTTGTATTTAAATCACAGCAATAGTAAACTTTAAAAGGGATAACGGCAGGATAAGATTTATGTACAGCGAACTGTTCAAAAGTATTAAACATATAATCATTTAAAAGATTAATACTGGCTGGTATGAATGATTTCCGGGCGCTGCTTGATTTCACCATCGGCCAGTGCCGTCGACGGCCAGTAGGTAGAAACTGATATTCGGAATGAAGTATATCACTGCATACATTTAGTATCTTAGGTGCCGCTTTGACAATTTGCTGCTCATAAATTTCGCCGATGTGTTGAAATATTGCGTACCTAGGATTTTGCTTGCTGTATTTAAAATTGTATTTATTTTAGATTTATTTTGAACAGAGAGGCTCCAATACAACCAGTTAAAATTAATAACTAAAATGTTATGTTATATTTGTACAGGTATGTAATATTGTTCTTCTGTTGCGTAAATGAGTAAAAATTGTTGGACCAAACGAACTAAGTAACTGTAAATACACTTCAAAATGTCATCTAACTCTTTGTTATGATAATAAACTTCTTGCTACACGTGCTAAATATATAAGCTGCCGGCGACTCATGGCGACATCTCTCCATTCCACCTGACTGCTCTGAGTTTAGAAACGACCATTTGTACATTTCCTTCAAAGCATTGCTGAAAGTTTTTTTTGAAAATCGAAGTTAACTCCACGACTAACAATTGGTTTTGTGAAACTGGGATCTAATGTGCTCATGTTATTACGTGGAAAAGGTTTAGTTCTATTTCTATTTTGTCAATGAGAACATCAACACGCTATACCATGTCCAGTCAATTGTTCGAACGCACTTTGTAGTGTCAACGGTGTCGGCATCATTTATTATATCGATTATATTGAGCATAATGATTGAGAAATTGATTTAAACAATCCCTACCAAAGGCATCTTACCGAGGCAAGACAGTTAACTGATTGAAAAAGTCCATTTTCCGCATTTGCTGAACCAGGCTTGAATTTCTGGGCTCGATCGTAGCGCCACCAGTGACTATTACGAATTACGCCCCTTTTATGTCCCGCCTGTTGAGACCGCCTCAGTGGTCTAGTGGTAGAGCGTCCGCCCGGTGAGCGGAAGGTCTGGGGTTCGGTTCCCGGCTGCGTCATACCAAAAGACGTTAAAAGATGGTACTTATTGTTTATATAGAATTGGTATAAAAGATCACACGAACTGTACATGTTCAAATGCACGCGAAAATGCATATGATTATCTCATGGAATGTACATTGTTTCGTCATCAGCATAAAAATTATGTTTAACAACCTAAGAAATAGTTTTTATGACATACCTAGTGATGTACACCAACTATTATACGACAATGCAAATCACGGTGTTACAAAAAATGAAGCTATATTTAAAGCAAACAAGAAATAGCCAAATAAAATCAGTATATGCTAACGAATAACACATTTTTACTGTGTTTTCACTACATGCACAGGCTATGAATATTGAAGAAGCGATATGATGCTAAGCGGTCGCAAAAGAGAATTTGCAAAGACAGATTGTAAATAAAAGTATGTATCCACTTAATGGACTGATGTAGGTACTCACAATGCAGGACCATGCGTCTGTCTGCTACACAGATCAGATGAACACAGCCTTCAGTTAGGATACCTGCAAGACAAACAACAGTATATCGTCCTTGAGTGTAGACTTAAGAGTACTGGGTCACATACCAGGTCACATAAATCTTTCCGAGGCAAGGGAGTAAAGGTACTTTATTAGTCCAGTTTCCACTCTTTACAGTTAGTTAACTCCCTTGCCTCTGGAAGATGGGTCACATACTGCTGTGTCTTTTTATTTGCAGAGAAAAATAGAATTGTAAAGCACTGTCTAAAGTGTACATATCTAGTGTGACGTAATAATGTTCCACAGACAGGAAGTCAAACAAGACCATCACAAGTAACGAAACACAGACAGGAAGTGAAAACAGGACCATCACCAGGAACAGACCACAGACAGGAAGTGAAAAAAATACCAGTTCCAGGATCAGATCACAGAGAGAAAGTGAAAATACGATCAGTACCAGGAACAGACCACAGACAGGAAGTGAAAACAGGACCACAACCAGGAACAGACCACAGACAGGAAGTGAAAACAAGATGAGCACCAGGATACATACCAATCAGGGTTTGTAGATGATCAATGGTTTCTGAGGCGACCTGGCAGGATTTGTCTTTCTCAGCTAGCATCTTCAAATAAGAAAAGGGAATAGCTGCTCATGAAATAGATATAACCCAAATACGATTTATAGTAAGGATACATGTAAATAGTTGTGTTGGCATTGTAAACTCCTTCAACTTGTGACAGGAACTTCAGCCATATCAAGTCTGGACAAGACAAGCAATAGGGTAATAGGGGGTAGATGTCTCTACGGGTTGCACATTTAAGAAGTATATAAACCAATCCCTTCTCTGTCTGACAACAACTATATAATCTCACCATTCTCTTCTCAGTGAGTGTGACAAAATGATTACAAACCAATTTCATGTTGTTTGACTTCTTAGATATTCAGGCAATATGGATGAAATATAAAACAAATGACTGAGGGCCTATGCCTACGTGTGTCCCTTTCTAATCAAACTTACCATTTCGTGTTTCTGTTCCAGGTCCGACAAATAGTCATCATCAGTTTGTGTTTGCTTATCTGAAATTGTAGAAGCAAATTGTGAATACCGAACGACAGAACAATGCTTTAAGTAAATAGCACCACGAAACACATGAATCAAGTTAAGCAGAATTTGGGCACATATCATCAATAAAGCACAATAACTGTTTTAAGATGCATACCCTCAGGTATTCCCCCTTCTGAATCTTCTTTCAAGGTAGTGATGTTACCAAATCCAGACATATCTGATTTCAGTTTGGACAAGCCATTGGTGTTGAAGACAGCTTCAGGTACATCATGTGTTTCAGGTGAAGCAGTTTCTAGGCAGGTCCGAGTCATCCCCTCAACAGTGGTCTCCAGCTGCAGGAGGACTGATTTTGAAGCATAGAGAAGACATTTTTGGATGTAACCTGAAATGTCGGTGCATCTTGCATGATGCTCTTCACATGAGGTTTCAAGAGCATGTAGAGTTGCCTTGGTTTCCCTCGTCTGACTTTCAAGATCAATCAGGAGTTCCTTCTCCCTCTGGTCAAGTTGTGATCTTAAAGACCGGAAGGTATGTTCTATTGTCTTCCTCAATGTGTCCTGTGTCCTGGTCGTCAACTGTGTATCTTGTCTGATACTCCGAAGGTGTGTTTGCTGACGAGACAGTAACGCCGACAGATCTTTCCCGTGTTGTTCAATCCGCTGTGTAACTTCTTCAGCAGCTTCATCCAGGTAACCAACCTCGTGATCCGCGTGCTCTCCTCTCCGACATTGGGAGCAGATACACATGTCGCAGCTTTTGTCAAACAAATCAAGTGGATACCGTTCGTGAATACTGCAATTTGTTTCAATTTCAAGGTTTTGCGGGGTTATATCCCCAAAATTGTGCACAGCATGATTTCTTGAAAGTTTGAAGCTGCTGTGCATGTTCTGGCAGTATTCACAGAGGAACTCTTCACACTCCTGACACCAACACGCAGCCTGGTTCCCGTCATCTTCATGTGTACAGAGGAGCTCTGTGGGGCGATGTTTGACTGTCAGGTGGAATATTTCCTTCTGTCTAACTGTATCCTTCTGGAGACTTGTGTCTGTGAGGTTGACCTCCCTCTGACATGTAGAGCATGATATCACACCGCCAGCCGCAGATGTCACACACTTCTCACACACTGCGTGTAGACAGGGCAGTAAGTAGGGGACTGGACCTTTCAGTGTAAACTCCTTATGACAGACGGAACACTTCTTGAAGGTGTCCATTCTGAAAGACACAAAGCAATACTGAGATACATATGTCAATTGTATGTGTGTAAGATGCATAACCATGCGACGTTTGTATAGTGAAGCATCCAATTGAGTGTCTCTGAATATGTAGTATTTTTATCGAATTGTCTAATTACATGTTTTTCTGAGACCATCTATGCCATACAAGGAACAATCTTGTAATCATTTGGCCACTTGCTGCGTTGATCCGGAAGACAAACATTTTGTTTCTGTTGAGCTATTCTTCCTCACTCTAGTAGACTCGTTTCTCAGTCATCTATAGACACTTTTATTATTGATGAAAACACAAACTGTTGCCTAAAAACATGTACTTTTTAATTACATTTCTCCTATCACAATCAACCCAAATCATATGTTCATATCAATCCGATGTCACACATAATTAGGGGCACGGGTGGCCGCGATTCGTTGTGCAAAGTTGCGTCCCTTGGGCACGCCAGAAACCTATGATTGTGGGTTCGAATTCCTGTTCGCCCCGATTATGTTTCAAGGTTTGTCAGCACCATACCCATGCTCGTGGGTTTCTCTGTAGTGGTAAACGTCTAAGACCTCCATCACTTCGGGCTTTCCTCTCACATTAAGCTGACACGCCGCGCTATAACTTGAATACTGTTAAAAGCGGCGTTAAACCAAACTATTTCACTCACACATAATTAAGACCAGTTAAATATATATCGTTTTTCAAAACGAACAGGAAGGGATTTTATTTTTTATTAGCTTACAAATATAAAACAAATAAGAACCTGATTGATAAATGCTTTAGTTAATTTGAATTGAGCGAATGATGAACATGAGTGGGTAAACAGTGCGAACATTTGAGTTTAGAAAGGTCCTCCTTAACAGTGATTAGAAAATAAGGGTCACATACTGGTGGGGGCGGGTCAATACAAATAATCAAAAAAACACTTGGATGGTGAGGTGGTCTTGTGGTTAAAGCGTTCGCTAATGACGTTGGGTTCATGACTCGGGTTCGATTTCCAACATGGATACACTGTGTGAAGTCCACTCATCTACACAATATACAAGATGACAACGACACATAGGACAATTGTTTTAATGTAGAACACAACCAATTTGATCTGTGTCGAGTGTAGCATTAAACCAACATAATGATCATGCGTCCATAGAACAATGTGTGTATACTAACAGGTGTTATGAAATAAGCACCTGTTCACCTTAAGGAACCCATTACTGCACACAAGCCCACATGGTGCGCACAGATCCAGAAACATTCCCCATTAATGTACATTCAGATACAACGTACAACCAATAATCCAGGTGTTGTCAAATGGTTACTCGGTGATTTAACAACTACATTAGAATTACACTACAAATATCCACAAAATCAAACAACCGAAATCCAAATACATGAAACATCGCACTATTTTACGCAGCATATGTTGCATATTAGTATTCTTGATCTACTGCTCAATGAGCACCTATTCACCTATTCACCTTAAGGAACCCATTAATGCGCACAAGCCCAGAAACATGTACTACTGATAAAGCAGAACTAATTCTTTCAGCATGCATTTGTGATCACTATAATAAAGCCATATTTTATTATCATCATCGCAGGATTTTATACACTTTATTCCACTATGTAGAACCTAATATTAGGACCGTCTCCTAGGTCTGGTGGTCGAGCGTGCGCCCTGGGGGCGGAAGATCGGGGTTCTATTCCCGGCCTTGTCATACGTTCAGAGATGGTACCCTGCCTGACACTCGGCATTAAGGGACCAAATCAATTAGTCGGCTTGGAGTCAGTATACTGTTTCCTAGTGGGGTATTCATGTTAAACTGCATCTCTCAGTTGGCTAGGACTACAAAATCGGCATTTGTTCGGACCAGTACCAGCAGCCACACCCCCACCCCCACCCACCCACCCCCATCCACCCCCTTCCCCCCTCCCCAACACACACACACACACACACACACACACACACACACACACACGTCGTTATATAAGTCCAATCATCTTAATAGCACACAGGCAGTAACCCCACCCTACCAGTTCACTATAACTGTTCTTTCAGCACACAAACACACGTCGTTGTATAAGTGTGCGACTATAATTGAAGTTAGAGGCGACTAACGGATAGGGTGGTCAGGCTCTATTACTTGATTGATGCATGTCATCGTATCCCAATTGCGTGGATCGATGCACATGGTGTCAATCACTGGATTGTCTGGTCCAGACTTGATTATTTACAGACCACACCATAACGAGAGTGCGACGTTAAACAACAAGTGAGTGAGTGAGTGAATATGGTTTTACGCCGCTTTTAGCAATATTCCAGCAATATCACGGCGGGGGACACCAGAAATGGGCTTCACACATTGTACCCATGTCGGGAATCGAACCCGGGTCTTCGGCGTGACAAGCGAACGCTTTAACCACTAGGCTACCCGACCGCCCCGTTAAACAACAAACCAACAAAGAAACGCAATAACAATGTGACAAAAAGACCCCGGACTCGATTATTTACAGACCGCCGTCATATAGCTGGAATACTGCCGAGTGAGGCGTTAAGCAACACGCAAAACAGTAACCACAAAAACAAACAAACAAACTTGTCGGTGTGGCGTGAGCAAGTACATGTCTGCAAGTACTATACACTACTGACAGTAAAGGCTTTTAATGGCTTGTATGAATGAAGCCCGACCTCGTTGTAAAACGAAATTAGGTACGTGTGTCAGTCAGCTAACACTAATATCATGTCTATAACTTATAGAATAAAGGTACAAGTACAACCTTCAGCATCCTGGTAGTATCTTGACATATACATGTACGGTTTGACCTGAATATCAAACAGTTTTCTGTGTGTAGAGGGACAGAGAGAGTGAGAGAGACGAGAGACAACACACCCACCTGGACTGTCGACGTCCTTCACTGTTGACACGCAGGTCACTTCCGGGCGGGGAAAACTTCAAGCGTGTTAGAACTGATATAAATATTTAAGTTCACAATAATAATGGAAGTGGCCATTTCTTGAACTTGTTTGTAAGTTTGGAAGGTTTCTACATTGTGAAATAAATAGAGAATACTTAACGTGTAATACTAATTCTTTTAAACGAGTTAATAGTTTAGTTAATAGTTAATCATATCTGACCTATTCATGAGTTTCCTAAAATTGGTCTTACCCGGGAGCGAGTTTGGTATTTTATTTTTTACTTGCCGCTTATATCTTCTTCTTTTTTTATATATAAAAAATCACGGTTGTGATTCCAAATTATATTATTTGTTTGTTGTTTAACGTTGCACCCAGCAATATTCCAGCTATATGACGGCGGTCTGTAAATAATCGTGTCTGGACCAGACAACTCGCCGACTGACATCATGAGCATCGATCCACGCAATAGGGATATGTGACATGCATCAACCAAGACAGCGAGCCTGACCGTCCGATCCTATTAGTCGCTTCTCTTACGGCAAGCATGGGTTGCTGAAGACCGATTCTACCCCGGATCTTCACGGGTCCAAAACTATTGCTTAAAGCCGCATCAGCAGTATTGTAGCTATTCACGGCTACAACGTCTGTTATAGACACAAGCACAGCCAAGTGAGTTTCTCAATGAATAATATTGTGCACGGCTACCATATTCATTGAATCCAAATTCTCTCCAACCAATTAGTAGCATTTGGCTAAAATGAGCTTGTCCGATGTTTTACACCACACCATAATCGCTACTTTGGGCCATTATAAAATTAGGTAATAGATTTTGATCCACTCCCACCTTACGACAAAACATTCCGGCTTACATTATTTTATTGCCTTCAAGTTCATAGAATTAGAAATACATGTTTGTGTGTTCCTACTTTATTTACTTGATGAAATACTCCACACACGTAGCGGCTATAAGCCCTAGTGAAAACGCATAATGCAAGTTAATCGCACCCTTCGACCGTAATTGTACACAGATGCCTTAAATAGTTATTTCAGAAAAAAATAGAATGTAAACAATAAAATGCTTCCTGCATAAATCAATCAAATTGTAACCAATAATGTCTTGCGGCCCTGACATCAAAATGCCAGGCATGCTTATACTGGAAATGTACCAAACTTGAGGCATCTGCATGACTATGAATAAGTGAGTGAGTTTGGCATTTTGTGTTTGAGAAACGTGGGAACGTTCGTTTTTGGCCTAAATCTTTTGAAGCACTTTGTAGTGACCAAATCTCTTTGGAAACCTGCAGCTGGGAAGCCTGTGCTGCCATAACGTTACGAAGTGCAGTCAGTTGTACATACAGCAACTAAACGAAACAAGGTTACAATTTGACAATTTTTCGGCCAAATCCAACTGTTTTAATTTAAGAAAAAGGTTCCAAGACGCAGAGCTTTACAAGCACATATGTAGAAACTGATCACAATTAGCTAATGCAGTGTTTGCAATTTATATCTCCAAAGTAGTCAAAACTTGTAAAATGCCTAAACCACGTCACAGTTAGACCCTGATTCTCGGTATATTATACTATTCTTTTGATAATGATAGCAATTATCCAAGTAATTTCTCCAGATTCCCGATGGTAAATTATGACTTGATCGCCAAATGACAAGGGCGACGTCATGTTTGTTTATAAACCCTGAAAGTAGTCCCGGCATGACCTTTGATATTTGCATCTCTCTTGTGTACATATATCTGTTATTATTATAATACTGTATGTGCAACAATTTATAATCCTTGTCCTATAGAGATTACCATACGAGTGTCTGTCGGATACTATTTGTCTTACAACGAGTTATTTCAAAACGTATCTAACGCGGGAAAGCGAGTTAGATATGCTTTGAGACAACGGGTTATCAGATAAATGGTATCTGACAGCCACGAGTGCAGTAGTCTGTTTCTTACACACCCTAAACCTTTTGAGCATCGAATCATACATTTTGTCTAATTCTCATGATCGGAGTAGTGCATTAATACATAACACCACGGTCATGAGTGACGTCATCCGATGTACTGCTTACTACTCATTAATAAGGTGACCCTACACATAAAGGTTTCCGCTATATCTGTGGATTATCAAGGCGATGATAAAAATGCAAACTAGATAAGATCAAAGAATATGCTGGATGCAATATTATGCAATATACTGTTTTATTGCCGTTTTGCTCAAACTCAAAGGGACCTGACAAGTGTTGTGAATGCAATGTCAATCGACCAAAACCGATACAACAGCGCAGTTTTTTTTCTTACCGTTTATGCAGAAATAAAACTTTGAATAAATTCCAAATTCCACCCATCTGCTGAGAAAAAGAGCACGGGTTTCATAGTACCCAAATCACAAATTGAAGCAAATGATAGACGTACTGACCTCTCGGGTTGAGTCTCGGACCCCTTATCCACCGTCCACAGGTCAACTACACATGTATTTACTATTCTTACTAATTGACGGTAAAATTGCGACCTAACAGTCAAGTACACCTGTATTTGTTTCGTCTGTTTATTGAGCCACTACACGTGTAGCTGTTTTTCCTGTCGACTATAATTGGAGCTGATATTATAATGTGCTTGTCAATTGAAATTGCATGTAATTCATGTTTACCTGTCCGAAAATGAAAAGTAGGTCTAGTTTAGTGAGATTGGTTGGGGTGGGGTGGGGTGTTGTGGGATGGGGTGGAGGTAGGGTGAAATGGTGTGGTTTCGGGTCGGGTGGGGTGAAGTGAAGTGTGGTGTGGTGTGGTGTGGGGTGGGGTTGAATGAAATGGTGTGGTGTTGGGTGGGGTAGGGTGGAGTAAAACTGGGTTGGATGGGGTGGAGTGAAATGGTGTGGTGTCGGGGTGGGGTGGAGTTAAATGGGGTCGGGTGGGGTGGAGTGAAGTGGTGTGGTGTGGTGTGGTGTGGGATGGGGTGGGGTGGAGTAAAATGGTGTGGTGTGGGGTCGGGTGTGGTGAAATGGTGTGGTGTGGTTTGGTGTGGTGTGTAGTGAAATGGTGTGGTTTGAAATGTGTGGAGTGAAATGGGGTGCTGTGGTGTGGTGTGGTGTGGTTTGGGGTGGGCAGGAGTGAAATGGGGTGGGGTGGTGTGGTGTCGTGCTGGGTGGTGTGGTGTGGGGGTGGAGTGAAATGGTGTTTTGTGGTGTGGGGTGGAGTGGGCACGGGTGGAGTGAAATGGTGTGGTGTGGGGGTGGTGTGGGTTGGGGTGGAGTGAAATGGTGTGGTGTGGTGTGATGTGGTGTGGTGTGGTGTGGTGTGGGATGGGGTGGTGTATGGTGTAGTGGTATGGTGTAGGGTGGGGTGGATTGGTGTGTAGTGGAGTGAAATGATGTGGTGTGGTGTGTGTTGTTGTGGTGTGTTGTGGTGTGTTGTGGTGTGGTTGCGGTGTGGTGTGGTGTGGTGTGGTGTTGGAGGGGGTGGGGTGGAGTGAAATGGTGTGGTGTGGTGTGGGGTAGGGAGAGTGAAATGGGGTGTGGTAGGAGGAGTGAAATGAGGTGGTGTGGGGGTGTATGGAGTGAAATTGCTTTGGGTGGGCTGGAGTGAAATGGTTTGGTCTGGGGTGGGGAAGGAGGAGTGAAATTGTTGGTGTGGAATGGTGTGGGGTGGGTTGGGGTGAAGTGTAGTGAAATGGGGTGATGTGAGATTGGGTGGAATGGGGTAGGGTGGGATGGAGTGGGGTGGGGTGAAGTGGAGTTAAACAACAAGACTAAAAATCCGAAACAAACAAACTTGTTGGTGTGGTGTGAGCAAGTACATGTCTGCACAAACTCTACCTCTATTATACACGCCGACACGATAATTTCTATACACTTTTGACAGTTAAGGTGTTTTATGAATTGTATGAGTGAAGCCCGACGTCGTTGTCAAACGAAAGGAGGTATGTGTGTCAGTCAGCTAACACTAATATCATGTCCATACCTTGTAGAATATAGGGACAGATACAGCCTTCAGCATTCTGGTAGTATCTTGACATATACATGTAGGTTTTGAGAGAGAGAGAGAGAGAGAGAGAGAGAGAGAGAGAGAGAGAGATAGAGAGAGAGAGAGAGAGAGAGAGAGAGAGAGAGAGAGAGAGAGAGAGAGAGAGAGAGGTAACTTCCTTCACTGTTGACACACAGGTCACTTCCGGGCGATGACGCGGGGGAAAATGTCAAGCTCGTTAGAACTGATATAAATATCTACGTCCACAATAAAAATGATAGAGTCCATTTCTTTGATTCGTGATTACTGTGTATGTATTAACATTGGGAAAATGTGCAAAGTTTACAAATGTTTCTCACATGACATTCCACATATTAAGGTTTGGAAATAAATGACATAATGACATAAATATAGAATACTAAACGAGCTCCCCTGTAATACCAACTATTTTAAACGAGTGAATAGTTGTCATATGTGACCCATTCACGAGTTTCATAAAATTGGTCTCACATGGGAGCGAGTTTAGTATTTTATTGATTACTTGCCGCTGATACCTTTTTTTAAAAAAATCACGGTCGTTTGTGAATACAGACATCTTCACATTCCAAATCATATTGTTTGATTGTTGTTTAACGCCGCACCCAGCAATATTCCAGCTATATAACGGCGGTCTGTAAATAATCGAGTATGGACCAGACAATTCGGCGATTGACATCATGAGCATTGGTTCCTGAAGACCTATTCTACCCCGGATCTTCACGGGTCCAAAACTATTGCTTAAAGCCGCATCAGCAGTATTGCAGCTTTTCGCGGCTACACCGTCTGTTATAGACATAAGCACAGCACAGTGAGTTTCTCAGTGAATAATATTATACACGGCTAGCATTTTCATTGAAGCCAAATTCTCGCAAACAAATTAGTAGCATTTGTCTAAAATGAGTTTGTCCGATATTTTACACCACACCATGATCGCTACTTAAGGCCACATAAAGTTAAGTAATAGAGTTTCATCGACGACAAAACATCATGCCATACATTATTTTAGGATAATGCTTTATCAGAAGTAGACGCTGCACCATTGCAAGAAAAAACACAAATACTTGAGTTGGATGTAAGGCCACAGGTTTATATACAGAAAAGTACAAGGACTGGAGAACACTCCTGGGCTGGGAAACGCTAAACATAGCTGACTGTCAACCCGAAGGTGCCCGGACAGAACAGCAAACGCGACTCCGAGGGTACAAACCATACAGAGCCAAATGATGGGACCCCCAGGGAAAAGCGCATAGGGGGTCTGCTGTAGGCTCTACAACCACCATTATACAATAGGGCCTAGAGGGTATGCCTCAAAGACCCCCAAAACACCAAAATCACTACTCCCAGCCCAAAAGTGTTACGCGATTATACACACCAATTGTCGTGCAATGTAATGTGTAGAATGTGCTAGTCCAGGGTCTGCACCTCTTGTGCACATACAAACCCCTGTGACTTGTTCGACGCATGTTTATGCCAGGACACCTCTTGCCTCGCATATACTGAATTGTCCTAAAACTTGCCACAACTACAATGTAAAGGAAAACAAGCCACAGTATATACAGTTCCTGATACATACAAATACTTGCAATTAGATTAACTATCAACTGAGGAAATGCTATACAGATATATACGTTTGAAATGAGAAGTAATGGGCGGGATGGGAGGGAAAAAACGTGTTACCGGTGTGGTTGTGTGGATGAAAAGAGGATGTCGTAACTAAATTCAGCTACAACATGGGTTACTTCCCTGTTTGTTTCCCTTTCCACAATCTTCCAAACTGTTAGAATTTCTCTAACTGAAAGCGTGAAAGTGCATCAGCAAGAATATTCTTTTCCCCCTCATTGTACTCGCCCCTAATTGTGATATTCAACCCCAAACAACACAAGACAAGGTGCCTAACCAAAAACGTGACTAGATCTGAACTCGAGGTCATCTTGTTAGTAATCTCGACTACTGGCTGGTTGTCAGATGGAATGTGACCCTTTTTTCGAGTAACTCGGAACCCCATATCACAGTTGCAACTATGATGGGAAAATACTCAAGGAAGGTAATATTAGTCATAAAGCCCTGCTGTAGCCAATGATTCGGCCAAGCTCCACAGGTCCATGGACTGGCAAAATGAATACCAAAACCTTTGCCTTGTCCACCAGCACTGTCAGTATAAAAACTCCAGATCAGCATTTGAAAACTTTAATCTCATTATGGAAACTACATTGAACTCCTTCAAAATCTCTGCCAAACTCTTAGGTCACTCTTCATGTCCTTTGTCAATCGTATGTGGTTGTGAGGCTTCCTACCACATGTTGCATTAATCATTCGTCGGAGGAAACATCTGTCTAATGGAACTGCGTTGCACAGGAAATTAAGTAAACCAAGTAACGACTGCATCTCCTTTAATCTAACCTTTAAACGTGTCAAAATATGATCTATAGCATCTAACGAATGAGATAGCTAATCTCCGGCACATGCACTCATGTTGATTCATCCAAAAAATCCTTTACGCTCTGACCTTCTGGAAAGATAGGTGGTGTATTAATCTATAATCTCCTGGAGCGCTCTTAGGGACCAATCAAGCATGAAACCTTAACATATGGTATAGGAGCTTAGTCTATTATACCCAAGTCCAACTCTTTTGGGATTTTTAAATGTGACATAAGATGATTATTTTTAACAAATTTGAGATTTCTTGCCATTTCTTGTCAGAACCGACCACTGTACCATCATACCCTAGCTTGAAGCCATATTTGAAACCATTAACGAGAAAATGAGCCTGATCCGGAAAATGCTTGTCCATTCGTTCCATCAACTGTGTCTTGACTGATGTTCGACCGAGCCTGTATAACTCTGGAAGGAGTGCTGGCTGATGTACATCTGCAGGCTGGATGGGCATCGCTTCCACATGCGGAACAGCTGTGTTGACACTTGCACTTTTGTCTAAAACACTTGCCATGATTGAAGTTGTTACACGTGTTGATTGCCGGTCGACTCGTAATTTGCCCTGAAATGTGCTGACGTGTCGGTTTTGTATACCAGAAAAACCCAGAACTGAACTGTTGATGGTAAGTGTCTGTACAAACAACATCCACAATTCCACATTCAAGTTTCCCCATGGTAGAGACTGGTCACGAGCCTGGCGAAGACGATATTGTTCATCATAGGCTCTCCATCCCAAACCAGTATGACTAGACGCTGCTAAACGGACAGTATTCATGTGTTTGAGTGAACCTTGTACCATGTCCATCCTGCACTGGACATAAATACTCATGTAAGTTGTGTAAGCTGTTGTCCAATCAAAAATGTTCTGATTCTCTTGCCTTGAGACTTGGGCCTCAACTCCAGCTGTCCATCTGTACTTATGAATACTGCCGAAGTTGTAAATAATCCATCACATCCCTGTCTGGTTTAAGCAAAAGTGCGAAAATTGATGTACTCACCATTCCATAGTTTTTGTTGTTGTTGTTTTTTAATGCTGACAGGAACATTACAACCCAGGTGATCATACACACTTTCTGTTGTTGTAGGTGGTGGCATATTTTACATGTCAACATTTTGAAACATGGGAATGACTTGTGAATTATGAGGGGCAATTGGGTTACTAACCATGCTAGGAGCATTGTTATGATACTGGGATTGAGGGACATGATTTTCAAATTCCGGGAGGATACATTTGTGAGTTAACTAAAGGGTTATATGTATTAGGCCTATTGGGATAAAAACCAATTTGCACCAACTCACCTTCCGAAGGAGTTGTGGTAACAGGCGTTATCGTCGATAGACTCTGGGACAACGTTGACCTCTGCTTCGGCTACGCTGCTGCCGCCACGCTGCTGCCGACATTTTCCCTGTCTCCATGAAACGCACTCTCATAGCTGCAGTTGTTACTGAAAACCTTGATTCCATCCCCAACACAAAAGTGTCCATTGTTTGAAATACTTTTCCATGAGGATAGGTAAAGCTATAACGTTCACCACAATAATAACTAACGCCACAAAAATGAGAATTAGAAATGTTTCTTCTAACGTAAGTGTTTCCGCCATTTAAAAAACGTGTTACCTGTGTGGTTGTGTGGATGAAAAGAGGATGTAGCAACTAAATTCAGCTGCAACATGGGTTACTTCCCTTTGTTTAGAGCATGTGAAGAACAATCCCTGAATAATACACTGATAAGGTGCCTTGCAATATTAAACCTGGAAGAGTAGCTTCCCTTGCACTATTAAACTAGGAAGAGTTAGCTTCCCTTTGACTGTGGAACACAAATGCATGGGGAGAATGCCCCTTGAATTGGAATAATGTAAGATTACCCAAATAATGCATTTTATTGATTAATAATAAAATTAATTATTTTGTTGCCCTACTGAACACGCATGAAGCATGTGAAACGCATCCTTCCACAGTAATTGTACATAGATGCCTCCAATAGTTATTTTAGAAAAAAAGGAGGAGAATGTAAACAATAAAATGCTTCCCGCAAAAATCAACCAAACTGTAACTAATAATTTATAGCGGCCTTGACAACCACATGCCAGGCATGCTAATACTGGAAATGTACCCCAATTCACAGCTTTAAGCATGTGAGTGAGTGAGTTGGATATAACACCGCTTTTAACAGTATTCCAGTTATATCATGGCGTGTCAGCTTAATGTGGGAGGAAAGCCCGAAGTGATGCAGGTCTTAGACGTTTACCACTTCGGTGAAACCCACGAGCATGGGTATTGTGCTGACAAACCTCGAAACATAATGGGAGCGAACTGGGATTCGAACCCACAATCATAGGTTTCTGGCGTGCCGAAGTGACACAACTCTGCACCGAGAATCGCGGTGCCCTCGACGACACGGTCACCTGTGTCCCCACTTGAAGCATGTGCATGACTCTGAGAAGGAAAGTGAGTTTGGCATTGTGTGTTTGAGAAATGTGGCAACGTTCGTTTGGGGCGTAAATGTGTATGTCATTTGAAGCATTTTGCAGTGACCAAATCTCTTGAAATCTTTTGGAAACATTGAAAGTGTTGGCTATCCAACTATGTTAAAAGAACCACCATGGTGTCGCGCATGCGCGTACGGTAGCAGGCTAACAGGAGCCTCTGACGTCAATTTGGACACTTTCAAACGGTTGTATTTCCCTAACGACCCCTTATAGGTGTGTCGGCTTTTGTATTAAAAGTCTTAGAATTTGGAAAGCTTTCCAACGAGTCATCATTCACTAAAATCGCCTGATATTTGAAACCTGTTTCTTATACACTGGCGTAACTACATATATTGCCTACCGGTACACAAATTGATTTTACTTGCCTTTCCCCGCTATTCATTGGTCCGTCCGATAGAGTAACCGCCCTTTATCAAAGGGAAGCTACTCTAACCCTAGTCTGTGAGACGTCACGATCACAGTCAGACGTTGTTGACAGTCGGCCTGTTCTGTCATAACGTTACGAAGTGCAGTCAGTTGTACATACAGCAACGAAACGAAACATATTTCGGGCAAATTCTACTGTTTTACTTTGTTGAAAGGTTCCAAGATGCAGAGGTCTACAAGCGCAGATAAGGAAACTGATTCCGCTTGGCTAGTTCCCTCACAAAATCTCCAAAATAGCTAAAACTTGGAAAATACCTTAACCACGTCACAGTTAGACTCTTATTTTCAGTAAATAGACTATTCTTTTGATAATGATAGCAATTATCCAAGTAATTTCTCCAGATTCCCGATGGCATATTCAGACTCGATCCCCGAATGACAAAGGCGACGCCATGTTTGTTAATAAACACTGAAAGTAGTCCCTACATGACCTTTGATATTTGCATCTCTCTTTTGTCCATATATCTATTAAATATATAAAACTATAGTGCAACAATTTATAATCCTTGTCCTATAGAGATTACCATACGAGTGTCTGTCAGATACCATTTGTCTTACAGTGAGTTATTTGAAAAAAGTATCTAACGCGCGAAAGCTTTGAGACAACGGGTTGTCAGATAAATGGTACCTGACAGGCAGCAGTGCAGTAGTCTGTTTCTTACACACCCTAAAATCGCACCTTTTGAGCGTCGAATCGATGTATTTTTGTTAAATTCTCATGATCGCAGTAGTGCATTAATACATAACACCACGGTCATGAGTGACGTCATCCGATGTACTGCTTACTACTCATAAATAAGTATGGGGTGGTATGGGGTGGGCTCGGGCGAAGTGGAATGAAATGGGATTGTGTTGGATGGGGTGGGTTGGGTGAGTTAGGGTGAAATGGTGTAGTGTGTTGTGATGTGGGGTGGAGTGAAATGGGGTTGTGTGGGATGAGGTGGTGTGGGATGGGGTGGATTGAAATTGAGTGGTGTGGGATGGTGTGGGGTGAGGTGAAGTGGAGCGGGGTGGGGTTGGGTGTGCATCCCCTGCACCTCTCTGAATTCGCCAGTGGATAAAGTGACCTGCCAAATAGTCCTCACACATATGTCACGGAATACGACTCAGAATAAAGTGAATGTATTACTCAGTAAAGAACTATTTCTGAGGTACACCTACCTGACTTATCGCAACCCCTCTACAAGGAAGTACGACAGTTTTGTCAACAACGTACCGTACTCTTTCAGCTAATCTTTCGTCTTATCCGTTAGTCAGGAAAAGAGTGACAATGAATAGCGACCTCCTGTATCATTGCGGGACATGAGGGTAGGTTGGTGTGACGTTGTTTACTTACATGTTTACAGCACCAGTCGTTTAGGACAACGAACACAATCTGCACCAACAATGCAATCTGTTGTTTCTAGGCATTGTGGGTTGAATCATTTCAGGTAACTACGGTAATCTATGAACCAATCGGAACACACTGATACATACCCGAGGCAGGTGCAGTTACATTATACACAACATATACAACACAGATAAAACACACGTACAACACAGGTAAAGAAGGAGTACACTGACTGACGGACAGGTAAAAGAACGTCGCATCATGTCGGGACGCTGGAGGGTCCTGCTGTTGGTCGCGTGTCTTGGTGAGTAACTGCAACGTCTTTGCCTACATCTACGACCTACATAGAGAGGTTGTGTAGGGCGTTGATGTATGTAGGAGGGAGAGGGATCTGGACTTGGACTGAGCTGTGGACGTCAGGTAGGTGTTTGTGTGAAGGGCGGGGACTTGGATTAGGTGTGGCTTTGTTGGGTACAAGTCACGGGTGGGTAGGATTTGTTTGTTTGTTGTTTAACGACTCACTCAGCAATATTCAAGCTTTGTGACAGCGGTCTGTAAATGATCGAGTCTGAACCAGACAATCCAGTGATTAACATCATGAGCATCGATCCACGCAATTGGAATTCAATAACATGCATCAGCCAGGTCAGCGAGCCTGACCACCCTTCGACAATCATAGTCGCCATTTATGGCAAGCAAGGGTTGTTGAAGTCTTATTCTACCCCGAATCTTTATGGGTAGGGTGAGTAGGAAGGAAAATATCTTTCAAAAATAATGTTGCTTTACAAAACTCTCAGGAATATCTGGTGAGTGGTGAGTGAATGTGTGAGTGAATGATTCGTCCGGTAGATTGGTGGTTTGGTGAGTGAGTGAGAGAGTATTTTTCCTCATTATTATGGGATATATTATGAATTATAATAAGGCATTTTCAAAATTATTTCCAAGTATAGGTAAAACGTGAAATCAATGCTTCTCCAAAAGAATGCGACCGTGGGCCCCTAGCCAAAAATGCGACTCAATATGAATGCGACACCCTCTCCTCTCAAGCATCAGTGGATTTATATCTAAACAAAATGTCCTCAGTCAGGTTTACAGGAGAATCCTCACCTTAATCCAATCACACACCAAATAGCATCGCTTATTAGCGCTGAGTAGAGTACTTCAGCTAAAACAATACGTGTGTGCTGGCTCGTGTCGGCCTTTGATGCATTCGCAAAGAGCAAAGACACCATGTTGCGTGGCGTCTGTCTGGACTTGCAGGTGTGATCAGTGAAGACATGAGTGAGTAGAACGCTTGTCTTGACCCCAGCAGTGACAATTCACAGGATGTAATTAGTGTTTGAATGACATTATTTATATACTTGTGTCTGAATATTACATTGCGGGTCGTCTTTAAGCATTGTATTGTAGGTTATATTTACATCGTGGGTAATATTTGATATTGTAAGTGCAGGTTGCTCGTGTGACCCAATATTTATATGTTTTTAAACATGTGATTTAATTTATAATTTGTTTATATGTTAAATGTCTCTCATAACCCTGAATGGGTGGCCATGTTTTATCTTGTGGCGTAATGTATTTATGTGACCATGGGTGAGACAAAAATAAACAATTTCTCTTCTTCTTCTTGTAACAAGTGCTGCTCAATAAACAGTGATGTAGAATACATAGTTGTTTGTTTTCAACGTATGTCTAAGTTGGTATTTCTGCTATCCAAAATGTCTTATGTTGATATAAATGCGATGTTTAATAATGCGAGCAAAGACCACTCGCATTTTTTGCATTTAGTTCTCGCTCGCGTTAATATCAAGTTTTACAGCATCTACAACATATGAATTATAATTCTACCATGACATCGATGAATGCTTGATTCTTATCAGTTAAAAAGAGGTTTAGTTTTTGCTACGGAAACCCCTTTCAAATATATTAAGCCTTTTCACACAAAAAACTTGCATATCAATACATCCATAGCCTACACATTGGTTTATAAAAGAAATTACCCCCATATGAACTGTAAAACGTACCTATATTTCTTCTATTTCAAGCTGGGTCTCAAATAGAAGCCAGGTCTCTAATACACGCCGATTCAAGGGCTCTCGCAAAATTAATAGACGGCCAGGGAAATACAGTAGTTTGATAGCGGATGTTTTTGGCGTTCTAGGCCGCAACCCTGACTGCTACATTGATTCCATTACAAGATTTAATGAAGGCATAACTTTTCCATACACATGAAATGTTAGGGACCAGAATCAGGACAGGCTATTTCCTCATTGAAACAACCGACAAGGACAGTAAAATAAAACATTATAAAACATGTTTAAAGAAACTTTTTTCATGACAGCATGTTGTTTACATATCTTTTTATTCATTGCCATCTCCGTCTACCACCACTGAAAGGATTTGGCCGGAGAGGATTTAAAAGTCCCTCAGAAAACAGTCCTACATTCTCTCGCTCCTACGATAGGCGAAAACAATGTCCCGACATCACTGACGTCAAAGCACACTTGATCCTCGCAACTTATCCAACTTGATGTGATTGATTTCAGAACACGCACAATTAAGAAACTCATACACGAACCACTGTTTCTTGGCCACTATAGTCACAATGAAACTTGCTTTCTTGAATCTGGGAAAACTTCAGATTGACAGGTCAAATCATGCAGATTCCTCCTGTCAAAATAGTCGGTTTGCAGCCTAAAAGACGGCTGGTTGGTCATACTCCAGTTCCATTGGTAACCACATTGTACCAGCAGGCCCATTCCCAGTGAATCTCCAGGTTGATGTTGAACCGCATCATAGATCGGTGTCGTCACCTTGCCTCTGGATCTGTCTGCTGAGGCACGGAAAATGTAAACATTGGCAGCCATATTGACAACTTTGAAGCGTGAGTAATTGTGATGTAGGTCCAGTTATGCCACATCCATGTTCAGGGATGAGATGCGTTTATTTTGATTATTTTTTGTACTGGAGGTAATTGCCGTCATGGTAGGACGCTAAAACGCCCAGTTTCCAAATTAAAATAAGAGGTATCTACTCTACAGTGGGACTACATCAAATTTCAAAACACAGTAGGTCTATCTCCTAAATGGAGGGGCGTTTGGTTACCCTTGTGGTTAAAGCTTTCGCTCGTCACGCCGAAGACGCGGGTTCGATTCCCGACATCTGTACAATGTGTGAAGCCCATTTCTGGTGTCCCCCGCCGTGATATTGCTGAAATATTGCTAAAAGCGGTGTAAAACCATACTCACTCACTCACTCCTAGATGGAGCCCAGAACAATACTTAATTCCTAGAGCTGAGGCATCCTGAACTTGCCGGATCATTCAAGGCTTGAGTTGGATTTCGTAATTCATTCTCTTGGGTCTGGGAGACACTAATGTACAGTAGGGAAATAGTGAGTGAAATATGAATGTAGATGAGTGCACAGGCAACTCGAGCCAATGGGAGAGTTACATTGTCACGTGTGAGTGCTTTTAGTTTAGAACGGCATCCGATATGTCTGAAAATAGCTTACTACTGTTATGGCAATGTAATATGTTGTTAAACAGTGCTGTAACTGTATTACAGTGTTTCTGCTGAGTTTTTTCACAGCATTGTGTTTCCGCAATAATCAGTTGTAAAAAATTAAGTACTATTGGATGTAAACAGGGAGGTGGACGTTACTATATTTAAATGTTAGTGTATGCAAGTGTTTTGTTTGTTTGTTGTTTGACACCACACTCGGCAATTTTCCAGTTATATGACAGCAGTCTGTAAATAGTCGAGTCTGGACCAGACAATCTAATGATTGACATTTTCAAAACACTTATCCTGATGCCTCTCTGTTTTATGCCGCGAAAGCAGGTTTTAAATATATTAAACACCTTCGGGAGTGCTTTATCCTACAGATGGAGTGTAATTGTTCACCTTTATTCTGAATAAATCTAATTTTGTCGACAAAATGATTCTCTCTTTTTCCTGTTTTTCTTCAGCCCGAATTGCAACAAATGTAAGAATTATGTAAGAGTAGCAGAACCCGCAATGTCAGTCAAGATGTGGTCAGGGACTCTTGATTATAACACTAAATCCATGGAGGAGGCTAAGTCTTCTAAGACTCTGCAGTTGCACCTTGATACCAATAGCACATTCCCTGCTCGGAGGTTTCACCAAAGTAGTAAATATAAGACCTGCGTTACATGCGCACCTCCAGATCCTCACTCACACAAAACCACGGATGGTGGTTACTTTACTGAATTGTCTCCCTTTGTCCACAGCATCCCTTCCCACCATCTCCTCCACGACATTGCTTGACGTCATGTTGGACAGCTGCGGCTCTGATGTCGACCTCCTCCTCCGCGAAGCAGATGACTACACTGGGGTTAAGTCGAAATGCAGGTGCGTGTGGGTACATGCTTGTGTGTGTTTACCTGAATACAACAGTAGAACAACAATTGTAGCCTTAATACTACTGGTAGTAATGATTGTAAACATTTCGCTTTTGACAAGGCTACTACAGTGATCAAACGAGATCAAAACGCGAAGTCATGTTGGTCAAAACTGTTCTCTGAAATATGCAGGTGCAAAATCAGTACAGTCTGAAAACGTAAAAATATTTAATCTGATAATCGTACAGTCAAGCTTCAATGCGTAATCGGTTTATCAGATGGTCAGGCTCACTGACTTGATTGATGCATGTCATCGTATCCCAATTGCGTGGATCGATGCTCATGATATCAATCACTGGATTGTCTGGTCCAGACTCGATTATTTACAGACCTTAGTCATATAGCTTGAATATTGCTGAGTGCGTCGTTAAACAACAAACAAACAAACAATCAAACAAACACTGACAACACTTTCACAACGCTGTTTGGCCGTGGGGTGGAATATATCAGTAACTTGATAGGATCGAGTAATCTTGCTCACTCTATTGCATCGATAAGTCAAGTTCCTTGATTTAGCTGGTAACGTTTCTTCATACACTGACGGCGTGGGATGGTGCTCATAATATCTGCGATTCCCTGCCACAACGTTCCACATGACGTTAAAAGATCGTACGTGTTGTTATCCTACCTGCGCTCATCATTAAAGGGATAAAACAAGGACTGATCGGTTCAGAGTCAAGTCCAGACATCAGTCCAGCAGTCACACATACACGCAGGCGTGCACATGAACACACACGCGCGCACGCACACGCACATTAGTGATATAATCTTGAACGCGACGATTAACCCCATTTCACTTCACTTCATAATATCTGTCACCGGCTTCTGTCACCCAACAAACAGACAGGTGACATACGACATGTTGCAGACACTGTTCCTATGTGTTCAGAAGAAGTCGTTTGAGAACCGTGAGACGACGTTTGGTTGGACGTTCATGACGACCACGGGGCAAGTGGACGAAATGAAGAAGATGATCAACGACACTTGTACGTCAATCACGGTCTATACTTCTTGGTTTTCTAAGGATCCGCAAGCCGTGGGTTCGAATCTCAGACTCATTCCAATTATGATCCTTGGTTTGTCAGCAATATCCCCGTGCTCGTCAGTCTCTCCAAGGTGGTACACGACATGTGTCACACCGGGTTTCATCCCACATCAAGCTGACACACTGTCACAGGGTTTATATACAGTAAACTATGGTTATAACGAACACAAAGGGACCACTTATTTTACTCCTTATAACAGTTCGTTACAAACATATATACAGCATATATACAACAAATATCCGGGACTTAAATTAAGTTCGTTATATCGGTCAGTTCGTAATAAGCGAGTCCGTTATAAACGTAGTTTACTGTACTGCTAAATCCAATTCACTCACTCACTCACTCACCCAGCTCCCTTGGAATTTGGCCATGGTGATAATAGTCAAATCTGTGATCAGTGTTAACTTTTTAATTACGTATGTCAAAATGCACAGGTATGTAAATAGTGCATATGAACGCAGTATGTTATTCATGGGTAAGTGTGCTGGAGAAAAAATGATATTATATGTCCAGGGTTTTGTGAATATTTTGTTTCTTTAGTCAGATGTTTTGCGAAAACTTGCTATTCAAGGAAAGGAAAATAAATGTTTACACACTCACCCCCACCCCCACACAACCAATCCCTTACGCAAAAGAGGGGTAAGAGATTGGTCGTTATTGGCTTGGGGTACCAGTCAATACAATACCTGTTCTCTTAGGTCTAATGATGAGACTGTAGGTGTATTGGCCGATACGACTCGAGGGTAATTGGTATTGCTCTCACATATTCGTCAGCTATCTCCTACCCCAGGTTTCGCCGAGTCCCTCGTGCTGTGTGTGGTGTACATGATGCAGGCTGACTTCAGGACGTTCTACGTGCGGGCGGGTCTCCAACCCAGGGAACACTTTACAGAGGAGTACCTTTCTCAACACTGTGAGTAAGTACACAGGTGTCCCGACACTGTCCTTTACTTTTTACACAGGTGTGTCGACACTGCCCGCAAGTTCACAGGTGTCTCGACACTGTCCTTGAAGTACACAGTTGTCCCAACATTGCCTGCAAGTACAAAGATGTCTCGACACAGGTATCTATACAGGTGTCCTGACACTGCCCGTAAGTACATAGGTGTCCTGACATTTGCCTTCAAGTACACAGATGTCTCGACACTGTCCTTCAAGTACACAGATGTCTCGACACTGTCCTTCAAGTACACAGAGGTCCTGACACTGCCCGTAAGTACATAGGTGTCCCTACATGGCCGTAAGTACACAGGTGTCCCGACAATGTGCTTTAAGTAAACAGGTGTCCCTACATTGTCCGTAAGTACACATGTGTCCCGACATTGCCTTCAAGTACACAGGTGTCCCGACACTGTCCTTTAAGTAAACAGTTGTCCCGACATTGCCTGTAAGTACCCAGGTGTCCCGACACTGTCCTTCAAGTACATAGGTGTGTCGACACTGCCCGTAAGTACATAGGTGTCCTGACATGGCCGTAAGTACACAGGTGTCCCGACATTGCCCGTAAGTAGACAGGTGTCCAGACACTGCCCGTAAGGACACGTGTGTCTTGACACTATCCCAAAGTGGACAGGTGACAGTCACAGCGTAACTGTGACTGTATATTTTGAACACTTACTCATATCATATTTATACACTGGTATCGAGGTTTAACCTCAGGGAAAATCGATTCACACATTGATGAATGACGAACGAATAAAATGGGAATGAATTAGCAGGTGATAACAAGTGAATGTTCCGTGGTTTGTTTCAGTCAGATGGACAGTGTTATCACCTGTATGAAGCAGCGACTATTGAGGTGCCCAGATGATGACTACGTACAGCCCCAGGTCGTAGGGGTCAGGAGTGTGGCGACTCCAGCTTGGGGAACACTGTGAGTTGTAGGTGTCAGAATGTGACTATAATTAGGGGCACGCTGTGAATTGTGGAGGTCAGGGTGTGGCGACTATATCTTAGGGATCACTATGAGTTGTGGAGGTCAGGTTGTGGCGACTATAACTTGGGGCACGCTGTGAGTTGTGGGGGTCTGGGTGTGACAACTATAACTTAGGGAACGCTGTGAGTTGTGGGGGTCAGGGTGTGGCGATGATAACTTGGGGAACACTGTGAGTTGTGGGGATCAGGGTGTGGCGACTATAACTTCGGGCATGCTGTGAGTTGTGGGGATCACACCATGACCCCCACAACTCACAGTAATCCCCAAGCATGAATCGCAACACTCTGATCCCCACAACTCACAGCGTGCCCCAAGTTATAGTCGCCAAACCCTGATCCCCACAACTCACAGTGTTCCCCAAGTTATAGTGATAGTGATCAGAGTGTTGCGATTCATGCTTGGGGATAACTGTGAGTTGTGGGGGTCATGGTGTGGCGACTTTAACTTGGGGAACACTGTGAGTTGTGGGGGTCATGGTGTGGCGACTTTAACTTGGGGATCACTGTAAGTTGTGGGGGTCATACGTCGGCCCCTTGCATATACGAGTATGCAAATTATTCATTAATCAACGTCAGACCACAAGCGTTGTTAATTTGGTGGAGCTTTCGGGTATGACACACTTCTAGGTCCCTGTAACTACTGCTATATATAGTATGGCATTTATTGCCTTAATTGGTCATCCCCTGAACTGTGTCGGTTCATCACGCCCATATGTCCAATGTCCAAAGCAACGTCACTGTCTCTTTTTGTCTGTCCATTGTTGTTCATTACTATATATGTGTTACCATTACAAGGTGTTAGTCAAGCTTGGTATCCCGAGCATGGGTGTAAAGACGACCTCGAGCAGAATGTGCCGCTCGTAGGAAACGTCCTGAGGTTGAGCTGGAGCTCCGCTCACCTCATGTACGCCTGAGCTGGAAGGTCCTCTCATCGGTTAGTTTGTGTTGTCAGAGCAGGTATTCCACTCATTGTGCAATTGCTGTTTATTGTTTAAATGTTGTGCATAAAGCATTCCGGGACAGTGATGTCAATTTTGTTCTTTATTCCTCCAAGAGCTAATTCCCCGTCAACGTGCCCGTTGACACTTTGTATGGATCTCACAAGACACTGGTAATGAAAAAAGAATTTTGAAAAAATATACATTTAACCAAAGATTATTAGATATATTTCAGCAAAACTGGCACCAACAAGTTTCCCCTTCAAACTTCCTTTTTCCTCTTCAGCATTATGATGGTATCAAATCATTGTTACAACCAGAAAAAATATTTAAGTATATTACAAGATAAAACTCTATTGAGAGCTCTTTGTAAACTTAGAATATCTCTCGATAACTTTCTTGTCAATAAATATCGTAGAACCAAGGATAGTGATTTTGAAAATTGTATATGTTCTAACTGTACCAACCAGAAGATTGAAGACGAGTTTCATGTTCTTTGAATATGTGAAAAATATAACGTTTAGATTAAAGTTTCTATCTACACACAAAGACAATCAATTAATGATCAATTTGTTGAATGTTATCAAATCTTTAGCAATGTATTTGAAACATGTATTGAGACTCACGTTGATTTTTATGTACCTGTTAAAACTGAACAGTACGATGGGCCATATTGCATATTGAATAAACTGTCTGTCTGAATCCCAATTGCGTGGATCGATGCCCATGTCAATCCCTGGATTGTCTGGTCCAGACACGATTATTTACAGACCGCCGCCACACAGCTGGAATGTTGCGGAGACAACAAACAGAACAAACAAAAGTCCTTGTCCAACTCCGTTTGTTGTTACACTGTGATTGCAGTTCTCCTTGTGCCTCCAATACAATGTTATTGACCTGATCTGTTGTCAATCTCAACGCTAGTGGTCTCAGTTCATTGGCAATATGTCACCGAAAGGTGCTAAAATTATCTTCCGTATATTCAGTATTCTCTGTTAAACTTAGCCTTGATGTTTTCAGTGACTACTGGAAACCAGTTACAATAGCTGAAATCCAGCATCGCGATGGGATGATATCCCCCTCCCCAACCCTTAGCTTTGACACTTCCCCTGTCCTCAATACTTTCAGTATTTTTCATATCAATCACTCATCCTTGGGTCATAGTTTTGTCACCTCCTTCAGCAATCTGCAAAACGTGCACAATAAGTGCCCAGGGCTTAGCATAACCAGGGACGGTATTCACAAAGCTTCTTAGAATTTCTTAGTAATTGACTTAAGTTTTCTAAAAAATTCTTAGCTAAGAAAAAATCTTAAGTATCAATTCACAAACAGTCTAAGCATGATTCTTAGCAAAGTATTAGTATAATATCTAAGAGTTTTCTTAGTCTACCCCGTTGCATCTTGGGATGTAAAGTTTTGACTAAGAATATTCTTAACACCTTTTGAGTGACGTTTTGGAGATTCCCTTATCTATAAATAGCAACAAAACACCACTCTTCAGTGTTAAAAACTGACGAAAAGCGAAAACCCAACTGGTCTGAGGCCCAAAACCTTCTGCTGACGAAACTTGTTGACGAAAACAAAGCGGTTTTATTAGGAAAGTTCGGGGCAGGCGTGACAGCTCAAAAGAAAAAGGAAAAGTGGGTGGAGTTGACCCACACGATCAACGCAGCCTTTCCAGGTACGGCACACCATAAAGATAGTATTTAGTATTGAAATATATTAAGATTCAAATAATGTTCAAAATTCTATTGTTATTCAAGATTTTAGTATTTTGCAAATTTTCACAGCAGTAACGCACATAAAAATCGGAAGGATTTTTTGGGATAGAACTAGATTGTATTGTATTAGATCTATATTTTATTTAACATAAATTTATTTTCAAGGAAAGAAAAAAATAAATGTTATTGTACATGTTATCAGTCATATTACAGTGTCACATCCAGTACCTATTCGTTTATTTCTGAAATTTACATTAAACAGTTGAGAATTGAATATTTTTATGTAAATCATAGGATGCATCAGAGCCCCAGAGGAGGTGGAAAAGAAATGGCGTAACATCCAAAGTAAAGCCAGGGGAGAAATTGCAAGGTACAAGCAAGGTGTTATCAGCACAGGTAATTATTGTAGTTCACATTTTGCAACACTGAACTGTAATAGTAGTTTTACAGTGCATATATCACCAGATCTGAGATACATTTAATCTTAATGTGTTACAATTATTGTCTATGCTAGCTTTCAAGTAAAAATATTTGTATTTGGTATCTTTAAGTACATTTTGGTGTCCCATACAGTGTATAATCAATTCTTAAAAGTTTGAATTTACATATGTATATACAATTCTTAGGTTAGTCATGATGAATGTGCATATTTATAGAGATTCCTAAATTTGAAACAAATTGTAAGGTTGTCTTCAATTGTTACTTTAATATTATTTAACACATTGATTCGAAATAAAACTTTCTCAATTTTTCTGATGTAAGTAAAAATAATTTTTACTTCGACAGGTGGTGGTCCATCACCATGCCCTACTTTGAGTGCCACATCCGAGGTAGTGTGGGATATTCTGAGGCAGAATAATGTAATGATTTGCAATGAAAAACTATTATGTTAGCAAAGTACCTCCTGTGTATAAGTGGTCATACACATAACTATAAAAGCATCCATATAAAATTATAAAACACATAAATAACAGAGAATAACCAATCTTGATTTTCCACCTAAACAAATCCTGCAAAGTGCAAGATTGTGGTGAAAAGTATTTGAAGGGATCACTAAAAATCAGTGATGACTCCATGTGTTTGAAACTGAATATTACCTCATATTTTTACCCTATTCAGATACATAGTTACTCAAAAATAACACTGACTAAAACAGTTTCTGTCCATTTATATACAGTGAATACAGTGACATGGCAGCACTTGACTTGCAGACACTCCAGGCCATGGGAGGAGCTGTCCCTACTGCATCAACAGTGTCTGTGCCTTCACAGCCGGAACCATCAGTGCCAGACACCGCCTCCTCAGCACAGGGATCCATGAAGAGACCAGCACGATGGAGCACAGTCCAGGAGCCAAAGTCCTCGCGACAAACTTTCCTGTTGGGAGAAAGCTTAAACTTAAACTTGAAACTGATTGTTTAAGTATTAAGAAGAAAATTATGGAAATTCAACTTACAAAACTGCAGAATGAATAGAATTTATATCTATACCATGTATGCATATCACTTTTTAAGGCCAGAGAGTTTACCATATGTTTTCAAAATGTAATGTATTCTTTGAAGAGAAAGATGTGAAACCTATTTTGACAGAACCACACTCCTTTTCAGTTTAAATTTATCTTCAATAATATAATATTGGTTAATGTGTGAGGTAACAGTGTGTGAAATGTCATTTCTATCAATAGATACATTGATAACATGTCATAATTTGTTGAGACTATCACCTGACAGGTATGTTTATCAGTGCTAAAAAGGATTGTTATCTATGGCCAGTGGCCAGTGAGGATGAATATCTTATTCTGTGTCACTGTATTTGATATGACATACAGGGCCAGTTACTTCCATGAAATTGTGATATGTATTACAACATGTATTTGCTCAATTTCTGAAATATGTATAAGAAATGCAGGAAGAATTTAAACGTGTATAACTTTCAACAAGAATGATTTTGTATTGAAGACTTTATGTACTATCGTTCTTTTGAATTTACTACAATAAAATCTGTCTGTCATAAGATGTTTCTTACAAGAAGATAAATGTATTTTCATATACTGGGTACGTAAACTGGGAAAATGCATTGCAAATGAACCCTTGAGCATTTCTAATGATCCTTGAGATTCACAAATTATATATCATATTTAACAATAATAGTAACAATATTTATTTCATTAACCAGTTGTAATAAATTGTTTGTGAATTATTTTTGAAAAAAGGTAAACCCTATCAACTGATTCTTATACTCTTATTTGTTAAAATAAACTGGTTTTTTTACTGAAATTTTTTGTTGTTGAATATAATTCATTAAATAGTGGTTTTACTCAATTAAAAGAAGAATTATCACTCACACTGAAAGTGAGTGTTTGCAAAGTGATTCCTGAAGGTCAAGTTGTGGCCAGGAATATCTCTCTCTCTGTAGGGGGCTGTCATGTCGTCATCCGGAACATTGGACTCACTGTCAGGTAATGGGATATTCCTTATCTTGCAGATGTTATGCAGAATTCCACGACATGTTATGATTTTACATGCCTTAATTGGAGAAAGGCGAATCTCTCCATGTAAGACATGGAACCGTCTCTTGAGCTGGCCTATACCTCTTTCCACGACACTTCGGGTCCTTTTATGTGCTCTGGAAAACAAGTTCAGAACCCATCTAATACACACACACCCACACAACAATTTACAGATTTGTGTGTATTACAGTCAATGTGTTCCATAATGAATTTCCACAAATTTGTCTCAGTTATTTTACAAATTGTGTAAAAAATCTGTCCATTTCATTTATAATAATAATGAAATCCAAACATTATTATGCTCTATTTCATCACTCAGTGATTGAACATGAGTAGTCAATAATTATTGTGAAGTGTCTAAGCCCTTTTGAACTCCAATAACGATTATCCAGTCTTTTAAGTGAATGGACAGATGTTTTAGTCACTTGATATAATGACTGAAATATTTAGGCTTTTTTATACTTTGCAAAAAGTGATTCACATTTTACACATTGACCTTAAGATATATATTTTTAGAATATTTTTTAAATTTTTTTTTAAACAATATTAAAATGATTGAATTTATTTCTGTTTTTCTGGCTTATCTGTCATTAAATATATTTCATATTTTTATATGGGTAATTTCTTAATGTTCACTTTCGATATATATATGCACAACCAAATATCTTTTCACATTTGAACACTTACACTTTTCACAACAACCAATTCTCACTTTTGTAATTTTGAAGGGGGATAGCTCTCATTACGATTGCGTGTTCACGATTGTAGGAGAATATTACCGATTGTAGGATGTCTGTAAGCCAGGATTTGGTCTCAGGTACGGAGTAAGCAGCCAGTTTCTGCAGGGCTGACACTGTCTGCTCTATCGCCCGACTGACCGACGTTTGGGAAAGACCCAAGTCATCCCCGTTGCATAATTGCATTTGGCCTGTAGCGAAATAACGTAGCGTTGCTACAACCTTTTCAGTTCCTGTCATGGCATGAGAACGAGAGGTGCTAGGACATATTTTATCAGCAATTAAACCAGTCACATATTCAATACCACGTTTGTTTAACCTGTATCTTCTGATTAGTTCTTTGTCAGAATATATTTGCAGTACATCTCGTCTAGCGGTGGTTTGTACAATACCTTAAACAAATACCTTAATTCTTAAGGACTTAAGTAAGCTCATGAGGTATCTTAAACTTAAGCAAAGAACTAAGCACTGAGAAGCTCTGTGAATATGACTTAAGGAATTTCTTAAAACTTTAGTTGGTTGTTAGGGAAACTAAGATTTCTTTGTGGATTTAAGAATTCTTAAGGCTTAAGAAAATTCTAAGAAGCTTTGTGAATACCGCCCCAGCCGATTGACAGGACCGGGCCCATCCTACCACCTGTCTAGGCAAAGTAAGAGTCAAAGTGGCATGTTTGACTAAGGACCACTATTGCCGATTCCGGCGCCCTCAACCACAAGAACCGTTTCCTCTGCAATGCATGTCATCGATCCCAATTGCGTGGATAGATGCTCATGATATTAATCACTGGATTGTCTGGTCCAGACTCAAGTATTTACCGACTGCCGTCATACACCTGTAATACTGCTGAGTGCAGCGTTAAGCAACAAACAAACCAAACAAAACCCTTCCTCTGCTGACAAAGGGGCGCAACCCACGGCAAACGAGTTGCCCAATTCGGTCGCCTCTTACGATCAGCAATGGGGTGCAAGGGACACATTCTACCCCGGGTCCCCACAGGGTGATGACTGTAGATGCATTCAGTTGATGCCGACTGAGCTGAGGATGCTGACTGATTTGTTTGTTTGTTGTTAAACGTGTGTTGCTGAAGACCTATTCTAGCGCGGATCTTCACAGGTGGTCTCTCTCTATCAATGTCCTTGATTGATGGGCAATGAGTGCGGCGTTAAACAATAAACAAACAAAGAAATATTGCCCATGTGTCTCTAAATATGAACTCTCACGATTTGCGATCCTTTTCTCAATGTTCGTCCGTGATAATGTCATGCACACGTCTACAAAACACAAGAAGACAGAGTTGACTGATGGATTTCAACTTCTTTTCATTCTTTAAGTGAGACGTTTCATTACAGAAGTGGCTTTATTAAGCAAGTGATCAAATCTTGATATAGCAAGGCATCACATATACATATACAGAGGTTAACAAAACCAACAAACAATTTTTGTAACCAAGGGTGGTGATGGGGCTGAAGCCGAAGGACGAGTCCTGTAACACGGTTTGTTTGTTTGTTTGTTGTTTAACGCCGCACTCAGCAATATTCCAGCTATATGGGTGAGTGAGTGAGTGAGTGAGTGAGTGAGTTGGTTTTAACACCGCTTTGAACATTATTCCAGTCATATCGCAGTGTGTCGGCTTAATTTGGGAGTAAAGCCAGAAGTCATGCAGGTTTTAGACGTTTACCATTTCGGTGAAACCCATTAGCATGGGTATGGTGCTGACAAACCTAGAAACATAATTGGGGCGAACCGGGATTCGAACCCACAATCATAGGTGCAACTCTGCACAGCGAATCGCTGCGCCTTAGACGACTGGGCCACCCGTGCCCCCATCCGGCTATATGGCGGCGGTCTGTAAATAATCGAGTCTGGACCAGACAGTCCAGTGATTGACATCAAGCGCATCGGTCTACACAATTGGATCGATGACATGCATCAACCAAGTCAGCAAGATCCCGTTAGTCGCCTGGGTGAGTTCAGCTGAGGAATTGAGGACAGCATATGGTAACAAAGCCAGCAGGAGTTATCTCCCCTTACCGTGATGATATTTATTGAGTTTATTTAATTCAGTTTGATAACTGATAAAAATCCCAACCCCTTGACATTCACATTGTGTTCATAATCACCATCACGACAGTGCCTTGACAATCATTGCTCTCTTCTCCTCTGTCATGTTGATGTCGCTGCCCACTACAAGTGTCATGCTGACAGTGAGGAGATCTGGGTTATACACCCCGAACATCGGCCACAGTGGCTGACTCGTGTCTACATTGTCTAACGTCGACATCACTTTATTCTCCTTCACATCAATGAAGGCAATCTTTTTCCTGGCGTCATCATAGACGACACCGTAATGCAGTGTGTGTGATGCCCCTGCTGTGTTGGGGAGAGTGTCAGGCAGACACAGCACAGGCTTCCCCTCCTTCCGTGTCTCCCTGCATATCCCGCCGTGTGTAGGACAGCGGAAGACGTTTATGCTGTAGGAGCTGGGACTTCTACCTATCCAATGACACACGTCCCTCTGCTCCTCCTGGCACACACTAACCTCCAGGATGAGCCAGTTCTCTCTGAGTGTTTCATCCAGGCAGACCCTAGATACTATCTCCCAGTACTGGGGACAGCCAGCCCGGGGGAGGGGGGCAGTGCTACATGTGCCACTGTACTTCTTCATTCCCCCCACCCCTGCAGGTCTGGTGTCCGACTTCCTGTTGACCAGGTCTCCTTCTGTGTTGATGTGGATTCTGTGAAGATTGGCTCTGTCTTTGTCATACTTCAGGCGTAAACCTACAAAAAATAATGTAGTTTACATAAGAATAAACATGAGACAAAAATATAGTGACAGTTTCGGTCTATAATGATATTTACATGCTTGGAATTGACAGCTTAGTACGCTGTCCTGATATATAAATAGCGTAATATAATCACATTGCAGTTGTACGAAAGTAAAACTGTATGTGTATTACATTTGGATCAATGATTTATCTTTACATTGGACTAACTGATAATACTTTAACCCAAATGTAAATTTAGTTCTTAACGGGTCTGGTATATGTTTGTTTGTTTGTTGTTTAACGCCTCGCAATATAACAGTTATATGACGGTGGTCAAAAAATTGATTCAGGGCCGGACAATCCACTGATTGATATCAGGGAGCCTGACCACCCGATCCCGTAAGTCGCATCTTACGACAATAGTCGCCTTTTACGGCAAGCATGGGTTGCTGAAGACCTATTCTTCCCCGAGATCTAGTGAATGGTTCGTAAGTAATAAATGAATCAGCACGGTAGAGACAAAACAGTAACATTCAGTGATCAGACTTCATATAAATCTGAAAAAAAGTGCAGGTGAGATTTTGAATAACTAAAACACAGGGATAAACATTCAGAGGGCGAATGATCGCAATCACAGGCGTATACAAGTCAACGCGGTATAATGAGGGACATGTAGATTGCATGTCAAACAATGATAAGATCACTGTGTCACGTGACCTGGTGTCGCAATGTCGGGGCTTGTATACCCACGTGTCTCGGCGGGTTGACGATGGGAGACAGAAGACAGGCAGCATTATCGGTACAGGACACAAACCATAACACAATAAACAACATTCTATTAGTTATGAGGAAGATCACCTCTACACTAAAATGAAAAAATGTCATCACTCCTCAGCCATGGGGCACAATAGAATTTGGTTTGTTCATACAGTAGTAAATATTAAGTATACAAAAGTCACATGGAGCCTTAAGAAGAGACAGTCACTAAGGCCGCTACATGTCATCAGAAAAATTTACCACATGCGTAATTAATACACACAGAAGGCCCCATCTCTAGAAAAAATGGTTGGTTGATGCATGTCATCGTATCTCAACTGTGTGGATCGATGCTCATGATGTCAATCAGTGGATTGTCTGATCTAGACTCGATTCTTTACAGACCGCCGTCATATAGCTGGAATATTGTTGAGTGCGGCGTTAAGCAACAAATTAGCTAACTCCAGTATATTCTGAGAAAACATGTCTCCATTGCGCACACTGTGCACCAAGTAAAATAACCTGGATCAAGGGCCATAAGTCTGTAAACAGATAATTGATGGGACCCATGTCGACCTCAGTCTTGTCAAGTATCCTTTAGATAAGGCTGCAAACTTTCATTCGAGTGACTTCAGAAGTTCTGTGAAATCTTGTCCCCATTGCACACTGTATGCACTCAGTTGACAAAACACGGAGCACGGGCCATGACTCTCTAACAATATTAATGAGGAGTCAAATTTTCAAACTCAGTCTTGACATGTATCTCTAAGATATACTTGCAAAGTTTCATTCATGTAAGGTCTGTAGATTCTGAGAAAATGTGTCCTAATTCACGCACTATGCACAAAGTTGAAAAGCATGGAGCAAGTGCCATAACTCTGTAAAAACTGAATTTATGGCACCAATTTTCGAACCCATCTGAGGTCATGACCAGTAAAATAAGTGTGTAAATTTATGTCTCTGACTTAAAAAGTTTTTGAGAAAATGTATCCCATTTGAGAAGCGGGCGGACGGGCGGAAGGTCGGACGGACGGACGGTCTCCTTTCCAATATCCCCCACCCCGGTTCGTGACGTGGGATAATACACTCTGTGACATCATCCTATCCTCAATTTTCAGGAAAAACTGCATGTAGCAAGGTTTGTATTTGCTGGTGAGACCCCCTGTGTTTTCTATAAAATATATGATTAACAGATTTAAAAAAAAATACATATCTTCCTCATGCCAGCTTTACCCCTTCTGAAAACATTGATCCTTATTTTGTATTCGAACCCTCAGATGACGAGACAATGTCCAACTCTGCTTGTATTTGTCAACAAATCAGCAACAACTTAAGTTTTCCAGAAAATTATAAGATGACATAAGATAAGACTTTATAATCCAAAGGGAAATTCATATTGCAGTTGATTAGCACTTATTGATATTACAATACTAGTATGTACATAAGAAAATAAGACACTTACTAATATAACCACGAGCAAAAACATGTATAAAATTAAACACTATCAATGTGACGACAAGGAATGGTATTTTGAAGTATATGTATTTAAATCACAGCAACAGTAAACTTTAATAAAAGGGATAATCACAGGATAAGATTTGTGTACAGCGAACTGTTCAAAAGTATTAAACATATAATCATTTGTAAGACTAGTCCTGGCTGGTGTGAATGATTTCCGGGCCCTGTTTGTTTTCAGTGTTATAATATTAAGCGGTCGGGAGGGAGAGGATCTGCAATAAGAAATCAATGAAAGAATGTAAATAAAAGCGACAAACCCTTTCCATAATCATAAAAAGCAGAGTCCATTGAACGATTTTAAGCAAGGTCTGAACTGAGGCACTTTTGAATTATTTGGGTGTGAGATTTGTCTACTCAAGTTTAAAACAAAATAGACATAGAATAATATAACACAACTCTAATGTTTCACTTGTCTCTAGTTATAAGGTGCCTGTTTCACATTTTCTTAAGGGAAGATATATTTCTAAATATGGGTCAAATGTGTTTGTGATGATGATAACAATGCCAGGTCCTCAATGATGTCTGCGACGATGTATCCTTGGTAACTTGTGACTGTACAGTGATTCAGTAGACTGAATGTGTGGGTATATATCCAATTAATTGAGGATGTAAACTGAAGATCAACAGAAAGTTGACATTGAATTTGATGAACTGTGAAATGAGAGCAAAGACCAAAAGATGTTGATGCAATTGATTCTGTGTATTCAATTCACCTGTTGTCAATCATGCAAAATATCAAACGCATACAGTCAGCTGAACACCAATGGCGGTCCGTGTGTATGACTGGGGGTACCGAAAGTCAGTTTTCACAAAGTTCGTGACATAGGCTGTGGCCAATAAGTGGATGGAAACATCAGCGGACACTAAGGTGGCATTGGGGCGACGTCATCAATACCGTCAATATGACCTCCCCTGGCAAGGATGGATGCCTCAATGTCTCAAGGATGGCGTCAAACCTTCAGATGACGATTGCCGGAATGTGTTGCAGGTCCTGTAAGTTGTTTGGATGGTTGGGTCGTCTCCTCAGCTCTCTAGCCAGATGATCCCACAAGTGCTCGATGGGAGAACGTTATATTGCTGGAATATTGCTAAAAGCAGCGTAAAATCAAACTCACTTTCTCACTCAGTACAGGCACGTTGACGTTGTAGAAAGTCATGCATGAACCTAGCGGTGTGTGGTCGGTCGTTGTCCTGTTGCAGCAGGACCCCCACCCCACTCCCTTGGTTGTGGTTGTCGCTGCAGAAATGGCACCGCTACTCGCCTCAGGACGTACCGTTGTGCATTGAGGTTGCCATGGATAACAACGATTGGTGTCTTCTGGTCGTCACACATTCCGCCCCACATGGGGATGGACATCTTGTATACAGCCAGGAGCAAGCCCTTCACCCTACGGCGATAGATTCGGACATCACGTCTGCATGGAATGGGTTGAACCTGCTCTCATCGGTGAGCAAGACACATTGCCATTCGTGCGGCTGCAAACGTCGTACACGTCGGGGCCACCGTAGTCTATCTTGGCGATGTTGTGGACCCAACACCATCCCACGGAGCAGTCTGTATGCCCTAATGCCAACAGCACACAGTCGTCTTCCCTCTGTGTAGCGGCTGACACGGTGGCCATACGCCGTTGCTGTCGGTTGCGTAGATGCAAGGTTTGCAGACATATATCTTCTAAGGGCGTGGTTACACGTGGTCTACCAGTCCGAGGCCTGTCGGTGGTGTGGCCAGTCCTGTTGTACCGTGTGATCAGTTTGCTGATGGTCTGACGTGAGCAACCGACTGTTCTGCCAATCTGACCTTGTTGAGTCCCCACCGTGGCAATACCAATGGCTCCCTCTCTCTCGTGTGTGTTTGTGGTTCATGTGATTGTGTCGGACACTTTCGGTCGACTTTAATACAGGTACCATACAGCACCGAAAAACATGTTTTCGGTTTTTTTTGGTCGCAGCATGTGCATCGACGGCTGCATGATCTTGGTTCTTTGGAAACGAGTGTGCTGCGTTTGGGGCAAATGTTTACATCATGTTACAAACATTTGACTGCATGCATGTTTTTGGTTATTCAACATTTTCTAATGTAAACTTTCTTTTGATCATCAGTTTAGGTACTCACAATGCAGGACCATGCGTCTGTCTGCTACACCTGTCATCAGCAGATGAACACAACCTTCAGTTGGGAAACCTGCAAGACAACAACAGCTAAGAGTTAGTGGAGTTGTCCTTGTGTGTAGACTCAGGAGTACTTGGGTCACATGCCGGGTCACATACTGGGTCACATACATCTTCCCGAGGCAAGAGAGTTTACTATAAGTCCAGTTTCCACCCTTGCCGAACTAGGTTGGAATTATGGAGTTATGAAATGGTTTGACTAACTATATCTATGCATAGTCCAATCAAAATCGCGTAACGACATCGACATCCGGTTCATAAACTGCAGTGCAGATTTCGGTCGATTGCAGGATTTGCAAAGCATGTGTACTGTCAACATGCCGTCATCAGAAATATTCCAATACGTTTCATGATTTTAACCAAGGCACTCACGTGATTTGATGCACTTCGCAAAGTAAGACCAAGATCTTGGTTATCGATCGTCGTCTTGATGTAAGTGATGTAAGTGATATGAGAGGTTAAATCCGATAGGTCAATAGGAAGCCAGGGACATTGTTATGCAAGGATGGAAACTGGACTTTTTACATTCAGTTAACGCTCTTGCCTCGGGAAGACGGGTCACATACTGCTGGGTCTTTTTATTTGGAGCAAAAAAAATAACTGGTACATTTAGGTTATTGTCTAAAATGTACGTCCTATAGGAGGTAAGACCATTGCCAGGAACAGACCACAAACAGAAGTGAAAACAGGACCAGTAACAGGAACAGGAAGCGAAAACAGGACCAGTACCAGGAACAGACCACAAACAGGAAGTGAAAACAGGACCAGTACCAGGAACAGACCAAAGACAGGAAGTGAAAACAGGACCAGTACCAGGAATATACCACAGACAGGAAATAAAAAAAGACCATAACTAGGAACAGACCACAGACAGGAAGTGAAATTTGGACCACTACCTGGAACAGACCACAGACAGGAAGTGAAAACAAGACTAGTACCAGGAACAGACCACAACTAGGAAGTGAAAACAGGACCAGTAGCAGGAACAAACCACAGACAGGAAGTGAAAACAGGACCAATACGAGGAACAGACTACAGACAGGAAGTGAATACAGGACCAGTACCAGGAACAGACCACAGACAGGAAGTGAAAACAGGACCAATACCAGGAACAGACCACAAACAGGAAGTGAAAACAGGACCATTATCTGGAACAGAATACAGACAGAGTATCTACCAATCAAGGACGTTTGTAGATGATTAATGGTTTTACAGGCGACCTGGCATCTTTGGTCTTTCTCAGCTAGCATCTACAAATAAGAAAAGGGAATAGGAAGTAAATATATGCCAAATACGATTTTTTTATTCATAGTAAAGATACATGCAAATAGTTGTGTTAACATTGCAAACGCCTTCAACTTGTGACAAGCAATAGGGTAATAGCTGGTAGATGTTTGCACAGTTTGCACATGTATTTAAACCTATCCCATCTCTATCTAACAATTCTGAAGTATCAACAACTATACAATCTCACCATTCTCTACTCAATGAGTGTGACAAAATGATATACAAACCAATTTCATGTTGTTTGCTTCGGCATTCAACTTGTCTGTTAGCTGCTGAAGTTGTTCAGTTCTTTCAATGTCTAAAGCAATATTTGACGTCCGCTTTGCAAGCTCCTGAAATGTGAAATACACCTTTGGGTCTGAGTTGGAGGCTGTACATGAACTAGTATTAAAAACAGTCACAATATACCTTTCAATTTCATTCATGTCATTATTGTGTGATCAAGATGTCCATCAGTTGACTGGACCTGCAAAGTTCTTGCGGTACTACTTTGATCAGGTGACTATGCTTGAACTAAAAGACGACTATGCTTGTCGTAAGACGCGACTAACGGGTTGACTTGGTTGATGCATGTCATCGTATCCCAATTGCTGGGATCGATGCTCATGATGTAAATCACAGGATTGTCTGGTTCAGACACAATTATTTACTGACCGCCGTCATGTAGCTAGAATATTTCTGAGTGCGGCGTTAAACAACAAACGAACAAACAAAAACAAAACTTTGATCAATTCAGTTGTTCTGATATTGACTTCTTAGATATTCAGGCAATATGAATCAAATATAAAACGATTGATGGGGTGAACAAATGACTGAGGGCCTGTGCCTATGTGTATCCCTTTTTAATTAGACTTACCATTTCGTGTTTCTGTTCCAGGTCCGACAAATAGTCATCATCAGTTTGTGTTTGCTTATCTGTAATTGTAGAAGCGAATTGTGAATACCGAGTGACAGAACAATGCGTCAATTAAAACACACACCATGAAACACATGAAACACATTAATAAAGCACAATAACTCTTTTAAGATGCATACCCTCAGGTGTTCCCCCTTCTGAATCTTCTTTCAAGGTAGAGATGTTACCAAATCCAGACATATCTGATTTCAGTTTGGACAAGCCATTGGTGTTGACGACAGCTTCAGGTACATCATGTGTTTCAGGTGAAGGAGTTTCTAGGCAGGTCCGAGTCATCCCCTCAACAGTGGTCTCCAGCTGCAGCAGGACCGATTTTGAAGCATAGAGAAGACATTTTCGGATGTAACCTGAAATGTCGGTGCATCTTGCATGATGCTCTTCACATGAGGCTTCAAGAGCATGTAGAGTTGCCTTGGTTTCCCTCGTCTGACTTTCAAGATCAATCAGGAGTTCCTTCTCCCTCTGGTCAAGTTGTGATCTCAAAGACCGGAAGGTATGTTCTATTGTTTTCCTCAATGTGTCCTGTGTCCTGTTGGTCAACTGTGTATCTTGTCTGATACTTTGAAGGTGTGTTTGCTGACGAGACAGTAACGCCGACAGATCTTTCCCGTGTTGTTCAATCCGCTGTGTAACTTCTTCAGCAGCTTCATCCAGGTAATCAACCTCATGATCCGCGTGCTCTCCTCTCCTGCATTGGGAACAGATACACATGTCGCAGCTTTTATCAAACAAATCAAGTGGATACCGTTCGTGAATACTGCAATTTGTTTCAATTTCAAGGTTTTGCGGGCTTATATCCCCAAAGTTGTGCACAGCATGATTTCTGGAAAGTTTGAAGCTGCTGTGCATGTTCTGGCAGTATTCACAGAGGAACTCTTCACAATCCTGACACCAACACACAGCCTGGTTCCCGTCATCGTCATGTGTACAGAGGAGCTCTGTGGGGCGGTGTTTGACGGTCAGGTGGAATATTTCCTTCTGTCTGACTGCATCCTTCTGGAGACTTGTGTCTGTGAGGTTGACCTCCCTCTGACATGTAGAGCATGATATCACACCGCCAGCCGCAGATGTCACACACTTCTCACACACGGCGTGTAGACAGGGCAGTAAGTAGGGGACTGGACCTTTCAGTGTAAACTCCTTATGACAGACGGAACACTTCGGGAAGGTGTCCATTCTGAAAGACACAAAATAATACTGAGATACATATGTCAATTGTATGTGTGTAGGATGCATAACCATGCGACGTTTGTGGTGTGAAACATCCACTTGAGTCTCTCTGAATATGTAGTATTTGTCAATGGAATTGGCTAATTTTAAGGGTTTCTTCTGAGACCTTCTATGCAATGCATGGAACAATGTTGTAACCATCTGGTCACTGGCTGCGTTGATCCCTCAGACAAGCATTTTGGTCCTGTTGAGCTTCTCTTACTCACTCTAATAGACTCATTTCTCAGTCATTTATAGACACTGTATGAAAATACAAACTGTTGCCTTAAAACATGTACTTTTTAATTAAATTTCTCCTATCACAATCAACCCAAATCATATGTTCATATCAATCCTATGTCACACATAATTAGAGGCATGGGTCGCCCAATCATCTAAGGCGCCGCGATTCGTGGCACAAAGTTGCGTCCCTTGGGCACGCCAGAAACCTATGATTGTGGGTTCGAATCCCGGTTCGCCCCAATTATGTTTCTAGGTTTGTCAGCACCATACCCGTGCTCTTGGGTTTCACCAAAGTGGTAAACGTCTGAGACCTGCATCACTTCGGGCTTTCCTCCCACATTAAGCTGACACGCCACGATATAACTTGAATACTGTTAAAGCAGCGTTAAACCAAACTCCCTCACATACTCACACATCATTAAGGCCAGTTAAAATACGTGTCGTTTTTCAAAAGGAGCAGGAAGGGATTTTAAGATTGTATATTTGATTAGCTTGCAAATATAAAACAAATACGAACTTGATTGATAAATGCTTTAGTTAATTTGAATTGAGTGAACAATGAATGAGTAAACATGCGTGTGTAAACAGTGCGATATGTTTCAAATTTGAGTTTAGAAAGGTCCTCCTTAACAGTGATTACAAAATAAGGGTAACACACTAGTGGGGGCGGGTCAATAAAAATAATCCCTTTTCGACGTCTTCTACACTGGGATGGTGAGGTGGTCTTGTGGTTAAAGCGTTCGCTAATGACGTTGGGTTCATGACCCGGGTTCGATTTCCAACATGGATACACTGAGTGAAGTCCACTTATCTACACAATATGCTCGCAAGATGACAACGACACGTAGACAAATGTTTTAATGTAGAACACAACCAATTTGATCCGTGTCGAGTGTGACATTAAACCCACATAATGTCCATAGAACAATGTGTGTATACTAACAAGTGTTATGAAATGTTTACCCTTGACTACAAACTCGACGATTTAACACGTACATTAAAATCACACAACAAATATCAGCAAAACAAAACAACTAAAATTCAAATACATCAAACATTGCACTATTTTACGCAGGATATTTTACATATTCTTAAACTTAGGCTTAATAAGCACATATTCACCTTAAGGAACCCATTCATGCACACAAACCCACATGGTGCCCTCAGATCCAGAAACATTCCCCATATGTGTACATTCAGATACAAATACAACTAATACTCCTGATAAAGCAGCACCAATTCTTTCAACATGCATGATAAAACGATATCTTATTATCATCATCGCAGGATTTTATAAACTATATTTCACCATGTGGAACCTAATATGAGGAACGCCTCCGTGGTCTAGAGGTACAGCGTCCGCCCCGGGGGCGGTAGTCGGGGTTTTATTCCCGGCCGCATCATACCCAAAGAAGTTTAAGGTGGAATCCTGCCTGGCACTTGTCATTAAGGGACCAAAACCATAAGTCTGCTGGGAGTCAGTATACTGTTTCGAAGTGGGGTATTTATGTTAAACTACGGCATGGTCTCTCAGTTGGCTAGAACTATGATATTGGCATTAGTCCGGACTAGTTCAAGCAGCCAAACACACACACACACACACACACACACACACACACACACACACACACACACACACACACACACACACACACACACTTGCACGCCACTATATAAGTGCAATCATCTTGAACGCGATGTTTAACCTCGGCTCACCTCACGACACCAAACATTCACAAATTAATTCATCTCTCTTTATATACAACTGGCTGATCAACAGCAATCTATGCAGCACACAGGTCATTAATTGGATATATACAGTAACCCTACCCTACAAGTGACATTACACCAGTACTCATGATAAGCATGACAACTCCATGACTCACGATAACAAAGGGACAAAAAGACCTTACTCCTATCTCACACAGTAGGTTCAGGTGTTTGTCGTCTAAATACAGCCACTATCGGTGTAGTGTTAGCAAGTACTAATCTGCACATGCTCTACCTTTCTCACACGACCACTGAAGATCTTGGGTAGAATAAATCTGCAGCAACCCATGCTTACTGTCAAAGGCGACTACGCTTGTCGTAAAAGGCGACTAACGGGGATCGGGTGGTCAGGCTCGCTGACTTGGTTGATGCATGTCATCGTATCCCAATTGCGTGGATCGATGCTCATGATGTCGATCACTGGATTGCCAGGCCCAGACTCGATTATTTACAGACAGCCGTCATGTACCTGGAATATTGCTGGGTGCGGAGTTAAACAGCAAACAAATGTCTGACTATTCACAAACGACTGTGAAATTAAAAAAAAATATATCTGATTTGATTATGTACAGACCACCGTGATATAGCTGGAATATTGCTGAGTGCGGCGTTAAACAACAGGCAAAAAAACAACCTTGTTGGTGTAGCGTGAGCAAGTACATGTCTGCACGTACCTCTATTACACACGGGAACACAATCATTTCTATACACTGTTGACAGTATAGGGTTTCAAGACTTGCACCCTGACAGTATCGTGACATATTCATGTAAGTTTTGACCCTGCAAATTAAACAGTTTTCTGTGTGTAGAGGGACAATGGGAGAGACGAGAGACAACACACCCACCTGGACTGTAGACTTCCTTCACTGTTGACACTCAGGTCACTTCCGGGCGATGACGCGGTAAAAATCTCTTATCACAAGCGTGTTAGAACTGATATAAATATCTACGTCCACAATAAAAATGACAGTGTCCATTTCGTTAACTTGTGATTACTGTGCATGTATTAATATGGGGAAATATTCAAACTTTAAAAGTGTTTTATCACGTTACACGTCACATATTAAGGATTTGAAATTGTGAAATACCAATTTTTTTAAACGAGTGAATAGGGATCATATATGACTCGCTTTCACTCGTCATATACCAGACCTATTCATGAGTTTCATAAAATTGATCTCACACTGGAGCGAGTTTAGTATTTTATTTATTACTTGCCGCTTTTATATTATTATTTTTCAATTTCATGGTCGATTGTGAATAGTCAGACATCTTCGCGTTCTAAATCATATTGTTTGTTTGCTGTTTAACTCCGCACCCAGCAATATTCCACATATATGGCGGCTGTCTGTAAATAATCGAGTCTGGACCAGACAATCCATTGATTGGCATCATGAGCATCAATCCATGCACTTGACATGCATCAACAAAGACAGCGGACCTGACCACCCGATCCCGTTATTCGATTCATACGACAAGTATGTGTTGCTAAAGGCCTATTCTAACGGGTCGTAAACTATTGCTTGAACCACATGTTACGACCTAAATTGTAAAAAACTGCGATAACATGTAATAACACCGTGGTAAAATGAAATATTGCGGTAAATTGTAATACACACTGCGATTGATTGTAATTATTTCACTGTGGTAAATTGTAAAAAACTGCGGTAAAATGTAATAACACCGCGGTAAAATGAAATATTGCGGTAAATTGTAATACACACTGCAGTAGATTGTAATTACTTCACTGTGGTAAATTGTAATAAAAACTGCGGCAAATTGTAATAATTACTGCGGGAAATTGTAATAAATACTGTGGTTAATTGTAATAAAATATTATTCATTTGCAAATATACAAGCATGACATTTAAAATGTGCGACTAAGCTGTTTGGAAATCAGAATCCGGACTTTGAAACGACTGAATTAATAAAGGCTATACATTACATTCTAAATATTTGTATTTAGGAAATAATAAAAGCCATTTTGTTTCAAATTCTAACATTAGTATTGAAAGACAGGTGCGGCAAATTGTAACAAACTTCGTCAAATTGTGATACCAAGTGCGGTAAATTGTAATGACATCTCTTTATCATTTCGATTTCAAACAGAATTCGAGTTACAATGTTTGTTCGACCTTAATATGATCGATTCCAATCTCCAGCATCCTTAAGGAAAAAAAAAAGCGATTTTGTTTCAAATTCTGTAGTTCCTTTTGAGAGGCAGGTGCGGCAATTGTAACAAACTGAGGATAATTGTAATAGCAAGTGCGGTAAATTGTTGTAATAACATCTCTTAATCATTTCGATTACAAACGGAATTTAAGTTCGATTGTTTGTCCGACCTCAACATGATCAAGTTCAACATCCAGCATGTTTAATTAAATAAAAAAGCGATTTTGTTTCAATCTCCAGTGTCATCCCTATCAAAAGGCAGGTGTGGCAACTTGAAAATAAAACTGTATTGAAAATGACATGTCTGTTGTTTTATATCATTTCTATTATACAGTGTGGGGAAAAGCCCATTTGTTGAAATGCCAGTGTGGTGAATTGTCCGAGTGGGGAAATGTCCTCCACCCGTGATCAAGACATCATAGTCATGCCAAGATATCTATTTACTGGACAAGAAATTTGTTTTCTATCCAAACAGGTCATTAACGACAGAGATCTACAGAGCTAATGTCACTTAAGGCCACATAAAATTAAGTAATATATTTTAATCCCTCCTTACATTATTTTATTGCCTCCAAGTTCACAGAATTAGAAATATTGCTAATATGTGTGGTCCTACTTTCTTTACTTAATGAAATACTCCACACACGTAGCCCTACTGAACAAGCATGATGCATGTGAATCGCACCTTTCGACAGTAATTGTACACAGATGCCTTAAATAGTTATTTTAGACAAAAATAGAATGTAAACAATAAAATGCTTCCCGCATTAATCAGTCAAACTGTAACCAATAATTTCTTGCGGCCTTGACATAAAAATGCAAGGCATGCTTATACTGGAAAGGTAGCCCAACTCACAACTTGAGGCATGTGCATGACTCTGAATAAGTGAGTGAGTTTGGCATTGTGTGTTTGAGAAACGTGGCAACGTTCGATTTTGGCGTAAATGTGCAGGCCTTTTGGAGCACTTTGCAGTGACCAAATCTCTTTTGGAAACATTGAAAGGGTTACATTGGCTATCCAACTATGTTGAAAGAACCACCATGGTGTCGCGCATGCGCGCGCGGTTGCACCCTAACAGGAGCATCTGACGTTAATTTGAACACTTTCAAACGGTTGTATTTCGCTAACGACCCTTTATTGGTGTGTCGGATTTTGTATTAAAAGTCTAAGATTTTGGAGAGCTTTCCAACGAGCCATCATGCATTAAACTCGCATGATATTTGAAACCTGTTTCTTATACACTGGCGTAACTACATATATGCAAAACAACAATTGCCTACCGGTACACAAATTGATTTTACTTGCCTTTCCCCGCTCTTCATTGGTCAGCCCGATAGAGTAACCGCCCTTTATCAAAGGGAAGCTATTCTAACCCTTGTCTGTGATACGTCACGGTCACAGCCAGACGTTGTTGACTGTCGGCCTGTCCTTTCATAACGTTACGAAGTGTAGTCAGTTGTACATACAGCGACAAAACGAAACAAGGTAACAATTCGACCATATTTCGGCCAAATCCAACTGTTTTAATTTGTGGAAAGTTTCCAAGACGCAGAGGTCTACAAGCACAGATATGGAAACTGATCCCGCTTGGCTAGTTCCCTGGCAAAATTCTATTTCTATCTCCAAAGTTGCCAAAACTTGTAAAATGCCTCAACCTCGTCACAGTTAGATACTTATTTTCACTGACCGTATATTAGACTAATGATAGCAATTATCCAAGTAGTTTCTCTAGATTCCCGATGGTTAATTTGGACTCGATCAACGAATGACAAGGGCAACGCCATGTTTATTTATTAACACTGACAATTTTCCTACTTGACCTTTGATATTTGCATCTCTATCCGCATATGACCACAACGGATATGGTTTTTATCTGTTGGCTTTATACTGCCGAGACACCTACCCATCATATGATACAGATTATTATTAATATAACATGGAAATCATACCCTAATTCTCTTTGTGCGAATGTCGGGCTTTTGTGTGTGTACATGTATCTGTTACATTTGTAATACTGTATGTGCAACAATTTATAATCTTTGTCCTATATAGATTACCACACGAGTGTCTGTCAGATAACCTTTATCTTTCAACGAGTTGTTTCAAAACGTATCTAACGAGCGAAAGTCTGGCATATGACAAGCACGAGTGCAGTAATCTGTTTCTTACACACCCTAAAATCGCACCTTTTGAGCATCGAATCGATGCATTCTGTCCTATTCTCACGATCGCAATGACGCATTGATACATAACACCACGGTCATAAGTGACGTCATCCGATTTACTGATTACTACTCATAAATAAGGTTACCCAACACAAAAAGATTTCCACCAAATGTCATGGTGTCACACAGGACGGAAACGCTAACGATTTTGGTTGAATTTACCTGATCATTGTAATGTATATATTTCTAAATCCATAATTCGTGCTAAGATACTCTTCCAAAGGATTTCTCAAACAATTGAGCCATTCAGAAGAATGGATCTCTCAAAATATGAAAAAATGCTACTCAGTAATAATTTTGCTTTGTTTACATTTCAACAAGTGCAGTTTTCCAAGCACAGTGTTCGTTTCCACACCTAATTTATTTTGCTTGATTTCATCTAGATAATTTGCATTGGTGACAAAGACCATTTGCCATTTGATGATATAATTTATGACGAATTTAGGGATGCATGCATCGCAGCTGAGTTTGAAATGTATGTGATCTAATTATTAATAGGTGTCTCATAACCGGCATATGTAAAAAGTGATTTTGTAAACACTACCCAATATAGCGGAACGTTCGTGTTCGCGTATTTTCCAATGCATTATAAACGATTCTAGATTTATCAGCAACATATTGAATTTAGAATTAGTGATTTTATGAAAAAACGATACCTGTGATCACTGAAATGCTATTTTTAAAATTCAATTCTTGGAATAAATATCCGATATTTAGATTTCTAAAGACAGAGCACATAACGCCGTGAATGGTGATTTAGTAATGTGTAAAAAATGGCGAGTTTTACGAAGTACCTAATTGACAGAGGTCACATTCAGTTATTTTGCTTTGCCTAAAATTTCCACAGAATTCAAAATTGTGAAGTGTTAATGTGCGTAATGTATTTTGAATTTTATACGACTTCGAAGTGAGGGTTGAAGAGGAGAGACATATTTGGCGCTGTGGCTTACAAGGGGTTTACAGTATAAAAAAACCCCATCATGTTCAACACAGACGTATGAGAACATTCGACTGACGCACGACCAACTTATCAATTTCATACAATCAGGAAAGTAGTACGTCATAATCTGACCTCAGGTCTCAGGCCTGGAATTTGATCTCGCATATGATTATAACAGTTATCTCAACTGGGTTTATCACCCACAGGTGTGTAGGAAACATGTATATACTGCATGCCGTACTTAAACCTATAATGCTGGATATCCTACAATTTCTAATTTTTCCTGTCCTACATTATAAAACACTGCATGTCCTACAATTTATAATACTGCATGGCATGTCTTTCAGCTTGAAACACTGCTTGTCCTACAATTTGTAATACTGCATGGCACGTCTTTCAACTTGAAACAATGCATGTCCTACAATTCATAATACTGCAAGGCATGTCTTTCAATTTGAAACACTGCATGTCCTACAATTTATAATACTGCATGGCATGTCTTTCAACTTGAAACAATGCATGTCCTACAATTTATAATACTGCACGGCATGTCTTTCAACTTGAAACAATGCATGTCCTACAATTTATAATACTGCATGGCACGTCTTTCAACTTGAAACAATGCATGTCCTACAATTTATAATACTGCATGGCATGTCTTACAACTTGAAGCACTGCATGTCCTACAATTTCTAATACTGCATGGCATGTCTTCCAATTTAAAACACTGCCTTGACAGCTGCGGCTCTGACGTCGACCTCCTCTTCCACGAAGCAAATGACTGCACTGGGGTTGAGACGAAATGCAGGTGCGTGTTGGTACATGATAGTGTGTGTTTATCTGAATACAGCGGTTGAATTACAATTGTAGCCTTAATACTACTAGTAGTAATGATTGTAACCTTTTGACAAGGCTACTACAGTGATCAAACGAGATTATAACGCGAACTCGTTCTGGTCAAAACTGGTCAAAGCAAATCAGTACAGTCTGAAAACATTAAAATTATTTCATCTGATAATCGTACAGTCAAGCTTCAATGCGTAATGGGTTTATCAGATGGTCAGGCACACTGACTTGATTGATGCATGTCATCGTATCCCAATTGCGTGGATCGATGCTCATGATATCAATCACTGGATTGTCTGGTCCAGACTCGATTATTTACAGACCACAGTCATATAGCTTGAATATTGCTAAGTGCGTCGATAAACAACAAACAAGCACACACACAAACAAACAAACAAACACTTACTGACAACTCTTTCACAACGCTGTTTGGCCGTGGGGTTGAATACATCAGTAACTAGATAGGGTCGAGTAATCTTGCTCACTCTATTGCATGGTTAGCCATGTTCCTTGATTTAGCTGGTAACGTTTCTTCGTACCCTGACGGCGTAGGATGGTGCTCATAATGTCGGGACCGGCTATGTGGTCTAGTGGTCAGAGCATCTGCCCGGGGAGCGGAAGGGTGTTTGGTTCGATTCCCTGCCACGACGTTCCAAACGGCGTTAAAAGATCGTACGTGTTGTTATCCTACCCGTGCTCATCATTAAAGGGATAAAACAAGGACTGATCGATTGATGAATGACGAACTAATAAAATGGGAATGAATTAGCAGGTGATAACAAGTTGCCCAGATGATGACTACGTACAGCCCCCGTTCGCGGGGGTCAGGAGTGTGGCGACTCCAGCTTGGGGAACACTGTGAGTTGTAGGTGTCAGAATGTGACTATAATTAGGGGCACGCCGTGAACTGTGGAGGTCAGATTGTGGAGACTTTAACTTGATGGGCACTGTTAATTGTTAGGGTGAGGTTGTGGCGACTATAACTTTGGGAACACTGTGAGTTGTGGGGGTCAGGGAGTTGCGACTATATCTTAGGGATCACTATGAGTTGTGGGGTCATGGTTTGCCGACTATAACTTGGGGAACATTGTCAGTTTTGGGGATCAGAGTGTGGCGACTATAACTTGGGGAAACACTGTGAGTTGTGGGGGTCAGGGTGTGGCGACTATAACTTGGGGAACACCTTGAGTTGTAGGGGTCAGGGTGTGGCGACTATAACTTGGGGAACACCTTGAGTTGTAGGGGTCAGGGTGTGGCGACTATAACTTGGGGAACACCGTGAGTTGTGGGGATCAGGGTGTGGCGACTATAACTTGATGAACAATGTGAGTTGTGGGGGTCAGTGTGTCGCGACTATAACTTTGGGAACACCGTGAGTTGTGGGGGTCAGGGTGTGGCGACTATAACTTGGGGAACACTGTGAGTTGTGGGGGTCAGGGTGTGGCGACTATAACATTGGGAACACTGTGAGTTGAGGGGGTCAGAGTGTGGCAACTATAACTTGGGAAACACTGTGAGTTGTGGAAGTGAGGGTGTGGCGACTCCAGTTTAAAATAAGGATGGATATCTATAGACATGATTCGCATTTAAATTTAAGCCCAGTTCTTAAAAATATAGGTAGAAAGTAATTGATCTTAATTTTCTATGAGGAATACTGAAAGGTTTCTAACCTCGGCATGGAACACGAACCATGCCATCCGTCAGTTTACAACAGTTTAATTATCACACAACGTTTCACAAGAGGTCAATAGATGTTAAACAACTGTTGAGTTATTCCAACCTTCAATTCCATTTCAAGCCTGTTGCGGGACGGTCGGGTAGCCTAGTGGTTAAAACGTTTGGTCGTCACGCCGAAGACCCGGGTTCGATTCCCGACATGGGTACAATGTGTGAAGCCCATTTCTGGTGTCCCCCGCCGTGATATTGCTGGAATATTGATAAAAGCGGCGTAAAAACATACTCACTCATTCACTCAAGCCTGTTGCCTTCGAGACAAAAGATTTCAACATTAATAATATTTCAAATAATATTGTTATAAAATCATAGATTATCGTAGACATAAATGTGATGTTTGTTGTGTAACGCCGAACGCCGCACTAAGCTTCATGGCGGTTATCTGCAAACAATCGAGTCAGGAACAGACAATCCAGTGATTGACAACATAAGCATGGACCAAGCAATTGGTATACGATGACATGCATCAACCCTGAATATCGATCCCGTTAGTCACCTCTTACCACAAGCGTAGTTGCCTTTTATGGCAAGCATGGGTTGCTGAAAACCTATTTTATCCCGGCTCTTCACGGGTCAGATATATGTGCATGCATGTTATACAATCATGTATACATAAGTCTTATAAGAAACAGGTGTACAGCATTACAGGAAAGTTAACCATTATTTCCACAATAACAAGGGCGGCGGGGTGGTCCAGTGGTGAGAGCATTCACTCGTCAGACCACTGACACTGGTTCGATTCCACACATGCATGGGTAAAATGTGATTTTGTGGGAATGTTGTTTCAAGAGGTGTAAAACTACACTCGCTCACACATAAATAGTCATTGAAACATGCTCTTACTATGTTCAGGAGTTTCCTCCGTGGAAGCGAATGCAAGGAAACAAAGTTATACTATCATGTTGTTGCGAAATGCCCTAAAGAAATGCTGGAGGCGTCTTTAAACATACATCCGATGTTTTTCCTAAATACACTCATTGAATACAACATGTTTCATATCAAACGAAATGAAAATCACTCAATTACCCATAGTCCAAAAGGCTCTACATACACATGACGCGGAACTGTTGATTGTGGCACTATTTTCAGTGAGTGAGTGAGTATGGTTTTATGCGGCAATATTCCAGCAATTTCACGGAGGGGTACACCAGAAATGGGCTTCACACATTGTATACATGTGGGGAATTGAACCCAGGTCTTAGGCGTGATGAGCGAACGCATTAACCACTGGGCTATCCCACCGCTCCACTATTTCAAGTGATGATATTTACTGACCTGGCACATGGTGACTTTTGTATGTATATATCTACATGTATAAAGTAAAACTGTTTATACCGCAAGCCATCGTCTCCAAATTGTCACTTCATACAGAAACCATACGTTGGCCCCTTGCTTATACGAGTATGCAAATTATTCATTAATCAACGTCAGACCACAAGCGTTGTTAATTTGGTGGAGCTGTCGGGTATGACAGACTTCTTGGTCCCTTTAACTACTGCTATTTAGAGTATGGCATTTATTGCCTCAATTTATCATCCCCTTAACTGTGTCGGTTCATCACGCCCATACGTCCAATGTCCAAAGCAACGTAATTGTCTCTTTGTCTGTCCATTGTTGTTCATTACTATACACGTGTTACCATTACATGGTGTTAGTCAAGCTTAGTAATCCGAGCATGGGTGTAAGGACGACCTCGAACAGAATGTGCCGCTCGTAGGAAAGGTCCTGAGGTTGAGCTGTAGCTCCGCTCACCTCATGTATGCATGAACTTGAAGGTCCGCTCATCGCTGTGTTTGTGTTGTCAGAGCAGGTATTCCACTCATTGTGCAATTGTTGTTCATTATTTACATGTTGTGCATAAAGCGTTCCGGGACAGTGATGTCAATTTTGTTCTTTATTCCTCCAAGAGCTAATTCCCAATCAACATGCCTGTTGACACTTTGTATGGATCTCACATGACACTGGTAATGAAAAAAACATTAAAAAAAATATACATTTAACCAAAGATTATTAGATATATTTCAGCAAAATTGGCACCAACAAGTTTCCACTTCAAACTTCCTCTTTCCTCTTCAGCATTATGATGGTATCAAATCATTGTTACAACCACAAACAAATATTTAAGTATATTACAAGATAAAACTCTATTGAGAGCTCTTTGTAAACTTAGAATATCTCTCCATAACTTCCTTGTCAATAAATATCGTAGAACCAAGGATAGTGATTTTGAAAATTGTATATGTTCTAACTGTACCAGCCAGGAGATTGAAGACAAGTTTCATGTTCTTTGAATATGTGAAAAATATAACGTTTAGATTAAAGTTTCTATCTACACACAAAGACAATCAATTAATGATCAATTTGTTGAATTCGACAAATAAAGATGTTATCAAATCTTTAGCAATGTATTTGGAACATGTATTGAGACTCAGGTGAATATATCATACTATGTTCAAGATCACGTTGATTTTTATGGATCTGTTAAAACTGAACAGTACTATGGACCATATGGCCTTGCATACTGAATAAACTGTCTGTCTGTATCCCAATTGCGTGGATCAATGCTCATGTCAATCCCTGGATTGTCTGGTTCAGACACGATTAATTCCAGACCGCCGTCACACAGCTGGAATGTTGCGGAGACAACAAACAGAACAAACCAAAATCTATGTCCAACTCCGTTTGTTGTTACACTGCGATTATAGTTCTTCTTGTGCCTCCAATACAATGTTATTGATCTATTATGTTGTCAGGTGAGATCCGTGAAGGTTCCGGGATAGAATAGGTCTTCAGCAACCCATGTTTGCTGTAAAAGGTGACTATGCTTGTCGTAAAAGGCGACTAACGGGATCGGGTGGTCAGGCTCGCTGAACAGATTGTTGTTTAACGCCGCACTCTGCAATATTCCAGCTATATGACGGCGGTCTGTAATTAATCAAGTCTGGACTAGACAATCCGGTGATTGATATCATGAGCATCGCTCAACACAATTAGGATAAGATGACATGCATCAGCCAAGTCAGCGAGGCTGACCACCTGATTCCGATAGTTGCCTCTTACGACAAGTAAAGTCTACTTTTACTGCAAACGTGAGTTGCTGAAGACCTATTCTACCGTGGATCTTCACAGGTGGTCTCTCTCTCTATCAATGTCCGTGATTGATGGACAATGAGTGCTGCATTAAACAATAAACAAACAAACAAATATTGCCCACGTGTCTCTAAATATTAACTTACACGATTAGCGGTGATCTTTTTGTTAATGCTCGTCCGTGATAATGTCATGCACACGTCTACAATGCACAAGAGGGCAGAGTTGAATGATGGATTTCAACTTCTTTTTATTCTTTAAGTGAGACGTTTCATTGCAGAAGTGGCTTTATTAAGCAAGTGATCAAATCTTGATATAGCTAGGCATCACATATACATATACAGAGGTTAACAAAACCAACAAACAATTTTTGTAACCAAGGTGATGGGGCTGAAGCCGAAGGGCGAGTCCTGTAACACGGTTTGTTTGTTTGTTTGTTTGTTGTTTAACGCCGCACTGATCAATATTCCAGCTATATGACGGCGGTCTGTCAATAATCGAGTCTTGACCAGACAATCCAGTGATTGACATCAAGTGCATCGATCTACGCAATTGGGATCGATGACATGCATCAACCAAGTCAGCGAGATCCCGTTAGTCGACTGGGTGAGTTCAGCTGAGTAGTTGAGGACAGCGATATGGTAACGAAGCCAGCAGGAGTTATCTCCCCTTACCGTGATGATATTTACTGAGTTTATTTAATTCAGTTTGATAACTATCCTTAAAAAACAACCCCTTGACATTCATATTGTGTTCATAATCACCATGACGACAGTGCCTTGACAATCATTGCTTTCTTCTCCTCTGTCATGTTGATGTCGCTGCCCACTACAAGTGTCATGCTGACAGTGAGGTGATGTGGGTTATACACCCCGAACATCGGCCACAGTGGCTGACTCGAGTCTACATTGTCTAACGTCGACATCACTTTATTCTCCTTCACGTCAATGAAGACAATCTTCTTCTTGGCGTCATCATAGACGACACCGTAATGTAGTGTGTGTGATGTCCCTGCTGTGTTGGGGAGAGTGTCAGGCAGACATAGCACATACCCCCCCTCCTTCAATGTCGTCCTGCATATCCCACCGTGTTTAGCACAGTGGGAGACGGTCATGCTGTATGAGCTGGCACTTCCACCTAGGCAAAGCCACACGTCCCTCTGCTCCTCCTGGCACACACCAACCTCAAGGATGAGCAAGTTCCCTATGAGTGTTTTATCCAGGCAGACCCTAGATTTCATCTCCCAGTACTGGGGACAGCCAGCCCGGGGGAGGGGGGCAGTGCTACATGTGCCACTGTACTCCTTCAGTCTCCCCTTCACTGCAGGTCTGGTGTCCGACTTCCTGTTGATCAGGTGTCCTTCTGTGTTGATGTGGACTTTGTCGAGATTGGCTCTGTCTTTGTCATACTTCAGGCGTAAACCTACAAAATATGAATGTAGTTTACATGCGAATAAACATGAGACAAATATAGTGACAGTTTCGGTCTATAATGATATTAACATGCTTGGAATTGACAGCTTAGTACGCTGTCCTGATATATAAATAGCGTTATATAATCCCATTGCAGTTTACGAAAATATAACCCTTTGTGTATTACATTTGGATCTATGATTTGTGTTTACATTGGACTAACTGACATTACTTTGACCCGAATGTAAATTTAGTTCTTAATGGGTCTGGTATATGTTTGTTTGTTGTTTAACGCCTCACTCCGCAATATTACAGTTATATGACGGTGGTCTGTAAATAAATTGATTCAGGGCCGGACAATCCACTGATTGACATCATGAGCATCAATCAACACAATTGCGATTCGATGACATGCATCAATCAAGTCAGCGAGCCTGACCACCGATCCTGTAAGTTGCCTCTTTCGACAAGCATAGTCGCTTTCTACGACAAGCATGGTTTGCTGAAGACCTATTCTACCCCGAGATCTAGTGAATGGTTCGTAAGTTATTATATGTATCAGCACGGTAGACACAAAACATTCACATTCAGTGATCAGACTTCATATAAATCTGAAAAAAGTGCAGTTGAGATTTTGAATAACTAACACACAGGGATATTCAGAGGGCGAATAATCGCAATCACAGGTGTATACGAGTCAACAAGGTATAATGAGGGATATGTAAATTGCATGTCAATGATAAGATCACAGTGTCACGTGACCTGGTGTCGCACTGTCGGGGCTTGTGTACCCACGTGGCTCGGTGGGCTGACGTTGGGAGATAGTAGGCAGGCAGAATTATCGGTTCAGGACACAAACCAAAACACAAAATCACGGCGTGTCAGCTTAATGTCGGAGGAAAGCCCGAAGTGATGCAGATCTCAGACGTTTACCACTTCGGGGAAACCCACGAGCTATGGTGCTGACAAACCTAGAAGCATAATCGTGGCGAACCAGGAATCGAACCCACAATCATAGGTCCCCCCTCCTCCCCCCTCTCCCCCCCCCTCAATGGGGCACAATAGAATTTTGTTTGTTCATACAGTAGTAAATATTACGTATAAAAAAGTCACATGAAGCCTTAAGAAGAGACAGTCACTAAGGTCGCTTTAAGTCATCAGAAAATTTAATTACATGTGAAATTAATACACACAAAAGGCCCCATCTCTAGAAAAAATAACTCGGTCTTGATAAGTATATCTTTGGACCCGACTAACGGGATCGGGGTTCAGGTTCGCTGGCTTGATTGATGCATGTCATCGTATATGAATTGTGTTGATCGATGCTCATGATGTCAATCACTGGATTGTCTGGTCCAGACTCGATTATTTACAGACCGGCATTAAGCAACAAATAAGCTGACTCCAGTATTCACTAAGTTGAAAAGCATAGAGCAAGGGCCATAACTATTAAGAAATGACACTACGACACCCATTTTTGAACCCATCTGAGGTCATGACCAGTAAATTCAGTGTGTAAATTTCTTTTCTTTGACTTAAACAGTTTTTGAGAAACTGTATCCCACTTGAGAAGCGGGCGGACGGGCGGCCTCCGTTCCAATATCCCCCACCCCACTCCGTGACATCATCATATCGTCAATTTTCAGGAAAAACTAGCAAGGTTTGTATTTGCTGGTGAGACCCCCGGGTCTTCTATGAAAATATATGATACATAGATTTCTTTTTAAAATACATATCTTCCTCATACCAGCTTTATCTCTTTTGAAAACATTGACCCTTATTTTGTATTCGAACCCTCATATGACGAGACAATGCCCAACTCAACAAATCAGAAACAACTTAAGTTTTCCAGAATATTATCAGATAAGATAAGGCCTTATCATGCCAAGGGAAATTCGTTTTGCACAGTTGATTAGCATTAAATATTAAAAACAAGAATATATATGATATAAATATATGTACATAAGAAAACAAGACACTAATATAACCACGAGTAAAAAACATGTACAAAATTAAACACTATCAATTTGACGACAAACAATGTTATTTTAAAGTATTTGTATTTAAATCACAGCAATAGTAAACTTTAAAAGGGATAATGGCAGGATAAGATTTATGTACAGCAAACTGTTCAAAAGTATTAAACATATAATCATTTAAAAGATTAATACTGGCTGGTATGAATGATTTCCGGGCGCTGCTTGATTTCACCATCGGCCAGTGCCGTCGACGGCCAGTAGGTAGAAACTGATATTCGGAATGAAGTGTATCACTGCATACATTTAGTATCTTAGGTGCCGCTTTGACAATTTGCTGCTCATAAATTTCGCCGATGTGTTGAAATATTGCGTACCTAGGATTTTGCTTGCTGTATTTAAAATTGTATTTATTTTAGATTTATTTTGAACAGAGAGGCTCCAATAAAACCAGTTAACATTAATAACTAAAATGTTATATTATATTTGTACAGGTATGTAATATTGTTCATATTGTTGTAAATGAGTAAAAATTGTTGGACCAAACAAACTAAGTAACTGTAAATACACTTCAAAATGTCATCTAACGCTTTGTTATGATAATAAACTTCGTGCTACACGTGCTAAATATATAAGCTGCCGGCGACTCATGGCGACATCTCTCCATTCCACCTGACTGCTCTGAGTTTAGAAACGACCATTTGTACATTTCCTTCAAAGCATTGCTGAAAGTTTTTTTTAAAAATCGAAGTTAACTCCACGACTTACAATTGGTTTTGTGAAACTGGGATCTAATGTGCTCATGTTATTACGTGGAAAAGGTTTAGTTCTATTTCTATTTTGTCAATGAGAACATCAACACGCTATACCATGTCCAGTCAATTATTCCAACGCACTTTGTAGTGTCACCGGTGTCGGCATCATTTATTATATCGATTATATTGAGCATAATGATTGAGAAATTGATTTAAACAATCCCTACCAAAGGCATCTTACCGAGGCAAAAGAGTTAACTGATTGAAAAAGTCCATTTTCCGCATTTGCTGAACCAGGCTTGAATTTCTGGGCTCGATCGTAGCGCCACCAGTGACTATTACGAATTACGCCCCTTCTATGTCCCGCCTGTTGAGACCGCCTCAGTGGTCTAGTGGTAGAGCGTCCGCCCGGTGAGCGGAAGGTCCGGGGTTCGGTTCCCGGCTGCGTCATACCAAAAGACGTTAAAAGATGGTACTTATTGTTTATATAGAATTGGTATAAAAGATCACACGAACTGTACATGTTCAAATGCACGCGAAAATGCATATGATTATCTCATGGAATGTACATTGTTTCGTCATCAGCGTAAAAATTATGTTTAACAACCTAAGAAATAGTTTTTATGACATACCTAGTGATGTACACCAACTATTATACGACAATGCAAATCACGGTGTTACAAAAAATGAAGCTATATTTAAAGCAAACAAGAAATAGCCAAATAAAATCAGTATATGCTAACGAATAACACATTTTTACTGTGTTTTCACTACATGCACAGGCTATGAATATTGAAGAAGCGATATGATGCTAAGTGGTCGCAAAAGAGAATTTGCAAAGACAGATTGTAAATAAAAGTATGTATCCACTTAATGGACTGATGTAGGTACTCACAATGCAGGACCATGCGTCTGTCTGCTACACAGATCAGATGAACACAGCCTTCAATTAGGATACCTGCAAGACAAACAACAGTATATCGTCCTTGAGTGTAGACTTAATAGTACTGGGTCACATACCAGGTCACATAAATCTTTCCGAGGCAAGGGAGTAAAGGTACTTTATTAGTCCAGTTTCCACTCTTTACAGTTAGTTAACTCCCTTGCCTCTGGAAGATGGGTCACATACTGCTGTGTCTTTTTATTTGCAGAGAAAAATAGAATTGTAAAGCACTGTCTAAAGTGTACATATCTAGTGTGACGTAATAATGTTCCACAGACAGGAAGTCAAACAAGACCATCACAAGTAACGAACCACAGACAGGAAGTGAAAACAGGACCATCACCAGGAACAGACCACAGACAGGAAGTGAAAAAAATACCAGTTCCAGGATCAGATCACAGAGAGAAAGTGAAAATACGATCAGTACCAGGAACAGACCACAGACAGGAAGTGAAAACAGGACCACAACCAGGAACAGACCACAAACAGGATGTGAAAACAAGACGAGCACCAGGATACATACCAATCAGGGTTTGTAGATGATCAATGGTTTCTGAGGCGACCTGGCAGGATTTGTCTTTCTCAGCTAGCATCTTCAAATAAGAAAAGGGAATAGCTGCTCATGAAATAGATATAACCCAAATACGATTTATAGTAAGGATACATGCAAATAGTTGTGTTGGCATTGTAAACTCCTTCAACTTGTGACAGGAACTTCAGCCATATCAAGTCTGGACAAGACAAGCAATAGGGTAATAGGGGGTAGATGTCTCTACGGGTTGCACATTTATGTAGTATATAAACCAATCCCTTCTCTGTCTGACAACAACTATATAATCTCACCATTCTCTTCTCAGTGAGTGTGACAAAATGATTACAAACCAATTTAATGTTGTTTGACTTCTTAGATATTCAGGCAATATGGATGAAATATAAAACAAATGACTGAGGGCCTATGCCTACGTGTGTCCCTTTCTAATCAAACTTACCATTTCGTGTTTCTGTTCCAGGTCCGACAAATAGTCATCATCAGTTTGTGTTTGCTTATCTGAAATTGTAGAAGCAAATTGTATATACCGAACGACAGAACACTTTTTTAAGTAAATAGCACCACCAAACACATGAATCAAGTTAAGCAGAATTTGGGCACATATCATCAATAAAGCACAATAACTGTTTTAAGATGCATACCCTCAGGTATTCCCCCTTCTGAATCTTCTTTCAAGGTAGTGATGTTACCAAATCCAGACATATCTGATTTCAGTTTGGACAAGCCATTGGTGTTGAAGACAGCTTCAGGTACATCATGTGTTTCAGGTGAAGCAGTTTCTAAGCAGGTCCGAGTCATCCCCTCAACAGTGGTCTCCAGCTGCAGGAGGACTGATTTTGAAGCATAGAGAAGACATTTTTGGATGTAACCTGAAATGTCGGTGCATCTTGCATGATGCTCTTCACATGAGGTTTCAAGAGCATGTAGAGTTGCCTTGGTTTCCCTCGTCTGACTTTCAAGATCAATCAGGAGTTCCTTCTCCCTCTGGTCAAGTTGTGATCTTAAAGACCGGAAGGTATGTTCTACTGTCTTCCTCAATGTGTCCTGTGTCCTGGTCGTCAACTGTGTATCTTGTCTGATACTCCGAAGGTGTGTTTGCTGACGAGACAGTAACGCCGACAGATCTTTCCCGTGTTGTTCAATCCGCTGTGTAACTTCTTCAGCAGCTTCATCCAGGTAACCAACCTCGTGATCCGCGTGCTCTCCTCTCCGACATTGGGAGCAGATACACATGTTGCAGCTTTTGTCAAACAAATCAAGTGGATACCGTTCGTGAATACTGCAATTTGTTTCAATTTCAAGGTTTTGCGGGGTTATATCCCCGAAATTGTGCACAGCATGATTTCTTGAAAGTTTGAAGCTGCTGTGCATGTTCTGGCAGTATTCACAGAGGAACTCTTCACATTCCTGACACCAACACGCAGCCTGGTTCCCGTCATCTTCATGTGTACAGAGGAGCTCTGTGGGGCGATGTTTGACTGTCAGGTGGAATATTTCCTTCTGTCTAACTGCATCCTTCTGGAGACTTGTGTCTGTGAGGTTGACCTCCCTCTGACATGTAGAGCATGATATCACACCGCCAGCCGCAGATGTCACACACTTCTCACACACTGCGTGTAGACAGGGCAGTAAGTAGGGGACTGGACCTTTCAGTGTAAACTCCTTATGACAGACGGAACACTTCGGGAAGGTGTCCATTCTGAAAGACACAAAACAATACTGAGATACATATGTCAATTGTATGTGTGTAAGATGCATAACCATGCGACGTTTGTATAGTGAAGCATCCAATTGAGTGTCTCTGAATATGTAGTATTTTTATCGAATTGTCTAATTACATGTTTTTCTGAGAACATCTATGCCATACAAGGAACAATCTTGTAATCATTTGGCCACTTGCTGCGTTGATCCGGAAGACAAACATTTTGTTTCTGTTGAGCTATTCTTCCTCACTCTAGTAGACTCGTTTCTCAGTCATCTATAGACACTTTTATTATCGATGAAAACACAAACTGTTGCCTAAAAACATGTACTTTTTAATTACATTTCTCCTATCACAATCAACCCAAATCATATGTTCATATCAATCCGATGTCACACATAATTAGGGGCACGGGTGGCCGCGATTCGTTGTGCAAAGTTGCGTCCCTTGGGCACGCCAGAAACCTATGATTGTGGGTTCGAATTCCTGTTCGCCCCGATTATGTTTCAAGGTTTGTCAGCACCATACCCATGCTCGTGGGTTTCTCTGTAGTGGTAAACGTCTAAGACCTCCATCACTTCGGGCTTTCCTCTCACATTAAGCTGACACGCCGCGCTATAACTTGAATACTGTTAAAAGCGGCGTTAAACCAAACTATTTCACTCGCACATAATTAAGACCAGTTAAATACATATCGTTTTTCAAAACGAACAGGAAGGGATTTTATTTTTTATTAGCTTACAAATATAAAACAAATAAGAACCTGATTGATAAATGCTTTAGTTAATTTGAATTGAGCGAATGATGAACATGAGTGGGTAAACAGTGCGAACATTTGAGTTTCGAAAGGTCCTCCCTAACAGTGATTAGAAAGTAAGGGTCACATACTGGTGGGGGTGGGTCAATAAAAATAATCAAAAAAACACTTGGATGGTGAGGTGGTCTTGTGGTTAAAGCGTTCGCTAATGACGTTTGGTTCATGACCCGGGTTCGATTTCCAACATCGATACACTGTGTGAAGTCCACTCATCTACACAATATGCAAGATGACAACGACACATAGGACAATTGTTTTAATGTAGAACACAACCAATTTGATCTGTGTCGAGTGTAGCATTAAACCAACATAATGATCATGCGTCCATAGAACAATGTGTGTATACTAACAGGTGTTATGAAATAAGCACCTGTTCACCTTAAGGAACCCATTACTGCACACAAGCCCACATGGTGCGCACAGATCCAGAAACATTCCCCATTAATGTACATTCAGATACAACGTACAACCAATAATCCAGGTGTTGTCAAATGGTTACTCGGTGATTTAACAACTACATTAGAATTACACTACAAATATCCACAAAATCAAACAACCGAAATCCAAATACATCAAACATCGCACTATTTTACGCAGCATATGTTGCATATTAGTATTCTTGATCTACTGCTCAATGAGCACCTATTCACCTATTCACCTTCAGGAACCCATTAATGCGCACAAGCCCAGAAACATGTACTACTGATAAAGCAGAACTAATTCTTTCAGCATGCATTTGTGATCACAATAATAAAGCCATATTTTATTATCATTATCGCAGGATTTTATACACTTTATTCCACTATGTAGAACCTAATATTAGGACCGTCTCCTAGGTCTGGTGGTCGAGCGTGCGCCCTGGGGGCGGAAGATCGGGGTTCTATTCCCGGCCTTGTCATACGTTAAGAGATGGTACCCTGCCTGGCACTCGGCATTTAGGGACCAAATCAATTAGTCGGCTTGGAGTCAGTATACTGTGTTCTAGTGGGGTATTCATGTTAAACTGCGTCTCTCAGTTGGCTAGGACTACAAAATCGGCATTTGTTCGGACCAGTACCAGCAGCCACACCCCAACCCCCACCCACCCACCCCCATCCACCCCCTTCCCCCCTCCCCAACACACACACACACACACACACACACACACACACACACATCGTTATATAAGTCCAATCATCTTAATAGCACACAGGCAGTAACCCCACCCTACCAGTTCACTATAACTGTTCTTTCAGCACACAAACACACGTCGTTGTATAAGTGTGCGACTATAATTGAAGTTAGAGGCGACTAACGGATAGGGTGGTCAGGCTCTATTACTTGATTGATGCATGTCATCGTATCCCAATTGCGTGGATCGATGCACATGGTGTCAATCACTGGATTGTCTGGTCCAGACTTGATTATTTACAGACCACACCATAACGCGAGTGCGACGTTAAACAACAAGTGAGTGAGTGAGTGAATATGGTTTTACGCCGCTTTTAGCAATATTCCAGCAATATCACGGCGGGGGACACCAGAAATGGGCTTCACACATTGTACCCATGTCGGGAATCGAACCCGGGTCTTCAGCGTGACAAGCGAACGCTTTAACCACTAGGCTACCCGACCGCCCCGTTAAACAACAAACCAACAAAGAAACACAATAACAAAGTGACAAAAAGACCCCGGACTCGATTATTTACAGACCGCCGTCATATAGCTGGAATACTGCCGAGTGAGGCGTTAAGCAACACGCAAAACAGTAACCACAAAAACAAACAAACAAACTTGTCGGTGTGGCGTGAGCAAGTACATGTCTGCAAGTACTATACACTACTGACAGTAAAGGCTTTTAATGGCTTGTATGAATGAAGCCCGACCTCGTCGTAAAACGAAAATAGTTATGTGTGTCAGTAGCTAACACTAATATCAATTCTATAACTTGTAGAATAAAGGTACAGGTACAACCTTCAGCATCCTGGTAGTATCTTGACATATACATGTAAGGTTTGACCTGAATATCAAACAGTTTTCTGTGTGTAGAGGGACAGAGAGAGTGAGAGAGACGAGAGACAACACACTCACCTGGACTGTCGACGTCCTTCACTGTTGACACGCAGGTCACTTCCGGGCGGTGACGCGGGGAAAACTTCAAGCGTGTTAGAACTGATATAAATATTTAAGTTCACAATAATAATGGAAGTGGCCATTTCTTGAACTTGTTTGTAAGTTTGGAAGGTTTCTACATTGTGAAATAAATAGAAAATACTTAACGTGTAATACTAATTCTTTTAAACGAGTTAATAGTTATCATATCTGACCTATTCATGAGTTTCCTAAAATTGGTCTTACCCGGGAGCGAGTTTGGTATTTTATTTTTTACTTGCTGCTTATATCTTCTTCTTTTTTTATATATAAAAAATCACGGTTGTGATTCCAAATTATATTGTTTGTTAGTTGTTTAACGTTGCACCCAGCAATATTCCAGCTATATGACGGCGGTCTGTAAATAATCCAGTCTGGACCAGACAACTCGCCGACTGACATCATGAGCATCGATCCACGCAATAGGGATATGTGACATGCATCAACCAAGACAGCGAGCCTGACCACCCGATCCTATTAGTCGCCTCTTACGGCAAGCATGGGTTGCTGAAGACCTATTCTACCCCGGATCTTCACGGGTCCAAAACTATTGCTTAAAGCCGCATCAGCAGTATTGTTGCTATTCACGGCTACAACGTCTGTTATAGACACAAGCACAGCCAAGTGAGTTTCTCAATGAATAATATTATGCACGGCTACCATATTCATTGAATCCAAATTCTCTCCAACCAATTAGTAGCATTTGGCTAAAATGAGCTTGTCCGATGTTTTACACCACACCATAATCGCTACTTTGGGCCATTATAAAATTAGGTAATAGATTTTGATCCACTCCCACCTTACGACAAAACATTCCGGCTTACATTATTTTATTGCCTTCAAGTTCATAGAATTAGAAATACATGTTTGTGTGTTCCTACTTTCTTTACTTGATGAAATACTCCACACACGTAGCGGCTATAAGCCCTAGTGAAAACGCATAAAGCAAGTTAATCGCACCCTTCGACCGTAATTGTACACAGATGCCTTAAATAGTTATTTCAGAAAAAAATAGAATGTAAACAATAAAATGCTTCCTGCATAAATCAATCAAATTGTTACCAATAATGTCTTGCGGCCCTGACATCAAAATGCCAGGCATGCTTATACTGGAAATGTACCAAACTTGAGGCATCTGCATGACTATGAATAAGTGAGTGAGTTTGGCATTTTGTGTTTGAGAAACGTGGGAACGTTCGTTTTTGGCCTAAATCTTTTGAAGCACTTTGTAGTGACCAAATCTCTTTGGAAACCTGCAGCTGGGAAGCCTGTGCTGCCATAACGTTACGAAGTGCAGTCAGTTGTACATACAGCAACTAAACGAAACAAGGTTACAATTTGACAATTTTTCGGCCAAATCCAACTGTTTTAATTTAAGAAAAAGGTTCCAAGACGCAGAGCTTTACAAGCACATATGTAGAAACTGATCACAATTAGCTAATGCAGTGTTTGCAATTTATATCTCCAAAGTAGTCAAAACTTGTAAAATGCCTAAACCACGTCACAGTTAGACCCTGATTCTCGGTATATTATACTATTCTTTTGATAATGATAGCAATTATCCAAGTAATTTCTCCAGATTCCCGATGGTAAATTATGACTTGATCGCCAAATGACAAGGGCGACGTCATGTTTGTTTATAAACCCTGAAAGTAGTCCCAGCATGACCTTTGATATTTGCATCTCTCTTGTGTACATATATCTGTTATTATTATAATACTGTATGTGCAACAATTTATAATCCTTGCCCTATAGAGATTACCATACGAGTGTCTGTCGGATACTATTTGTCTTACAACGAGTTATTTCAAAACGTATCTAACGCGCGAAAGCGAGTTAGATATGCTTTGAGACAACGGGTTATCAGATAAATGGTATCTGACAGCCACGAGTGCAGTAGTCTGTTTCTTACACACCCTAAACCTTTCGAGCATCGAATCATACATTTTGTCTAATTCTCATGATCGGAGTAGTGCATTAATACATAACACCACGGTCATGAGTGACGTCATCCGATGTACTGCTTACTACTCATTAATAAGGTGACCCTACACATAAAGGTTTCCGCTATATCTGTGGATTATCAAGGCGATGATAAAAATGCAAACTAGATAAGATCAAAGAATATGCTGGATGCAATATTATGCAATATACTGTTTTATTGCCGTTTTGCTCAAACTCAAAGGGACCTGACAAGTGTTGTGAATGCAATGTCAATCGACCAAAACCGATACAACAGCGCAGTTTTTTTCTTACCGTTTATGCAGAAATAAAACTTTGAATAAACTCCAAATTCCACCCATCTGCTGAGAAAAGGAGCACGGGTTTCATAGTACCCAAATCACAAATTGAAGCAAATGATAGACGTACTGACCTCTCGGGTTGAGTCTCGGACCCCTTATCCACCGTCCACAGGTCAACTACACATGTATTTACTATTCTTACTAATTGACGGTAAAATTGCGACCTAACAGTCAAGTACACCTGTATTTGTTTCGTCTGTTTATTGAGCCACTACACGTGTAGCTGTTTTTCCTGTCGACTATAATTGGAGCTGATATTATAATGTGCTTGTCAATTGAAATTGCATGTAATTCATGTTTACCTGTCCGAAAATGAAAAGTAGGTCTAGTTTAGTGAGATTGGTTGGGGTGGGGTGGGGTGTTGTGGGATGGGGTGGAGGTAGGGTGAAATGGTGTGGTTTCGGGTCGGGTGGGGTGAAGTGAAGTGTGGTGTGGTGTGGTGTGGGGTGGGGTTGAATGAAATGGTGTGGTGTTGGGTGGGGTAGGGTGGAGTAAAACTGGGTTGGATGGGGTGGAGTGAAATGGTGTGGTGTTGGGTGGGGTGGAGTTAAATGGGGTCGGGTGGGGTGGAGTGAAGTGGTGTGGTGTGGTGTGGTGTGGGATGGGGTGGGGTGGAGTAAAATGGTGTGGTGTGGGGTCGGGTGTGGTGAAGTGGTGTGGTGTGGTTTGGTGTGGTGTGTAGTGAAATGGTGTGGTTTGAAATGTGTGGAGTGAAATGGGGTGCTGTGGTGTGGTGTGGTGTGGTTTGGGGTGGGCAGAAGTGAAATGGGGTGGTGTGGTGTGGTGTGGTGCTGGGTGGTGTGGTGTGGGGTGGAGTGAAATGGTGTCGTGTGGTGTGGGGTGGAGTGGGCACGGGTGGAGTGAAATGGTGTGGTGTGGGGTGGTGTGGGTTGGGGTGGAGTGAAATGGTGTGGTGTGGTGTGATGTGGTGTGGTGTGGTGTGGTGTGGGATGGGGTGGTGTATGGTGTAGTGGTATGGTGTAGGGTGGGGTGGGTTGGGGTGTAGTGGAGTGAAATGATGTGGTGTGGTGTGGTTGTGTGGTGTGGTGTGGTGTGTTGTGGTGTGGTTGCGGTGTGGTGTGGTGTGGTGTTGGATGGAGTGGGGTGGAGTGAAATGGTGTGGTGTGGTGTGGGGTAGGGAAAGTGAAATGGGGTGTGGTAGGAGGAGTGAAATGAGGTGGTGTGGGGTGTATGGAGTGAAATTGCTTTGGGTGGGCTGGAGTGAAATGGTTTGGTCTGGGGTGGGGAAGGAGGAGTGAAATTGTTGGTGTGGAATGGTGTGGGGTGGGTTGGGGTGAAGTGTAGTGAAATGGGGTGATGTGAGATTGGGTGGAATGGGGTAGGGTGGGATGGAGTGGGGTGGGGTGAAGTGGAGTTAAACAACAAGACTAAAAATCCGAAACAAACAAACTTGTTGGTGTGGTGTGAGCAAGTACATGTCTGCACAAACTCTACCTCTATTATACACACCGACACGATAATTTCTATACACTATTGACAGTTAAGGTGTTTCATGAATTGTATGAGTGAAGCCCGACGTCGTTGTCAAACGAAAGGAGGTATGTGTGTCAGTCAGCTAACACTAATATCATGTCCATACCTTGTAGAATATAGGGACTGATACAGCCTTCAGCATTCTGATAGTATCTTGACATATACATGTAGGTTTTGAGAGAGAGAGAGAGAGAGAGAGAGAGAGAGAGAGAGAGAGAGAGAGAGAGAGAGAGAGAGAGAGAGGTGAAAATGTCAAGCTCGTTAGAACTGATATAAATATCTACGTCCACAATAAAAATGATAGAGTCCATTTCTTTGATTCGTGATTACTGTGTATGTATTAACATTGGGAAAATGTGCAAAGTTTACAAATGTTTCTCACATTACATTCCACATATTAAGGTTTGGAAATAAATGACATAATGACATAAATATAGAATACTAAACGAGCTCCCCTTTAATACCAACTATTTTAAACGAGTGAATAGTTGTCATATGTGACCCATTCACGAGTTTCATAAAATTGGTCTCACATGGGAGCGAGTTTAGTATTTTATTGATTACTTGCCGCTGATACCTTTTTTTAAAAAAATCACGGTTATTTGTGAATACAGACATCTTCGCATTCCAAATCATATTGTTTGATTGTTGTTTAACGCCGCACCCAGCAATATTCCAGCTATATAACGGCGGTCTGTAAATAATCCAGTCTGGACCAGACAATTCGGCGATTGACATCATGAGCATTGGTTCCTGAAGACCTATTCTACCCCGGATCTTCACGGGTCCAAAACTATTGCTTAAAGCCGCATCAGCAGTATTGCAGCTTTTCGCGGCTACACCGTCTGTTATAGACATAAGCACAGCACAGTGAGTTTCTCAATGAATAATATTATACACGGCTAGCATTTTCATTGAAGCCAAATTCTCGCAAACAAATTAGTAGCATTTGTCTAAAATGAGCTTGTCCGATGTTTTACACCACACCATAATCGCTACTTAAGGCCACATAAAGTTAAGTAATAGAGTTTCATCGACGACAAAACATCACGCCATACATTATTTTAGGATAATGCTTTATCAGAAGTAGACGCTGCACCATTGCAAGAAAAAACACAAATACTTGAGTTGGATGTAAGGCCACAGGTTTACATACAGAAAAGTACAAGGACTGGAGAACACTCCTGGGCTGGGAAACGCTAAACATAGCTGACTGTCAACCCGAAGGTGCCCGGACAGAACAGCAAACGCGGCTCCGAGGGTACAAACCATACAGAGCCAAATGATGGGACCCCCAGGGAAAAGCGCATAGGGGGTCTGCTGTAGGCTCTACAACCACCATTATACAATAGGGCCTAGAGGGTATGCCTCAAAGACCCCCAAAACACCAAAATCACTACTCCCAGCCCAAAAGTGTTACGCGATTATACACACCAATTGTCGTGCAATGTAATGTGTAGAATGTGCTAGTCCAGGGTCTGCACCTCTTGTGCACATACAAACCCCTGTGACTTGTTCGACGCATGTTTATGCCAGGACACATCTTGCCTCGCATATACTGAATTGTCCAAAACTTGCCTCAACTACAATGTAAAGGAAAACAAGCCACAGTATATACAGTTCCTGATACATACAAATACTTGCAATTAGATTAACTATCAACTGAGGAAATGTTATACAGATATATACGTTTGAAATGAGAAGTAATGGGCGGGATGGGAGGGAAAAACGCGTTACCGGTGTGGTTGTGTGGATGAAAAGAGGATGTCGCAACCAAATTCAGCTACAACATGGATTACTTCCCTGTTTGTTTCCCTTTCCACAATCTTCCAAACTGTTTGTTTCCCTTTCCACAATCTTCCAAACTGTTAGAATTTCTCTAACTGAAAGCGTGAAAGTGCATCAGCAAGAATATTCTTTTCCCCCTCATTGTACTCGCCCCTAATTGTGATATTCAACCCCAAACAACACAAGACAAGGTGCCTAACCAAAGACGTGACTAGATCTGAACTCGAGGTCATCTTGTTAATAATCTCGACTACTGCCTGGTTGTCAGATGGAATGTGACCCTTTTTTCGAGCAACTCGGAACCCCATATCACAGTTGCAACTATGATGGGAAAATACTCAAGGAAGGTAATATTAGTCACAAAGCCCTGCTGTAGCCAATGATTCGGCCAAGCTCCACAGGTCCATGGACTGGCAAAATGAATACCAAAACCTTTGCCTTGACCACCAGCACTGTCAGTATAAAAACTCCAGATCAGCATTTGAAAACTTTAATCTCATTATGGAAACTACATTGAACTCCTTCAAAATCTCTGCCAAACTCTTAGGTCACTCTTCATGTCCTTTGTCAATCGTATGTGGTTGTGAGGCTTCCTACCACATGTTGCATTAATCATTCGTCGGAGGAAACATCTGTCTGATGGAACTGCGTTGCACAGGAAATTAAGTAAACCAAGTAACGACTGCATCTCCTTTAATCTAACCTTTAAACGTGTCAAAATATGATCTATAGCATCTAACGAATGAGATAGCTAATCTCCGGCACACGCACTCACATGTTGATTCATCCAAAAAATCCTTTACGCTCTGACCTTCTGGAAAGATAGGTGGTGTATTAATCTACAATCTCCTGGAGCGCTCTTAGGGACCAATCAAGCGTGAAACCTTAACATATGGTATAGGAGCTTAGTCTATTATACCCAAGTCCAACTCTTTTGGGATTTTTAAATGTGACATAAGATGATTATTTTTAACAAATTTGAGATTTCTTGCCATTTCTTGTCAGAACCTACCACTGTACCATCATATCCTAGCTTGAAGCCATATTTGAAACCATTAACGAGAAAATGAACCTGATCCGGAAAATGCTTGTCCATTCGTTCCATCAACTGTGTCTTGACTGATGTTCGACCGAGCTTGTATAACTCTGGAAGGAGTGCTGGCTGATGTACATCTGCAGGCTGGATGGGCATCGCTTCCACATGCGGAACAGCTGTGTTGACAATTGCACTTTTGTCTAAAACACTTGCCATGATTGAAGTTGTTACACGTGTTGATTGCCGGTCGACTCGTAATTTGCCCTGAAATGTGCTGACGTGTCGGTTTTGTATACCAGAAAACCCCAGAACTGAACTGATGATGGTAAGTGTCTGTACAAACAACATCCACAATTCCACATTCAAGTTTCCCCATGGTAGAGACTGGTCACGAGCCTGGCGAAGACGATATTGTTCATCATAGGCTCTCCATCCCAAACCAGTATGACTAGACGCTGCTAAACGGACAGTATTCATGTGTTTGAGTGAACCTTGTACCATGTCCATCCTGCACTGGACATAAATACTCATGTAAGTTGTGTAAGCTGTTGTCCAATCAAAAATGTTCTGATTCTCTTGCCTTGAGACTTGGGCCTCAACTCCAGCTGTCCATCTGTACTTATGAATACTGCCGAAGTTGTAAATAATCCATCACATCCCTGTCTGGTTTAAGCAAAAGTGCGAAAATTGATGTACTCACCATTCCATAGTTTTTGTTGTTGTTGTTTTTTAATGCTGACAGGAACATTACAACCCAGGTGATCATACACACTTTCTGTTGTTGTAGGTGGTGGCATATTTTACATGTCAACATTTTGAAACATGGGAATGACGTGTGAATTATGAGGGGCAATTGGGTTACTAACCATGCTAGGAGCATTGTTATGATACTGGGATTGAGGGACATGATTTTCAAATTCCGGGAGGATACATTTGTGAGTTAACTAAAGGGTTATATGTATTAGGCCTATTGGGATAAAAACCAATTTGCACCAACTCACCTCCTGAAGGAGTTGTGGTAACAGGCGTTATCGTCGATAGACTCTGGGACAACGTGGACCTCTGCTTCGGCTACCCTGCTGCCGCCACGCTGCTGCCGACATTTTCCCTGTCTCCATGAAACGCACTCTCATAGCTGCAGTTGTTACTGAAAACCTTGATTCCATCCCCAAAACAAAATTGTCCATTGTTTGAAATACTTTCCATGAGGATAGGTAAAGCTAAAACGTTCACCACAATAATAACTCACGTCACAAAAACGAGAATTAGAAATGTTTCTTCTAACGTAAGTGTTTCCGCCATTTAAAAAACGTGTTACCTGTGTGGTTGTGTGGATGAAAAGAGGATGTAGCAACTAAATTCAGCTGCAACATGGGTTACTTCCCTTTGTTTAGAGCATGTGAAGAACAGTCCCTGAATAATACACTGATAAGGTGCCTTGCAATATTAAACCAGGAAGAGTAGCTTCCCATGCTCTATTAAACCGGGAAGAGTAGCTTCCCTTTGACCGTGGAACACAAATGCATGGGGAGAACGCCCCTTGAATTGGAATAATGTAAGATTACCCAAATAATGCATTTTATTCATTAATAATAACATTAATTATTTTGTTCCCCTACTGAACACGCATGAAGCATGTGAAACGCATCCTTCCACAGTAATTGTACACAGATGCCTCCAATAGTTATTTTCGAGAAAAGAAGAAGAATGTAAACAATAAAATGTTTCCCGCAAAAATCAATCCAACTGTAACTAATAATTTATAGTGGCCTTGACATCCACATGCCAGGAAATTTACCCCAGTTCACAGCTTTAAGCATGTGAGCGAGTGAGTGAGTTGGATATAACACAGATAGTTTGGTTTAACGCTGCTTTTAACAGTATTCCAGTTATATCACGGCGCGTCAGCTTAATGTGGGAGGAAAGCCCCAAGTGATGTAGGTCTTAGACGTTTACCACTTCGGGGAAACCCACGAGCACGGGTATGGTGCTGACAAACCTCGAAACATAATTTGGCTGAACTGGGATTCGAACCCTCAATCATAGGTTTCTGGCGTGCCGAAGTGACACAACTCTGCACAGAGAATCGCGGCGCCTTAGACAACAGGGCCACCCCTGCCCCCACTTGAAGCATATGCATGACTCTGAGAAAGAAAGCGAGTTTGGCATTGTGTGTTTGAGAAACATTTCAACGTTCGTTTTGGGCGTGAATGTGCATGTCATTTGAAGCATTTTGCAGTGACCAAATCTCTTGAAATCTTTTGGAAACATTGAAAGTGTTGGCTATCTAGCTATGTTAAAAGAACCGCCATGGTTTCGCGCATGCGCGTACGGTAGCAGGCTTACAGGAGCCTCTGACGTCAATTTGGACACTTTCAAACGGTTGTATTTCCCTAACAACCCCTTATAGGTGTGACGGCTTTTGTATTAAAAGTCTTAGAATTTGGAAAGCTTTCCAACGAGTCATCATTCACTAAAATCGCCTGATATTTGAAACCTGTTTCTTATACACTGGCGTAACTACATATATTGCCTACCGGTACACAAATTGATTTTACTTGCCTTTCCCCGCTATTCATTGGTCCGTCCGATAGAGTAAATGCCCTTTATCAAAGGGAAGCTACTCTAACCCTAGTCTGCGAGACGTCACTGTCACAGTCAGACGTTGTTGATAGTCGGCCTGTCCTGTCATAACGTTACGAAGTGCAGTCAGTTGTACATACATCGACAAAACGAAACAAGGTAACAATTCGACCATATTTCGGCCATATTCTACTGTTTTACTTTGTTGAAAGGTTCTAAGACGCAGACATCTACAAGCGCAGATAAGGAAACTGATTCCGCTTGGCTAGTTCTCTTGCAAAATCTCCAAAATAGCTAAAACTTGTAAAATACCTTAACCACGTCACAGTTAGACTCTTATTTTCAGTAAATAGACTATTCTTTTGATAATGATAGCAATTCTCCAAGTAATTTCTTCAGATTCCCGATGGTATATTCAGACTCGATCACCGAATGACAAGGGCGACGCCATGTTTGTTAATAAACACTGAGAGTAGTCCCGGCATGACCTTTGATATTTGCATCTCTCTTGTGTCCATATATCTATTAAATATATAATACTGCATGTGCAACAATTTATAATCCTTGTCCTATAGAGATTACCATACGAGTGTCTGTCAGATACCATTTGTCTTACAGTGAGTTATTTCAAAACGTATCTAACGCGCGAAAGCGAGTTAGATATGCTTCGAAACAATGGGTTGTCAGATAAATGGTACCTGACAGCCACGAGTGCAGTAATCTGTTTCTTACACCCCCTAAAATCGCACCTTTTGAGCGTCGAATCGAATTTTGTTCAATTCTCATGATCGGAGTAGTGCATTAATAAATAACACCACGGTCATGAGTGACGTCATCCGATGCTTACTACTTACTACTCATAAATAAGGTTGTGTGAAATAGGGTGTGTGTGTGGGGGGGGATGGGGGAAATGAATAGCGACCTCCCGACATCCTGTATCATTGCGGGACATGAGGGTAGGTTGGTGTGACTTTGTTTGCTGACATGTTTACAGCACCAGTCGTATAGGACAACAAACACAATCTGCACCAACAATGCAATCTATTGTTTCTAGGTATTGTGGGTTGAATCATTTCAGGTAACTACGGTAATCTGTGAACCAATCGGAACACACTGATACATGCCCGAGTCAGGTGCAGTTACATAACTTGTGTTGCCAGTCAGTACAACCCATATACAACACAGATACAACACATGTACAACACAGGTACAGCAGGAGTACCCTGACTGACGGACAGGTAAAAGAACGTCGCATCATGTCGGGATGCTGGAGGGTCCTGCTGTTGGTCGCGTGTCTTGGTAAGTAACTGCAACGTCTTTGCCTACATCTACGACCTACATAGAGAGGTTGTGTAGGGCGTTGATGTATGTAGGAGGGAGAGGGATCTGGACTTGGACTGAGCTGTGGACGTCAGGTAGGTGTTTGTGTGAAGGGCGGAGACTTGGATTAGGTGTGGCTTTGTTGGGTACTAGTCACGGGTGGGTAGGATTTGTTTGTTTGTTGTTTAACGACTCACTCAGCAATATTCCAGCTTTGTGACAGCGGTCTGTAAATGATCGAGTGTGAACCAGACAATCCAGTGATTAACATCATGAGCATCGATCCACGCAATTGGAATTCAATAACATGCATCAGCCAGGTCAGGGAGCCTGACCACCCTTCGACAATCATAGTCGCCATTTATGGCAAGCAAGGGTTGTTGAAGTCTTATTCTACCCCGAATCTTTATGGGTAGGGTGAGTAGGAAGGAAAATATCTTTCAAAAATAATGTTGCTTTACAAAACTCTCAGGAATATCTGGTGAGTGGTGAGTGAATGTGTGAGTGAGTGATTCGTCCGGTAGATTGGTGGTTTGGTGAGTGAGTGAGAGAGTATTTTTCCTCATTATTATGGGATATATTATGAATTATAATAAGGCATTTTCAAAATTATTTCCAAGTATAGGTAAAACGTGAAATCAATGCTTCTCCAAAAGAATGCGACCGTGGGCCCCTAGCCAAAAATGCGACACCCTCTCCTCTCAAGCATCAGTGGATTTATATATAAACAAAATGTCCTCTGTCAGGTTTACAGAAGAATCCTCACCTTAATCCAATCACACACCAAATAGCATAGCTTATTAGCGCTGAGTAGAGTACTTCAGCTAAAACAATACGTGTGCGCTGACTCGTGTCGGCCTTTGATGCAGTCGCAAAGAGCAAAGACACTGTGTTGGGTGGCGTCTGTCTGGACTTGCAGGTGTGATCAGTGATGACATGAGTGAGTAGAACGCTTGTCTTGACCCCAGCAGTGACAATTCACAGGATGTAATTAGTGTTTGAATGACATTGTTTATATACTTGTGTCTGAATATTACATTGCGGGTCGTCTTTAAGCATTGTATTGTAGGTTATATTTACATCGTGGGTAATATTTGATATTGTAAGTGCAGGTTGCTCGTGTGACCCAATATTTATATGTTTTTAAACATGTGATTTAATTTATAATTTGTTTATATGTTAAATGTCTCTCATAACCCTGAATGGGTGGCCATGTTTTATCTTGTGGCGTAATGTATTTATGTGACCATGGGTGAGACAAAAATAAACAATTTCTCTTCTTCTTCTTGTAACAAGTGCTGCTCAATAAACAGTGATGTAGAATACATAGTTGTTTGTTTTCAACGTATGTCTAAGTTGGTATTTCTGCTATCCAAAATGTCTTATGTTGATATAAATGCGATGTTTAATAATGCGAGCAAAGACCACTCGCATTTTTTGCATTTAGTTCTCGCTCGCGTTAATATCAAGTTTTACAGCATCTACAACATATGAATTATAATTCTACCATGACATCGATGAATGCTTGATTCTTATCGGTTAAAAAGAGGTTTCGTTTTTGCTACGGAAACCCCTTTCAAATATATTAAGCCTTTTCACACAAAAAACTTGCATATAAATACATCCATAGCCTACACATTGGTTTATAAAAGAAATTACCCCCATATGAACTGTAAAACGTACCTACATTTCTTCTATTTCAAGCTGGGTCTCAAATAGAAGCCAGGTCTCTAATACACGCCGATTCAAGGGCTCTCGCAAAATTAATAGACGGCCAGGGAAATACAGTAGTTTGATAGCGGATGTTTTTGGCGTTCTAGGCCGCAACCCTGACTGCTACGTTGATTCCATTACAAGATTTAATGAAGGCATAACTTTTCCATACACATGAAATGTTAGGGACCAGAATCAGGACAGGCTATTTCCTCATTGAAACAACCGACAAGGACAGTAAAATAAAACATTATAAAACATGTTTAAAGAAACTTTTTTCATGACAGCATGTTGTTTACATATCTTTTTATTCATTGCCATCTCCGTCTACCACCACTGAAAGGATTTGGCCGGAGAGGATTTAAAAGTCCCTCAGAAAACAGTCCTACATTCTCTCGCTCCTACGATAGGCGAAAACAATGTCCCGACATCACTGAAGTCAAAGCACACTTGATCCTCGCAACTTATCCAACTTGATGTGATTGATTTCAGAACACGCACAATTAAGAAACTCATACACGAACCACTGTTTCTTGGCCACTATAGTCACAATGAATCTTGCTTTCTTGAATCTGGGAAAACTTCAAATTGACAGGTCAAATCATGCAGATTCCTCCTGTCAAAATAGTCGGTTTTCAGCCTAAAAGACGGCTGGTTGGTCATACTCCAGTTCCATTGGCAACCACATTGTACCAGCAGGCTCATTCCCAGTGAATCTCCAGGTTGATGTTGAACCGCATCATAGATCGGTGTTGTCACCTTGCCTCTGAATCTGTCTGCTGAGGCACGGAAACTGTAAACATTGGCAGCCATATTGACAACTTTGAAGAGTGAGTAACTGTGATGTAGGTCCAGTTATGCCACATCCATGTTCAGGGATGAGATGCGTTTGTTTTGATTATTATTTTTTTACTGGAGGCAATTGCCGTCATGGTAGGACGCTAAAACGCCCAGTTTCCAAATTAAAATAAGAGGTATCTACTCTACAGTGGGACTACATCAAATTTCAAAACACAGTAGGTCTATCTCCTAAATGGAGGGGCGTTCGGTTAGCCTTGTGGTTAAAGCTTTCGCTCGTCACGCCGAAGACGCGGGTTCGATTCCCGACATGGGTACAATGTGTGAAGCCCATTTCTGGTGTCCCCCGCCGTGATATTGCTGAAATATTGCTAAAAGCGGTGTAAAACCATACTCACTCACTCACTCCTAGATGGAGCCCAGAACAATACTTAATTCCTAGAGCTGAGGCATCCTGAACTTGCCGGATCATTCAAGGCTTGAGTTGGATTTCGTAATTCATTCTCTTCTGTCTTGGAGACACTAATGTACAGTAGGGAAATAGTGAGTGAAATATGAATGTAGATGATTGCACAGGCAACTCGGGCCAATGGGAGAGTTACATTGTCACGTGTGAGTGCTTTTAGTTGAGAACGGCATCCGATGTGTCTGAAAATAGCTTACTACTGTTATGGCAATGTAATATGTTGTTAAACAGTGCTGTAACTGTATTACAGTGTTTCTGCTGAGTTTTTTCACAGCATTGTGTTTCCGCAATAATCAGTTGTAAAAAATTAAGTACTATTGGATGTAAACAGGGAGGTGGACGTTACTATATTTAAATGTTAGTGTATGCAAGTGTTTTGTTTGTTTGTTGTTTGACACCACACTCGGCAATTTTCCAGTTATATGACAGCGGTCTGTAAATAGTCGAGTCTGGACCAGACAATCTAATGATTGACATTTTCAAAACACTTATCCTGATGCCTCTCTGTTTTATGCCGCGAAAGCAGGTTTTAAATATATTAAACACCTTCGGAAGTGCTTTATCCTACAGATGGAGTGTAATTGTTCACCTTTATTCTGAATAAATCTAATTTTGTCGACAAAATGATTCTCTCTTTTTCCTGTTTTTCTTCAGCCCGAATTGCAACAAATGTAAGAATTATGTAAGAGTAGCAGAACCCGCAATGTCAGTCAAGATGTGGTCAGGGACTCTTGATTATAACACTAAATCCATGGAGGAGGCTAAGTCTTCTAAGACTCTGCAGTTGCACCTTGATACCAATAGCACATTCCCTGCTCGGGGGTTTCACCAAAGTAGTAAATATAAGACCTGCATTACATGCACACCTGCAGAACCTCACTCACACAAAACCACGGATAGTGGTTACTTTACTGAATTGTCTCTCTTTGTCCACAGCATCCCTTCCCACCATCTCCTCCACGACATTGCATGACGTCATGTTGGACAGCTGCGGCTCTGACGTCGACCTCCTCCTCCGCGAAGCAGATGACTACACTGGGGTTAAGTCGAAATGCAGGTGCGTGTGGGTACATGCTTGTGTGTGTTTACCTGAATACAACAGTAGCACAACAATTGTAGCCTTAATACTACTGGTAGTAATGATTGTAAACATTTCGCTTTTGACAAGGCTACTACAGTGATCAAACGAGATCAAAACGCGAAGTCATGTTGGTCAAAACTGTTCTCTGAAATATGCAGGTGCAAAATCAGTACAGTCTGAAAACGTAAAAATATTTAATCTGATAATCGTACAGTCAAGCTTCAATGCGTAATCGGTTTATCAGATGGTCAGGCTCAATGACTTGATTGATGCATGTCATCGTATCCCAATTTCTTGGATCGATGCTCATGATATCAATCACTGGATTGTCTGGTCCAGACTCGATTATTTACAGACCTTAGTCATATAGCTTGAATATTGCTGAGTGCGTCGTTAAACAACAAACAAACAAACAAGCAAACAAACACTGACAACACTTTCACAACGCCGTTTGGCCGTGGGGTGGAATATATCAGTAACTTGATAGGATCGAGTAATCTTGCTCACTCTATTGCATCGATAAGTCAAGTTCCTTGATTTAGCTGGTAACGTTTCTTCATACCCTGGCGGCGTGGGATGGTGCTCATAATATCTTCGATTCCCTGCCACAACGTTCCAAATGACGTTAAAAGATCGTACGTGTTGTTATCCTACCTGCGCTTATCATTAAAGGGATAAAACAAGGACTGATCGGTTCAGAGTCAAGTCCAGACATCAGTCCAGCAGTCACACATACACGCAGGCAGGCACATGAACACACACGCGCGCACGCACACGCACATTAGTGATATAATCTTGAACGCGACGATTAACCCCATTTCACTTCACTTCATAATATCTGTCACCGGCTTCTGTCACCCAACAAACAGACAGGTGACATACGACATGTTGCAGACACTGTTCCTATGTGTTCAGAAGAAGTCGTTTGAGAACCGTGAGACGACGTTTGGTTGGACGTTCATGACGACCACGGGGCAAGTGGACGAAATGAAGAAGATGATCAACGACACTTGTACGTCAATCACGGTCTATACTTCTTGGTTTTCTAAGGATCCGCAAGCCGTGGGTTCGAATCCCAGACTCATTCCAATTATGATTCTTGGTTTGTCAGCAACATCCCCGTCCTCGTGGGTTTCTCCAAGGTGGTACACGACATGTGTCACACCGGGTTTCATCCCACATTAAGCTGACACACTGTCACAGGGTTTATATACAGTAAACTATGGTTATAACGAACACAAAGGGACCACTTATTTTACTCCTTATAACAGTTCGTTACAAACATATATACAGCATATATACAACAAATATCCGGGACTAAAATTAAGTTCGTTATATCGGTCAGTTCGTAATAAGCGAGTCCGTTATAAACGTACTTTACAGTACTGCTAAATCCAATTCACTCACTCACTCACTCACCCAGCTCCCTTGGAATTTGGCCATGGTGATAATAGTCAAATCTGTGATAAGTGTTAACTTTTTAATTACGTATGTCAAATTGCACAGGTATGTAAATAGTGCATATGAACGCAGTATGTTATTCATGGGTAAGTGTGCTGGAGAAAAAATGATATTATATGTCCAGGGTTTTGTGAATATTTTGTTTCTTTAGTCAGATGTTTTGCGAAAACTTGATATTTAAGGAAAGGAAAATAAATGTTTACACCCTCACCCCCACCCCCACCCCCACACAACCAATCCCTTACGTAAAGGCGGGGTAAGAGATTGGTCGTTATTGGCTTGGGGTACCCGTCAATACAATACCTGTTCTCTTAGGTCTAATGATGAGACTGTAGGTGTATTGGCCGATACGACTCGAGGGTAATTGGTATTGCTCTCACATATTCGTCAGCTATCTCCTACCCCAGGTTTCGCCGAGTCCCTCGTGCTGTGTGTGGTGTACATGATGCAGGCTGACTTCAGGACGTTCTACGTGCGGGCGGGTCTCCAACCCAGGGAACACTTTACGGAGGAGTACCTTTCTCAACACTGTGAGTAAGTACACAGGTGTCCCGACACTGTCCTTTACTTTTTACACTGGTGTGTCGACACTGCCCGCAAGTACACAGGTGTCTCGACACTATCCTTGAAGTACACAGTTGTCCCAACATTTCCTGCAAGTACAAAGATGTCTCGACACTGTCCTTCAAGTATACAGGTGTCCTGACACTGCCCGTAAGTACATAGGTGTCCTGACATTTGCCTTCAAGTACACAGATGTCTCGACACTGTCCTTCAAGTACACAGAGGTCCTGACACTGCCCGTAAGTACATAGGTGTCCCTACATGGCCGTAAGTACACATGTGTCCCGACAATGTGCTTTAAGTAAACAGGTGTCCCTACATTGTCCGTAAGTACACAGGTGTCCCGACATTGCCTTCTAGTAAAAAAGGTGTCCCGACACTGTCCTTTAAGTAAACAGTTGTCCCGAAATTGCCTGTAAGTACCCAGGTGTCCCGACACTGTCCTTCAAGTACATAGGTGTGTCGACACTGCCCGTAAGTACATAGGTGTCCTGACATGGCCGGAAGTAAACATGTGTCTCGACATTGCCCGTACGTACACAGGTGTCTCGACATTGCCCGTAAGTACACAGGTGTCCCGACAGTGCCCGTAAGTACACAGGTGTCCCGACATTGCCCGTAAGTAGACAGGTGTCCAGACACTGCCCGTAAGGACACGTGTGTCTTGACACTATCCCAAAGTGGACAGGTGACAGTCACAGCGTAACTGTGACTGTATATTTTGAACACTTACTCATATCATATTTATACACTGGTATCGAGGTTTAACCTCAGGGAAAATCGATTCACACATTGATGAATGACGAACGAATAAAATGGGAATGAATTAGCAGGTGATAACAAGTGAATGTTCCGTGCTTTGTTTCAGTCAGATGGACAGTGTTATCACCTGTATGAAGCAGCGACTATTGAGGTGCCCAGATGATGACTACGTACAGCCCCAGGTCGCAGGGGTCAGGAGTGTGGCGACTCCAGCTTGGGGAACACTGTGAGTTGTAGGTGTCAGAATGTGACTATAATTAGGGGCACGCTGTGAATTGTGGAGGTCAAGGTGTGGCGACTATATCTTAGGGATCACTATGAGTTGTGGAGGTCAGGTTGTGGCGACTATAACTTGGGGCACGCTGTGAGTTGTGGGGGTCTGGGTGTGACAACTATAACTTAGGGAACGCTGTGAGTTGTGGAGGTCAGGGTGTGGCGATGATAACTTGGGGATCACTGTGAGTTATGGGGATCAGGGTGTGGTGACTATAACTTCGGGCACACCATGACCCCCACAACTCACAGTAATCCCCAAGCATATATCGCAACACCCTGATCCCCACAACTCACAGTGTTCCCCAAGTTATAGTGATAGTGATCAGTGTGTTGCGATTCATGCTTGGGGAACACTGTGAGTTGTGGGGGTCAGGGTGTTGCGACTTTAACTTGGGGAACACTGTGAGTTGTGGGGGTCATGTTGTGGCGACTTTAACTTGGGGATCACTGTAAGTTGTGGGGATCATACGTCGGCCCCTTGCATATACGAGTATGCAAATTATTCATTAATCAACGTCAGACCACAAGCGTTGTTAATTTGGTGGAGCCTCCGGGTATGACACACTTCTAGGTCCCTGTAACTACTGCTATATATAGTATGGCATTTATTGCCTTGATTGGTCATCCCCTGAACTGTGTCGGTTCATCACGCCCATATGTCCAATGTCCAAAGCAACGTCACTGTCTCTTTTTGTCTGTCCATTGTTGTTCATTACTATATATGTGTTACCATTACAAGGTGTTAGTCAAGCTTGGTATTCCGAGCATGGGTGTAAAGACGACCTCGAGCAGAATGTGCCGCTCGTAGGAAACGTCCTGAGGTTGAGCTGTAGCTCCGCTCACCTCATGTACGCCTGAGCTGGAAGGTCCGCTCATCGGTTAGTTTGTGTTGTCAGAGCAGGTATTCCACTCATTGTGCAATTGTTGTTTATTGTTTACATGTTGTGCATAAAGCGTTCCGGGACAGTGATGTCAATTTTGTTCTTTATTCCTCCAAGAGCTAATTCCCCGTCAACATGCCCGTTGACACTTTGTATGGATCTCACATGACACTGGTAATGAAAAAAAACATTAAAAAATATACATTTATCCAAAGATTATTAGATATATTTCAGCAAAACTGGCACCAACAAGTTTCCTCTTCAAACTTCCTCTTTCCTCTTCAGCATAATGATGGTATCAAATCATTGTTACAACCAGAAAAAAATATTTAGTATATTACAAGATAAAACTCTATTGAGAGCTCTTTGTAAAGTTAAAATATCTCTCCATAACTTCCTTGTCAATAAATATCGTAGAACCAAGGATAGTGATTTTGAAAATTGTATATGTTCTAACTGTACCAACCAGGAGATTGAAGACGAGTTTCATGTTCTTTTAATATGTGAAAAATATTACATTTAGATTAAAGTTTCTATCTACAGACAAAGACAATCAATTAATGATCAATTATCAATGTTATCAAATCTTTAGCAATGTATTTGAAACATGTATTGAGACTCACGTTGATTTTTATGTACCTGTTAAAACTGAACAGTACTATGGGCCATATTGCATACTGAATAAACTGTCTGTCTGAATCCCAATTGCGTGGATTGATGCTCATGTCAATCCCTGGATTGTCTGGTCCAGACACGATTATTTACAGACCGCCGTCACACAGCTGGAATATTGCGGAGACAACAAACAGAACAAACAAAAGTCCATGTCCAACTCCGTTTGTTGTTACACTGCGATTGCAGTTCTCCTTGTGCCTCCAATACAATGTTATTGACCTGATCTGTTGTCAATCTCAACGCTAGTGGTCTCAGTTCATTGGCAATATGTCACCGAAAGGTGCTAAAATTATCTTCCATATATTCAGTATTCTCTGTTAAACTTAGCCTTGATGTTTTCAGTGACTACTAGAAACCAGTTACAATAGCTGAAATCCAGCATCGCGATGGGATGATATCCCCCTCCCCAACCCTTAGCTTTGACACCTCCCCTGTCCTCAATACTTTCAGCATTTTTCATATCAATCACTCATCCTTGGGTCATAGTTTTGTCACCTCCTTCAGCAATCTGCAAAACGTGCACAATAAGTGCCCAGGGCTTAGCATAACCAGGGGCGGTATTCACAAAGCTTCTTAGAATTTCTTAGTAATTGACTTAAGTTTTCTAAAAAATTCTTAGCTAAGAAAAAATCTTAAGTATCAATTCACAAACAGTCTAAGCATGATTCTTAGCAAAGTATTAGTATAATATCTAAGAGTTTTCTTAGTCTACCCCGTTGCATCTTGGGATGTAAAGTTTTGACTAAGAATATTCTTAACACCTTTTGAGTGACGTTTTGGAGATTCCCTTATCTATAAATAGCAACAAAACACCACTCTTCAGTGTTGAAAACTGACGAAAAGCGAAAACCCAACTGGTCTGAGGACCAAAACCTTCTGCTGACGAAACTTGTTGACGAAAACAAAGCGGTTTTATTAGGAAAGTTCGGGGCAGGCGTGACAGCTCAAAAGAAAAAGGAAAAGTGGGTGGATTTGACCCACACGATCAACGCAGCCTTTCCAGGTACGGCACACCATAAAGATAGTTTTTGGTATTGAAATATATTAAGATTCAAATAATGTTCAAAATTCTATTGTTATTCAAGATTTAAGTATTTTGCAAATTTTCACAGCAGTAACGCACATAAAAATCGGAAGGATTTTTTGGGATAGAACTAGATTGTATTGTATTAGATCTATATTTTATTTAACATAAATTTATTTTCAAGGAAAGAAAAAAATAAATGTTATTGTACATGTTATCAGTTATATTACAGTGTCACATCCAGTACCTATTCGTTTATTTCTGAAATTTACATTAAACAATTGAGAATTGAATATTTTTATGTAAATCATAGGATGCATCAGAGCCCCAGAGGAGGTGGAAAAGAAATGGCATAACATCCAAAGTAAAGCCAGGGGAGAAATTGCAAGGTACAAGCAAGGTGTTATCAGCACAGGTAATTATTGTAGTTCACATTTTGCAACACTGAACTGTAATAGTAGTTTTACAGTGCATAAATCACCAGATCTGAGATACATTTAATCTTAATGTGTTACAATTATTGTCTATGCTAGCTTTCAAGTAAAAATATTTGTATTTGGTGTCTTTAAGTACATTTTGGGGTCCCATACAGTGTATAATCAATTCTTAAAAGTTTGAATTTACATATGTATATACAATTCGTAGGTTAGTCATGATGAATGTGCATATTTATAGAGATTCCTAAATTTGAAACAAATTGTAAGGTTGTCTTCAATTGTTACTTTAGTATTATTTAACACATTGATTCGAAATAAAACTTTCTCAATTTTTCTGATGTAAGTAAAAATAATTTTTACTTCGACAGGTGGTGGTCCATCACCATGCCCTACTTTGAGTGCCACATCCGAGGTAGTGTGGGATATTCTGAGGCAGAATAATGTATCCATATCCGGAATCCCATCAGCCATGGACACATCCCTCCTACAGGTGGTCAGCCTTTCTGACACAGTTAATGCAAGGTAATTCTACTGATGTATTCCCTTGCCCTTGTAGTGAGTATAATCATTCAGGTAGCATAACACTACTGAAATGATTTGCTATGAAAAACTATTATGTTAGCAAAGTACCTCCTGTGTATAAGTGGTCATACACATAACTATAAAAGCATCCATATAAAATTATAAAACACATAAATAACAGAGAATAACCAATCTTGATTATCCACCTAAACAAATCCTGCAAAGTGCAAGATTGTGGTGAAAAGTATTTGAAGGAATCATTAAAAATTAGTGATGACTCCATGTGTTTGAAACTGAATATTACCTCATATTTTTACCCTATTCAGATACATAGATTCTCAAAAATAACAATGACTAAAACAGTTTCTGTCCATTTATATACAGTGAATACAGTGACATGGCAGCACTTGACTTGCAGACACTCCAGGCCATGGGAGGAGCTGTCCCTACTGCATCGACAGTGTCTGTGCCTTCACATCCGGAACCATCAGTGCCAGATACCGCCTCCTCAGCCGGAACCATCAGTGCCAGACACCGCCTCCTCAGCACAGGGATCCATGAAGAGACCAGCACGATGGAGCACAGTCCAGGAGCCAAAGTCCTCGCGACAAACTTTCCTGTTGGGGGAAAGCTATGATGAGCTACTCTACAAGAAACTTAAACTTGAAACTGATTGTTTAAGTATTAAGAAGAAAATTATGGAAATTCAACTTACAAAACTGCAGAATGAATAGAATTTATATCTATACCATGTATGCATATCACTTTTTAAGGCCAGAGAGTTTACCATATGTTTTCAAAATGTAATGTATTCTTTGAAGAGAAAGATGTGAAACCTATTTTGACAGAACCATACTCCTTTTCAGTTTAAATTTATCTTCAATAATATAATATTGGTTAATGTGTGAGGTAACAGTGTGTGAAATGTCATTTCTATCAATAGATACATTGATAACATGTCATAATTTGTTGAGACTATCACCTGACAGGTATGTTTATCAGTGCTAAAAAGGATTGTGGCCAGTGAGGATGAATATCTTATTCTGTGTCACTGTATTTGATATGACATACAGGGCCAGTTACTTCCATGAAATTGTGATATGTATTACAACATGTATTTGCTCAATTTCTGAAATATGTATAAGAAATGCAGGAAGAATTTAAACGTGTATAACTTTCAACAAGAATGATTTTGTATTGAAGACTTTATGTACTATTGTCTTTTGAATTTACTACAATAAAATCTGTCTGTCATAAAATGTTTCTTACAAGAAGATAAATGTATTTTCATATACCGGGTACGTAAACTGGGAAAATGCATTGCAAATGAACCCTTGAGCATTTCTAATGATCCTTGAGATTCACAAATTATATATCATATTTAACAATAATAGTAACAATATTTATTTCATTAACCAGTTGTAATAAATTGTTTGTGAATTATTTTTGAAAAAAGGTAAACCCTATCAACTGATTCTTATACTCTTATTTGTTAAAATATACTGTTTATTTACTGAAATTTTTTGTTGTTGAATATAATTCATTAAATAGTGGTTTTACTCAATTAAAAGAAGAATTATCACTCACACTGAAAGTGAGTGTTTGCAAAGTGATTCCTGAAGGTCAAGTTGTGGCCAGGAATATCTCTCTCTCTGTAGGGGGCTGTCATGTCGTCATCCGGAACATTGGACTCACTGTCAGGTAATGGGATATTCCTTATCTTGCAGATGTTATGCAGAATTCCACAACATGTTATGATTTTACATGCCTTAAATGGAGAAAGGCGAATCTCTCCATGTAAGACATGGAACCGTCTCTTGAGCTGGCCTATACCTCTTTCCACGACACTTCGGGTCCTTTTATGTGCTCTGGAAAACAAGTTCAGAACCCATCTAATACACACGCACCCACACAACAATTTAAAGATATGTGTGTATTACAGTCAATGTGTTCCATAAGGAATTTCCACAAATTTGTTTCAGTTATTTTACAAATTGTGTAAAAAATCTGTCCATTTCATTTATAATAATAATGAAATCCAAACATTATTATGCTCTATTTCATCACTTAGTGATTGAACATGAGTAGTCAATAATTATTGTGAAGTGTCTAAGCCCTTTTGAACTCCAATAACGATTATCCAGTCTTTTAAGTGAATGGACAGATGTTTTAGTCACTTGATATAATGACTGAAATATTTAGGCTTTTTTATACTTTGTAAAAAGTGATTCACATTTTACACATTGACCTTAAGATATATATTTTTAGAATTTTTTTTTTTTTTTTTTAAACAATATTAAAATGATTGAATTTATTTCTGTTTTTCTGGCTTATCTGTCATTAAATATATTTCATATTTTTATATGGGTAATTTCTTAATGTTCACTTTCGATATATATATGCACAACCAAATATCTTTTCACATTTGAACACTTACACTTTTCACAACAACCAATTCTCACTTTTGTAATTTTGAAGGGGGATAACTCTCATTACGATTGCGTGTTCACGATTGTAGGAGAATATTACCGATTGTACGATGTCTGTGAGCCAGGATTTGGTCTCAGGTACGGAGTAAGCAGCCAGTTTCTGCAGGGGTAGCCACTATCTCCAAGTAGGTGACATCCGGTTGGCACGATGTGTCGTTCAAATAAAATATGAAGTCCGCTTTCGGTGAGTATTCTCGAGTCGTTTCGAGCCTGGCCACTTCGCAACAAGGTCAATTATCATGTTGTTTGGATCAAATACAATCTGTGTGTTTATACTGTGGTACTGTTTACGACTTACATATGAGGGTTCGTCGACAGATGGAGCAATAATCTGCACATGGGATCCATAAATCACTCCAACAACGCCAGGGAAGTGAGCGATGTTGTAAAACGCCTCTTGATTCTGACGAATGCAACCCTGTGTTGTCGGAAAGTGAATAAACTGGGATGCTATCTCGGGGTCGGACAAAGCTGACACTGTCTGCTCTATCGCCCGACTGACCGACGATTGGGAAAGACCCAAGTCATCCCCGTTGCATAATTGCATTTGGCCTGTAGCGAAATAACGTAGCTTTGCTACAACCTTTTCAGTTCCTGTCATGGCATGAGAACGAGAGGTGCTAGGACATATTTTATCAGCAATTAAAACAGTCACATATTCAATACCACTTTTGTTTAACCTGTATCTTCTGATTAGTTCTTTGTCAGAATATATTTGCAGTACATCTCGTCTAGCGGTGGTTTGTACAATACCTTAAACAAATACCTTAATTCTTAAGGACTTAAGTAAGCTCATGAGGTATCTTAAACTTAAGCAAAGAACTAAGCACTGAGAAGCTCTGTGAATATGACTTAAGGAATTTCTTAAAACTTTAGTTGGTTGTTAGGGAAACTAAGATTTCTTTGTGGATTTAAGAATTCTTAAGGCTTAAGAAAATTCTAAGAAGCTTTGTGAATACCGCCCCAGCCGATTGACAGGACCGGGCCCATCCTACCACCTGTCTAGGCAAAGTAAGAGTCAAAGTGGCATGTTTGACTAAGGACCACTATTGCCGATTCCGGCGCCCTCAACCACAAGAACCGTTTCCTCTGCAATGCATGTCATCGATCCCAATTGCGTGGATAGATGCTCATGATATTAATCACTGGATTTTCTGGTCCAGACTCAAGTATTTACCGACTGCCGTCATACACCTGTAATACTGCTGAGTGCAGCGTTAAGCAACAAACAAACCAAACAAAACCCTTCCTCTGCTGACAAAGGGGCGCAACCCACGGCAAACGAGTAGCCCAATTCGGTCGCCTCTTACGATCAGCAATGGGGTGCAAGGGACACATTCTACCCCGGGTCCCCACAGGGTGATGACTGTAGATGCATTCAGTTGATGCCGACTGAGCTGAGGATGCTGACTGATTTGTTTGTGTGTTGTTAAACGTGTGTTGCTGAAGACCTATTCTAGCGCGGATCTTCACAGGTGGTCTCTCTCTATCAATGTCCTTGATTGATGGGCAATGAGTGCGGCGTTAAACAATAAACAAACAAAGAAATATTGCCCACGTGTCTCTAAATATGAACTCTCACGATTTGCGATCCTTTTCTCAATGTTCGTCCGTGATAATGTCATGCACACGTCTACAAAACACAAGAAGACAGAGTTGACTGATGGATTTCAACTTCTTTTCATTCTTTAAGTGAGACGTTTCATTACAGAAGTGGCTTTATTAAGCAAGTGATCAAATCTTGATATAGCAAGGCATCACATATACATATACAGAGGTTAACAAAACCAACAAACAATTTTTGTAACCAAGGGTGGTGATGGGGCTGAAGCCGAAGGACGAGTCCTGTAACACGGTTTGTTTGTTTGTTTGTTTGTTTGTTTGTTTGTTGTTTAACGCCGCACTCAGCAATATTCCAGCTATATGGGTGAGTGAGTGAGTGAGTGAGTGAGTTGGTTTTAACACCGCTTTGAACATTATTACAGTCATATCGCAGTGTGTCGGCTTAATTTGGGAGTAAAGCCAGAAGTCATGCAGGTTTTAGACGTTTACCACTTCGGTGAAACCCATTAGCATGGGTATGGTGCTGACAAACCTAGAAACATAATTGGGGCGAACCGGGATTCGAACCCACAATCATAGGTGCAACTCTGCACAGCGAATCGCTGCGCCTTAGACGACTGGGCCACCCGTGCCCCCATCCGGCTATATGGCGGCAGTCTGTAAATAATCGAGTCTGGACCAGACAGTCCAGTGATTGACATCAAGCGCATCGATCTACACAATTGGATCGATGACATGCATCAACCAAGTCAGCAAGATCCCTTTAGTCGCCTGGGTGAGTTCAGCTGAGGAATTGAGGACAGCATATGGTAACAAAGCCAGCAGGAGTTATCTCCCCTTACCGTGATGATATTTATTGAGTTTATTTAATTCAGTTTGATAACTGATAAAAATCCCAACCCCTTGACATTCACATTGTGTTCATAATCACCATCACGACAGTGCCTTGACAATCATTGCTTTCTTCTCCTCTGTCATGTTGATGTCGCTGCCCACTACAAGTGTCATGCTGACAGTGAGGAGATCTGGGTTATACACCCCGAACATCGGCCACAGTGGCTGACTCGTGTCTACATTGTCTAACGTCGACATCACTTTATTCTCCTTCACATCAATGAAGACAATCTTCTTCCTGGCGTCATCATAGACGACACCGTAATGTAGTGTGTGTGATGCCCCTGCTGTGTTGGGGAGAGTGTCAGGCAGACACAGCACATACTTCCCCTCCTTCCATGTCCTCCTGCATATCCCGCCGTGTGTACGACAGTGGAAGACGGTCATGCTGTAGGAGCCGGGACTTCCACCTAGCCAATGATACACGTCCCTCTGCTCCTCCTGGCACACACCAACCTCCAGAATGAGCAAGTTCCCTATGAGTGTTTCATCAAGGCTGACCCTGGATTTCATCTCCCAGTACTGGGGACAGCCAGCCCGGGGGAGGGGGGCAGTGCTACATGTGCCCTCATACTCCTTCAGTCTCCCCTCCCCTGCAGGTCTGGTGTCCGACTTCCTGTTGACCAGGTCTCCTTCTGTGTTGATGTGGACCCAGTCGAGATTGGCTCTGTCTTTGTCATACTTCAGGCGTAAACCTACAAAATATGAATGTAGTTTCCATGTGCATAAACATGAGACAAATATAGTGACAGTTTCGGTCTATAATGATATTTACATGCTTGGAATTGACAGCTTAGTACGCTGTCCTGATATATAAATAGCGTAATATAATCGCATTGCAGTTTACGAAAATATAACCCTATGTTTATTACATTTGGACATATGATTTGTGTTTACATTGGACTAACTGACAATACTTTGACCCGAATGTAAATGTAGTTCTTAACGGGTCTGGTATATGTTTGTTTGTTTGTTTGTTTGTTGTTTACCGCCTTACGTTGCAATATTACAGTTATATGACGGTGGTCTGTAAAACAATCGATTCAGGGCCAAACATACGAGTCAACGCGGTATAATGAGGGACATGTAGATTGCATGTCAAACAATGATAAGATCACAGTGTCACGTGACCTAGTGTCGCAATGTCGGGGCTTGTGTACCCACGTGTCTCGGCGGGTTGACGTAGGGAGATAGTAGACAGGCAGTATTATCAGTACAGGACACATACCATAACACAATATACAAGGGACATTCTGTTAATTATGAGGAAGATCACCTCTACACTAAAATGAAAACAATGTCATCTCTCCCCGCCAGGGGTGTGTGAGTGAGTGCGTTGGATTTAACGCCGCTTTGAACAGTATTCCAGTTATATCGCGGCGTGTCAGCTTAATGTGGGAGGAAAGCCCGAAGTGATGCAGGTCTCAGACGTTTACCACCTCGGGTAAACCCACGAGCTATGGTGCTGACAAACCTCGAAACATAATCGGTGCGAACCGGGATTCGAACCCACAATCATAGGCTTCTGGCGTGTCCAAGGGACGCAACTCTGCACAGCGAATCTGCGAATTTATGGGACCATTTTTCGAACTTAGTCTTGACAAGTATCCTTTAGATAAGTCTGCAAACTTTCATTCGAGTGACTTCAGAAGTTTCTGTGAAAACTTGTCCCAATTGCACAAAGTATGCACTTATTTGAAAAAAACACGGAGCTAGGGCCATGACTCTCTAAAAGTATTAATGAGGAGACAAATTTGTGAACCCAGTCTTTAGAGACTTGCAAAATTCCATTCATGTAAGGTCTGTAGTTTCTGAGAATACGTGTCCCAATTCACGCAGTATAATGAATTGTTGACACCAATTTTCGAACCCATCTGAGATCATGACCAGTAAAATAAGTGTGTAAATTTCATTTCTCTGACTATAATAGTTTTTGAGAAACTGTATCCCATTTGAGAAGCTGGCGGACGGGCGGAAAAACGGACGGACGGCCTCCTTTCCAATATCCCCCACCCTACTTCGTGACGTGGGATAATAAACCTCTGTGACATCATACTATCCTCAATTTTCAGGAAAAACTGCATGGAGTAAGGTTTGCTGGTGAGACCCCCGGGTCTTCTATGAAAATATATGATTAACATATTTTTTTTTATAAATACATATCTTCCTCATACCAGCTTTACCCCTTCTGAAAACATTGATCCTTATTTTGGTATTCGAACCCTCATATGACGAGACATTGTCTAACTCTGCTTGTATTTGTCAACAAATCAGAAACAACTTAAGTTTACCAGAATATAATAAGATAAGATAAGGCCTTATTATTCCAAGGGAAATTGATATCGTACAGTTGATTAGCACTAAATATGCAAAAAAGAAAATATATGATATTACAATACTAGCATGTACATAAGGAAAAAAGACACTTACTAATATAACCACGACTAGAAACATGTAGAAAATTAAACACTATCAATGTGACGACAAGGATTGGTATTTTTAAGTATATGTATTTATATCACAGCAATAGTAAACTTAAATAAAATAGATAATAACAGGATTAGATTTGTGCACAGCAAACTGTAAAAAAGTATTAAACAGATAAACATTTAAAATACTAATAATGGCTGGTTTGAATGATTTCGGGGCCCTGTTTGTTTTCAGTGGTATAATATTATAAAACATGTTTACGTTTTTTTTGGTCGCAGCACATGCATCGACGGCTGCATGGTCTTGGTTCTTTGGAAGCGAGTGTGCTGTGTTTGGGGCAATTATTTGCATCATGTTACAAACATTTGACTGCATTCATTTTTTGGTTATTCAAAATTGTCCATGTAAACTTTCTTTTGATCCTGAGTTTAGGTACTCACAATGCAGGACCATGCGTCTGTCTGCTACACCTGTCTTCAGCAGATGAACACAACCTTCAGTTGGGAAACCTGCAAGACAACAATAGCCTAAAGTTGTGTGTAGACTCAGGAGTACTTGGGTCACATACCGGGTCACATACTGGGTCACATACATCTTCCCGAGGCAAGAGAGTTAACAGACTATATAGGTCCAGTTTCCATCCTTGCCGTACTATGTTGGAAATATGGAGTTATGAAATGGTTGGACTAACTATGTCTGTGCATAGTCCAATCAAAATCGCGTAACGACATCGACATCCGCTTCATCAAATGCCGTGCAGATTTCGGTCGATTGCAGGATTTGCAAAGTATGTGTACTGTCAACATGCCGTCAACAGAAATATTCCAAATCGTTTCATGATTTTAACCCAAGTGCTCACGTGTTGTGAAGCACTTCGCCAAGCAAGACCCTTTTTATTCAAGAAAGATCTTGGTTATCGAATAGATCGTCTTGACTTGGCGCCGCCATTTTGATTAAAGCAAATGTAAGCGATATGTGAGGTTAAATCCGATTGGTGAAGAGGAGGCCAGGGACATAGAGGGGATATAACACGAAATAGCCGCTGGTGGTGTTACGATCGAGCCTACAATTTGACAAGGATGGAAACTGGACATTTTACATTCAGCTAACGCTCTTGCCTAGAGAGATGGGTAACATACTGCTGGGTCTTTTTATTTGGAGCGCAAATTATAATTCGTCCATTTAGGCCATTGTCTAAAATGTACGTCCTATAGGAGATAAGACCATTACAAGGAACAGACCACAAACAGGAAGTGAAAACAGGACCATTATCTGTAACAGAATACAGACAGTACTGGTGTACCTACCAATCAAGGATGTTTGTAGACGATTCATGGTTTCTAAGGCGACCTGGCAGCTTTGATCTTTCTCGGCTAGCATCTACAAATAAGAAAAGGGAATAGGAAGTAAATATATGCCAAATACGATTTTATTATTGATAGTAAGAGTACATGCAAATAGTTGTGTTGACGTTGTAAACTCCTTCAACTTGTGACAGGAACTTCAGCAATATCAAGTCTGGACAAGACAAGCAACAGGGTAATAGCTGGTAGATGTCTTTACGGGATGCACATGTATTTAAACCAATTCCATCTCTATCTGACAATTCTGAAGTATCAACAACTATACAATCTCACCATTCTCTTCTCAGTGAGTGTGACAACATGATATACAAACCAATTTCATGTTGTTTCCTTCGGCATTCAACTTGTCTGTTAGCTGCTGAAGTTGTTCAGTTCTTTCATTGTCTGAAGCAATATCTGACTTCAGCTTTGCCAGCTCCTGAAAGGTAAAATACACCTTTGGGTCATAGTAAGAGGCTGTACATGAACTCTTATTAATGAAACAGTAACAATATATTCTTTCAATTACAATCATATCATTATTGTGTCATTAAGATGTCCATCAGTTGACTGGACCTGCAAAGTCCTTGTAGTACTACTTTGATCAGGCGACTATGCTTGCCGTAAAAGGCGACTATGCTTGCCGTAAAAGGCGACTATGCTTGCCGTAAAAGGCGACTATGCTTGCCGTAAAAGGCGACTATGCTTGCCGTAAGACGCGACTAACGGGATCGGGTGGACAGGCTCGCTGACTTGGTTGAAGCATGTCATCATATCCCAATTGCGTGGATCGATGCTCATGATGTCAATCACAGGATTGTATGGTCCAGACTCAATTATTTACAGACCGCCGTCATGTAGCTGAAATATTTCTGAGTGCGGCGTTAAACAAACAAAAACAAATCTTTGATCAGTTCAGTTTTTCTGATATTGACTTCTTAGATATTCAGGCAATATGAATCAAATATAAAACGATTGATGACTGTGTGCCTATGTCTACGTGTATCCCTTCATGATTAGACATACCATTTCGTGTTTCTGTTCCAGGTCCGCCAAATAGTCATCATCAGTTTGTGTTTGCTTATCTGTAATTGTAGAAGCAAAGTGTGAATACAGAGTGACAGGACAATGCTTCAATTAAAACACACCATGAAACAGATGAAACACATTGATAATGCACAGTAACTTTTTAAGATGCATACCCTCAGGTGTTCCCCCTTCTGAATCTTCTTTCAAGACAGTGATGTTACCAAATCCAGACATATCTGATTTCAGTTTGGACAAGCCATTGGTGTTGAAGACAGCTTCAGGTACATCATGTGTTTCGGGTGAAGCAGTTTCTAGGCAGGTCCGAGTCATCCCCTCAACAGTGGTCTCCAGCTGCAGGAGGACTGATTTGGAAGCATAGAGAAGACATTTTCGGATGTAACCTGAAATGTCGGTGCATCTTGCATGATGCTCTTCACATGAGGCTTCAAGAGCATGTAGAGTTGCCTTGGTTTCCCTCGTCTGACTTTCAAGATCAATCAGGAGTTCCTTCTCCCTCTGGTCAAGTTGTGATCTTAAAGACCGGAAAGTATGTTCTATTGTCTTCCTCAATGTGTCCTGTGTCCTGTTGGTCAACTGTGTTTCTTGTCTGATGCTCTGAAGGTGTGTTTCCTGACGAGACAGTAACGCCGACAGATCTTTCCTGTGTTGTTCAATCCGCTGTGTAACTTCTTCAGCAGCTTCATCCAGGTAACCAGCCTTGTGATCCGCGTGCTTTCCTCTCTTACATTGGGAACAGATACACATGTTGCAGCTTTTGTCAAACAAATCGAGTGGATACCGTTCGTGAATGCTGCAATTGGTTCCATTTTCAAGGTTTTGCGGGGTTATATCCCTTAAGTTATGCACAGCATGATTTCTGGAAAGTTTGAAGCTGCTGTGCATGTTCTGGCAGTATTCGCAGAGGAACTCTTCACACCCCTGACACCAACACACAGCCTGGTTCCCGTCATCTTCATGTGTACAGAGGAGCTCTGTGGGGCGATGTTTGACTGTCAGGTGGAATATTTCCTTCTGTCTGACTGCATCCTTCTGGAGACTTGTGTCTGTGAGGTTGACCTCCCTCTGACATGTAGAGCATGATATCACACCGCCAGCCGCAGATGTCACACACTTCTCACACACGGCGTGTAGACAGGGCAGTAAGTAGGGGACTGGACCTTTCAGTGTTAACTCCTTATGACAGACGGAACACTTCGGGAAGGTGTCCATTCTGAAAGACACAAAATAATACTGAGATACATATGTCAATTGTATGTGTGTAGGATGCATAACCATGCGACGTTTGTGGTGTGAAACATCCACTTGAGTCTCTCTGAATATGTATTATTTGTCAATGGAATTGGCTAATTTTATGGGGGTTTTCTGAGACCTTCTATGCAATGCATGGAACAATGTTGTAACCATCTGGTCACTGGCTGCGTTGATCCCTCAGACAAGCATTTTGGTCCTGTTGAGCTTCTCTTACTCACTCTAATAGGCTCATTTCTCTGTCATTTATAGACACTGTTATTTTGTATGAAAATACAAACTGTTTCCTTAAAACATCTACTTTTCAATTAAATTTCTCCTATCACAATCAACCCAAATCATATGTTCATATCAATTCTATGTCACACATAATTAGAGGCACGGGTCGCCCAATCATCTAAGGCGCCGCGATTCGTGACACAAAGTTGCGTCCCTTGGGCACGCCAGAAACCTATGATTGTGGGTTCGAATCCCGGTATGCACCGATTATGTTTCTAGGTTTGTCAGCACAATACCCATGCTCTTGGGTTTCACCGAAGTGGTAAACATCTGAGACCTGCATCACTTCGGGCTTTCCTCCCACATTAAGCTGACACGCCACGATATAACTTGAATACTGTTAAAGCGACGTTAAACCAAACTCACTCACATACTCACACATCATTAAGGCCAGTTAAAATGCGTATCGTTTTTCAAAACAAACAGGAAGGGATTTTAAGATTGTATATTTGATTAGCTTACAAATATAAACAAATACGAACTTGATTGATAAATGCTTTAGTTAATTTGAATTGAGTGAACAATGAATGAGTAAACATGCGTGGGTAAACAGTGCAAACATTTGAGTATAGAAAGGTCCTCCTTAACAGTGATTAGAAAATAAGGGTCACACACTTGTTGGGGTGGGTCAATAAAAATAATCCCTTTTCGACGTCTTGTCAACACTGGGATGGCGAGGTGGTCTTGTGGTTAAAGCGTTCGCTAATGACGTTGGGTTCATGACCCGGGTTCGATTTCCAACATGGATACACTGTGTGAAGTCCACTCATCTACACAATATGCTCGCAAGATGACAACGGCACCTAGACAAATGTTTTGATATAGAACACAACCAATTTGATCTGTGTCGAGTGTGACATTAAACCAACATAATGTCAATAGAACAATGTGTGTATACTAACAGGTGTTCTGAAATGGTTACCCTTGACTACACACTCGACGATTTAACACATACATTAAATCACACTCAAAATATCCACAAAATAAAACAACCAAAATTCAAATACACCAAACATTGCACTATTTTACGCAGCATATTTTACATATTCTTGAACTTCAGCTTAATACGCACCTATTCACCTTAAGGAACCCATTCATGCACACAAGCCCACATGGTGCCCACAGATCCAGAAACATTCCCCATACGTGTACATTCAGATACAACATACAACCAATACTCCTGATAAAGCAGCACCAATTCTTTCAACATGCATGATAAAACGATATCTTATTATCATCACCTAATATTAGGACCGCCTCCGTGGTCTAGTTGTTCAGCGGCCTGGTCTCTCAGTTGGCTAGAACTATGAAATCGGCATTAGTCCGGACTAGTACAAGCAGCCACACAAACACACACACACACACACACACACACACACACACACACACACACACGCACACACACACATGCACACACACACATGCACACACACACATGCACGTCGCTATATAAGTGCAATCATCTTGAACGCGACGTTCAACCTCGGCTCACCTCACGACACAAAACATTCACAAAATATTTCAACAATCTTTATGTACAACTGGCTGATCAACGGCAATATATGCAGCACACAGGCCATTAATTGGATACATACAGTAACCCTACCCTACAAGTGATTTCAGCAGCAACATTACACCAGTAAGTGTCCTCTTGATAAGCATCTCCATGACTCACGATAACAAAGTGACAAAAAGACCTTACTCCTATCTCACACAGTATGTTCAGGTGTGTGTCGTCTAAATACAGCCACTATCGGTGTAGTGTTAGCACGTACATATCTGTACATATCACACGACCTGTGAAGATCAGGGGTAGAATAAGTCTTCAGCAACCCATGCTTACGGTAAAAGGTGACTATGCTTGTCGTAAGAGGCGACTAACGGGGATCGGGTGGTCAGGCTCGCTGACGTGGTTGATGCATGTCATCGTATCCCAATTGCGTGGATCGATGCTCATGAAGTCAATCACTGGATTGTCTGGTCTTGACTTGATTATGTACAGATCACCGTCATATAGCTGGAATATTGCTGAGTGCAGCGTTAAACAACAAGCAAAATAACAAGCAAAATAACAAACAAAAACCCTTGTCTGTTTAGTGTTAGCAAGTACATGTCTGCACGTACCTCTATTACACACGGCGACAGGATCATTTCCATACACTGTTAACAGATAGTATCGTGACATATTCATGTAAGTTTTGACCCTGCAAATTAAACAGTTTTCTGTGTGTAGAGGGACAATGGGAGAGACGAGAGACAACACACCCACCTGGACTGTCGACGTCCTTCACTGTTGACACACATGTCACTTCCGGACGATGACGCGGAAAAATCTCTTTTCACAAGCTTGTGAGAACTGATATGAATATTTACGTTCACAATAATAACAACAGTGTCCTTTTCTTAAACTTGTGATTACTGTACATGTAAATGTACAAAGTTTACAAATGTTTTATCACGTTACATGTCACATATTAAGGATTGAAAATTGTCAAATACCAGTTTTATTAAACGAGTGAATAGGTATCATATATGACTTGTTTTCACTCGTCAAATACGAGTTTAGTATTCTATGTATTACTTGCCACTTATATCTTAATTTTTAAATTTTAGGGTCGTTTGTGAATAGTCGGACATCTTCGCGTTCTAAATCATTCCAGCTATATATATAATGGCTGTCTGTAAATAATCGAGTCTGAACCAGACAATCCATGGATTGACATCATGAGCACGGATCCATGCAATTGGGATATGATGACATACATCAACAAAGTCAGCAAGCCTGACCACCCGATCCCATTATTAGCCTCATACGACAAGTATGTTTTGCTGAAGGCCTATTCTAACGGGTCATAAACTATTGCTTAAACCACATGTTACGACATAAATTGTAAAACAACTGCGTTAAAATGTAATAACACTGTGGTAAAATGTAATATTGCGGTAAATTGTAATTCACACTGCGGTAGATTGTTATAAAAACTGCGGCAAATTGTAAATATCTCAAACTGCGGCAAATTGTAATAATTACTGCGACAAATTGTTATAACCACTGCGGTTAATTGTAATAAAATATTTTTCATTGTATATTCAAATATACAAGGAAACATGCATGACATTTAAAATAAGTGACTAAGCTGTTTGGAAATCAGAACCCGGACTTTGAAACGACTGAACTTATAAAGACTATACATTAAATTCTTAATATTTGTATTAAGAAAATAAAAAGCGATTTTGTTTCAAATTCTATCATTAGTATTGAAAGACAGGTGCGGCAAATTGTAATACCAAGTGCGGTAAATTGTAATGACATCTCTTTATCCTTCCGATTTCATACAGAATTCGAGTTACAGTGTTTGTTCGACCTTAATATGATCGATTCCAACCTCCAGCATGTTTCAGGAAATAAAAAAAGCGATTGTGTTTCAATATCTATCATTCCAAGACAGGTGCGGGAAAAATTGTAACAAATTGCGGCAAATTGTAATAACAAGTGTAGTAAATTGTAATAACATCTCTCAATCCATCTTCTCAAAGTATGTTTACAGTGTTTGGACAAATAAAGTTTCTATCCATGGTGACGTTTCTTTTGCGGTTCAGTATATTACCTTATGGAGGTAACTGACGGTGTAGCAACAAATAGCAGCAATTGTAATAAAAACTGCGGCAAATTGAAATACGAAGAGCGGTAAGTTGTAATAACATGTCTAATATTCTTCCGATTTTAAACAGAATTGCTGTGCCAGTGCTTATTCGACCTTAACAAGATCAATTCCAAACTCCTGCATGTTAAAGGAAATAAAAAAGCGATTTTGTTTCAATTTCTGTCATTCCTTTTGAGAGGCAGGTGCGGCAAATTGTACAAACTACGGCAAATTGAAATACTAAGTGCTGTAAGTTGTAATAACATGTCTAAATCCATCTTCTCAAAGTATGTTTACAGTGTTTGGACAAATAAAGTTTCTATCCATGGTCACGTTTCTTTTGCGGTTCAGTATATTACCTCATGGAGGTAACTGACGGTGTAGCCACAAATAGCAGCAATTGTAATAAAAACTGCGGCAAATTGTAATAACCACTTCGAGTTCCAGTGTTTATTTGAACTTAACATGATAAATTCCAACCTCCAGCATCTTTAAGGAAATATAAAAGCAATTGTGTTTCAATTCCTATAATTCCTATTGAAAAACAGATGTGGCAAATTGTAACAAACTGCGGCAAATTGTAATACCAAGTGTGGTAAGTTGTAATAACATGTCTAATATTCTTCCGATTTTAAACAGAATTGCTGTACCAGTGCTTATTCGACCTTAACAAGATCAATTCCAAACTCCTGCATGTTTAATTAAATAAAAAAGCGATTTTGTTTCAATCTCCAGTGTCATCCCTATTAAGAGGCAGGTGTGGCAACTTGAAAATAAAACTGTATTGAAAATTACATGTCTGTTGTTTTATATCATTTTTATTATGCAGTGTGGGGAAAAGTCCATTTCTTGAAATGTCAGTGTGGTGAATTGTCCGAGTGGGGAAATGTCCTTCACCCGTGACCAAGACATCATAGTCAAGCCAAGATATCTATTAACTGGAAGATAATTTTTTTTTTTATTCATAACGTCATTAACGACAGAGATCTACAGAGGTAATGTCACTTAAGGCCACATAGAATAAAGTAATAGATTTTAATCCGCTCCCGCCTGACGCCAAAACATCCCGCCTTACATTATTTTGTTGCCTCCAAGTCCAAGTGTGTTCTTCTTTCTTTACTTGATGAAATACTCCACACACGTAGCCCTACTGCACACGCATGAAGCATGGGAATTGCACCCTTCGACAGTAATTGTACACAGATACCTTAAATAGTTATTTTAGAAAAAAATATTATGTAAACAATAAAATGCTTCCCGCAACAATCAAACTGTAACCAATAATTTCTTGCGGCCTTGACATAAAAATGCAAGGCATGCTTATACTGGAAATGTAGCCCAACTCACAACTTGAGGCATCTGCATGACTCTGAATAAGTGAAGGAGTTTGGCATTGTGTGTTTGAGAAACGTGGCAACGTTCGTTTTTGGCGTAAATGTGCAGGCCTTTTGAAGCACTTTGCAGTGACCACATCTCTTTTGGAAACATTGAAAGGGTTACATTGGCTATCCAACTATGTTAAAAGAACCACCATGGTGTCGCGCATGCGCGCGCGGTAGCACCCTAACAGGAGCATCTGACGTTAATTTGAACACTTTCAAACGGTTGTATTTCCCTAACGACCCCTTATTGGTGTGTTGGATTTTGTATTAAAAGTCTTAGATTTTGGAGAGCTTTCAAGCGAGCCATCATGCACTAAACTCGCCTGACATTTGAAAGCTGTTTCTTATACACTGTCGTAACTACATATATGCAAAACAACAGTTGCCCACCGGTACACAAATTGGTTTTACTTGCCTTTCCCCGCTATTAATTGGTCCGTCCGATAGAGTAACCCCCCTTTATCAAAGGGAAGCTATTCTAACCCTTGTCTGTGATACGTCATGGTCATAACGTTACGAAGTGCAGTCAGTTGTACATACAGCGACAAAACGAAACAAGGTAACAATTCGACCATATTTCGGCCAAATCCAACTGTTTTAATTTGTGGAAAGGTTCCAAGACGCAGAGGTCTACAGGCACAGATATGGAAACGGATTCCACTTGCCTAGTTCCCTCGCAAAATGTTATTGCCAAAACTTGTAAAATGTCTCAACCTCATCACGGTTAGACACTTATTTTCACTGACTGTATATTAAACTATTCTTTTGATAATGATAGCAATTATCTAAGTAATTTCTCCAGATTCCCGATGGTTAATTCTGACTCGATCGCCGAATGAAAAGGGCGACGCCATGTTTATTTATGAACACTGAAAGTTTTCCTACTTGACCTTTAATATTTGCATCTCTATCCGCACATGACCACAACGGATATGGTTTTTATATGTTGGCTTTATCCTGCCGAGACACCTACCCATTATATGATACAGATTATTTTTAATACAACATGGAAATCATACCCTAATTCTCTTTGTGTGAATGTCGGGCTTTTGTGTGTGTACATGTATCTGTTACATTTGTAAAACTGTATGTGCAACAATTTATAATCTTTGTCCTATAGAGATTACCACACGAGTGTCTGCCAGACACCATTTTTCTTTCAACGAGTTGTTTCGAAACGTATCTAACGAGCGAAAGCCTGGCATATGACAGCCACGAGTGCAGTAATCTGTTTCTTACACACCCTTAAATCGCACCTTTTGAGCATCGAATCGATGCATTGTGTCTTATTCTCACGATCGCAATGACGCATTGATACATAACACCACGGTCATAAGTGACTTCATCCGATGTACTGCTTACTACTCATAAATAAGGTTACCCAACACAAAAAGGTTTCCACCAAATGTCATGGCGTCACACAGGACGGGAGCGTTAACGATTTTGGTTGAATTTCCCTGATCAGTGTAATGTATATACTTCTAATTCCATAATTCGTGCTGAGATACTCTTCCCAAGGATTTCTCAAACAATTGAGCCATTGAGAAGAATGGATCTCTCAAAACATGCAAAAATGCTACTCAGTTTAAAGTCATAATTTTGCTTTGTTTACATTTCAACAAGTGCAGTTTTCCGAGCACAGTGATCGTTTCCACGCCTAATTTATTTCGCTTGATTTTATCTAGATAATTTGCATTGGTGACGAAGACCATTTGCCATTAATTTTGATCATATAATTTATGACGAATTTAGGGATGCATGTATCGCAGCTGAGTTTGAAATGTACGTGATCTAATTATAAATAGGCGTCTCATAACCGGTATACGTGAAAAGTGATTTTGTAAACACTAAACAATATTGCGGAACGTTCGTGTTCGCGTATTTTCCAAAGCAATATAAACAATTCTAGGCTTACCAGCGAAAATATAAATTTAGAATTAGTGATTTGATGAAAAACCGATACATGTGATCACTGAAATGCTATTTTTGAAATTCAATTCTTCGAATAAATATCCGATATTTAGTACAGAACGCCATGAATGGTGATGTAGTAATGTGTAAAAAAGGGCGAGTTTTACGAAGTACCTAATTTTCAGAGGTCACTTTCAGTAATTTTGCTTTGCCTAAGATGACAGTGGATGATATCGCAGAAGAGGGAATTTCCACAGAATTCAAAACTGTGAAGTGTTAATGTGCGTGATGTATTTTGAATTTTATACGACTTCGAAGTGAGGGTTGAAGAGGAGGGACATTTTTGACGCTGTGGCGTACAGGGGGTTTACAGTATAAAAAACCCATCATGTTCAACACAGACGTATGAGAACATTCGACTGACGCACGAGCAACTTATCAATGACTTACAATCAGGAAAGTAGTACGTCATAATCTGACCTCAGGTCACAGGTCTGGAATTTGATCTCGCATATGATTGATAACAGTTATCTCAACTGGGTTTCTTACCCACAGGTCTGTAGGAAACATGTATGTTATACTTCATGTCCTACAATGAATACCACATGTCCTTATAACTATAATGCTGCATGTCCTACAATTTATAATTTTACGTGTCCTACATTATAAAAAAACTGCATGTCCTACAGTTTATAATACTGCATGGCACGTCTTTGAACTAAAAACACTGCTTCTCCTACAATTTATAATACTGCATTGCATGTCTTTCAAATTAAAACAATGCATGCCCTACAATTTATAATACTGCATGTCATGTGTTTCAATTTAAAACACTGCATGTCCTACAATGTACTATACTGCATTTCATGTCTTTCAACTTGAAACACTGCTTGTCCTACAATTTATAATACTGCATTGCATGTCTTTCAACTTGAAACACTGCTTGTCCTACAATTTATAATACTGCATGGCATGTCTTTCAAATTAAAACACTGCATGCCCTACAATTTATAATACTGCATGGCATGTCTTTCAAATTAAAACACTGCATGCCCTACAATTTATAATACTGCACGGCATGTCTTTCAACTTAAAACACTGCATGTCCTACAATTTATAATACTGCATGTCATGTCTTTCAATTTAAAACACTGCATGTCCTACAATTTATAATACTGCATGGCATGTCTTTCAACTTAAAACACTGCATGTCCTACAATTTATAATACTGCATGGCACGTCTTTAAATTCAAAACACTGCTTGTCCTACAATTTATAATACTGCACGGCACGTCTTTCAACTTGAAACACTGCTTGTCCTACAATTGATAATACTGCATGGCACGCCTTTCAACTTAAAACACTGCATGTCCTACAATTTATAATACTGCATGGCATGTCTTTCAACTTAAAACACTGCTTGTCCTACAGTTTATAATACTGCATGGCATGTCTTTAACTAAAAACACTGCTTCTTCTACAATTTATAATACTGCATTGCATGTCTTTCAAATTAAAACACTGCATGCCCTACAATTTATAATACTGCATGTCATGTGTTTCAATTTAAAACACTGCATGTCCTACAATTTATAATACTGCATGTCATGTCTTTCAACTTAAAACAATGCATGTCCTATAATGTATAATACTGCATTGCACGTCTTTAAATTTAAAACACTGCTTGTCCTACAATTTATAATACTGCACGGCACGTCTTTCAACTTGAAACACTGCTTGTCCTACAATTTATAATACTGCATGGCACGTCTTTCAACTTAAAAACTGCATGTCCTAAAGTTTATAATACTGCATGGCATGTCTTTGAACTAAAAACACTGCTTCTCCTACAATTTATAATACTGCATTGCATGTCTTTCAAATTAAAACAATGCATGCCCTACAATTTATAATACTGCATGTCATGTCTTTCAATTTAAAATACTGCATGTCTTACAATGTACTATACTGCATTTCATGTCTTTCCACTTAAAACACTGCTTGTCCTACAATTTATAATACTGCATGGCACGTCTTTAAATTTAAAACACTGCTTGTCCTACAATTTATAATACTGCACGGCACGTCTTTCAACTTGAAACACTGCTTGTCCTACAATGTATAATACTGCATGTCATGTCTTTCAACTTCGAACCCTGACGGCGTGGGATGGTGCTCATATTACCGGGACCGGCTCTGTGGTCTAGTGGTCAGAGCATCTGCCCGGGGAGCGGAAGGGTGTTGGTTCGACTCCCTGCCACGACGTTCCAAATGTCGTTAAAAGATCGTACGTGTTGTTATCCTACCTGCGCTCATCATTAAAGTAATAAAACAAGGACTGATCGGTTCGGAGTCAAGTCAAGACATCAGTCTAGCAGTCACACACACACGCGCGCGCGCAGACGCACATTAGTGATATAATCTTGAACGCGACGATTAATCCGATTAATAACCTGTCACCTGCTTCTGTCACCAACAAATAGACATGTCCCTCTCATTGATAACAGTACTCTATCTATTCTATGTATTCACCCAGAACGTTGCGGACAGAGTTCCTGTGTGTTCAGAAGAAGTCGTTTGAGAACCGTGAGACGACATTAGTTGGACGATCATGACGAGCACGGGGCAAGTAAACGAAATGAAGAAGATGATCAACGACACTTGTACGTCAATCACGGTCTATACTGCTTGGTTTTCTAAGGACCCGCAAGCCGTGGGTTCGAATCCCAGACTCATTCCAATTATGATCCTTGGTTTGTCAGCAACATCCCCGTGCTCGTGGGTTTCTCCAAGGTGGTAAACGACATGTGTCACACCGGGTTTCCTCCCACATTAAGCTGACACACTGTGACAGGATTTAAATATAGTAAACTACGATTATAACGAACTCAAAGGGACCACTAATTTTACTTCATAATAACAGTTAGTTATAAACAAATATATATACAACATATGGCCGGGACTAAAATTATGTTCGTTATATCGACCAGTTCGTAATAAGCGTGTCCGTTATAAACCTAGTTTATTGTACTGCTGAATCCAACTCACTCACTTACTCACTCACTCACTCACTCACTCACTCCCTTTGAATTCAGCCATCGTGATGATAATAGTCAAGTCTGTGATAAGTGTTAACTTTTTAATTACGTATGTCAAATTGCACAGGTATGTAAATAATGCATATGAATGCATTATTTATTCATGGGTAAATGTGCTGGAGGAAAATATTAATATTATATGTCCAGGGTTTTGTGAATATTTTATGTTTCAGTTTCTTTTGTCAGATGTTTTGCGAAAACTAGATATTTAAGGAAACGAAAATAAATGTTTACCACCTCACCCCAACCCCCACACCCCTAATCCCTCACCCTTAACCCGCAAAGGTGGGGGTAAAAGATTGGCCGTTATTGGCTCGGGGTACCCGTCAATACAACACCTGTTCTGTTAGGTCTCCAACCCAGGGAACACTTTACGAAAGAGTACTTTTCTCAACACTGTGAGTAAGTACACAGGTGTCCCGACACTGTCCTTCAAGTACACAGGTGTGTCGACACTGCACGCAAGTACACAGGTGTCTCGACACTGTCCTTCAAGGACACAGGTGTCCTGACATTGCCTTCAAGTACACAGGTCTCCTGACACTGCCCGTAAGTACATAGGTGTCCCGACATGGCCGTAAGTACACATGTGTCCCGACACTGTCCTTTAAGTAAACAGGTGTCCCTACATTGCCCGTAAGTACACAGGTGTCCCGACATGGCCGTAAGTAGACAGGTGTCCAGACATTGCCCATAAGTACACAGGTGTCCAGACATGGCCGTAAGTAAACAGGTGTCCCAACATTGCCCGTAGGTACACAGATGCCCCGACATTGCCAATAAGTACACAGGTGTCCCAACATTGCCCGTAAGTACACAGGTGTCCCGACATTGCCTTCAAGTACATAGGTGTCCCGACATGGCCGTAAGTAAACAGGTGTTTGACATGGCCGTAAGTAAACAGGCGTCCCGACACTGCCAGTAAGTACACAGGTGTCCCGACACTGCCCGTAAGTAAACAGGTGTCGTGACACTGCCCGTAAGTACACAGGTGTCCTGACACTGCCCGTAAGTACACAGGTGTCCCGACACTGCCCGTAAGTAAACAGGTGTCCCGACACTGCCCGTTAGTAAACAGGTGTCCAGAAACTGCCCGTAAGTACACAGGTGTCCCGACACTGCCCGTAAGTACATAGGGGAACACGGGGGTCAGGGAGTCAGGGTGTAGCGACTAAAACTTGGAGAACACTATGAGCTGTGGGGGTAAGGGTGTGGCGACTATAACTTGGGGAATGCTGAGTTGTGGGGATCAGGGTGTGGCGACTATAACTTGGGGAACACGGAGTTGTGGGGGTCAGGGTGTGGCGACAATAACTTGGGGAACAATGTCAGTTGTGGGGATCAGGTTGTGGCGACTATAACCTGGGGAACACTGTGAGTTGTGAGTGTCTGGGTGTTGCGACTAAAACTTGGAGAACACTGTGAGTTGTGGGGGTCATTTTGTTGCGTCTAAAACTTGGAGAACACTGTGAGTTGTGGGGGTCAGGGTCTTGGGACTATAACTTGGGGAGCACTGTGGGTTGTGGGGGTCAAGGTGTGGCGACTCCTGCTTGGGGAACACTTTGAGTTGTGGGGGTCATTTTGTTGCGACTATAACTTTGGGAACACTGTGAGTTGTGGGGGTCAGGGTGTGGCGACCATAACATTTGGGACACTGTGAGCTGTGGGGGTCAGGGTGTGGCGACTCCAGTTTAAAATAAGGATTGATATCTATAGACATGATTCGCATTTAAATTTGAGCCCAGTTCTTAAAAATATAGGTAGAAAGTAATTGATCTTAATTTTCTATGAGGAATACTGAAAGGTTTCTAACCTCGGCATGGAACACGAACCATGCCATCCGTCAGTTTACAACAGTTTCATTATCACACAACGTTTCACAAGAGGTCAATAAATGTTAAACAACTGTTGAGTTATTCCAACCTTCAATTCCATTTCAAGCCTGTTGCGGGGCGGTCGGGTAGCCCAGTGGTTAAAACGTTTGGTCGTCACGCCGAAGACCCGGGTTCGATTCCCGACATGGGTACAATGTGTGAAGCCCATTTCTGGTGTCCACCGCCGTGATATTGCTGGAATATTTCTAAAAGCGGTGTAAAACCATACTCACTGACTCACTCAAGCCTGTTGCCTTCGAGACAAAAGATTTCAACATTAATAATATTTCAAATAATATTGTTATAAAATCATAGATTATCGTAGACATATATGTGATGTTTGTTGTGTAACGCCGAACGCCGCACTAAGATTCATGACGGTGATCTGCAAATAATCGATTCAGGAACAGACAATCCAGTGATTGACATCATGAGCATGGACCAAGCAATTGGTATATCATGACATGCATCAACCCTGAATATCGATCCCGTTAGTCACCTCTTACCACAAGCATAGTCGCCTTTTATGGCAAGCATGGGTTGCTGAAAACCTATTTTATCCCGGCTCTTCACGGGTCAGATATATGTACATGCATGTTATACAATCATGTATACATAAGTCTTATAAGAAACAGGTGTACAGCATCACAGGAAAGTTAACCATTATTTCCACAATAACAAGGGTGGTGGGGTGGTCCAGTGGTGAGAGCATTCACTCGTCAGACCACTGACACTGGTTCGATTCCACACATGCATGGGTAAAATGTGATTTTGTCGCCTGGGTGAGTTCAGCTGAGTAGTTGAGGACAGCGATATGGTAACGAAGCCAGCAAGAGGTATCTCCCCTTACCGTGATGATATTTACTGAGTTTATTTAATTCAGTTTGATAACTGATAAAAAACCCAACCCCTTGACATTCATATAGTGTTCATAATCACCATCACGACGGTGCCTTGACAATCATTGTCACCATCAGGACAGTGCCTTGGCAATCATTGCTTTCTTCTCCTCTGTCATGTTGATGTCGCTGCCCACTACAAGTGTCATGCTGACAGTGAGGCGATGTGGGTTATACACCCCGAACATCGGCCACAGTGGCTTACTCGAGTCTACATTGTCTAACGTAGATATCACTTTATTCTCCTTCACGTCAATGAAGACAATCTTCTTCCTGGCGTCATTATAGACGACACCGTAATGTAGTGTGTGTGATGCCCCTGCTGTGTTGGGGAGAGTGTCAGGCTGATGCAGTACACACTTCCCCTCCTTCCATGTCCCCCTGCATATCCCGGCGTGTGTAGTACAGTGGAAGACGGTCATGTTGTAGGAGCCGGGACTTCCACCTATCCATTGATACACGTCCCTCTGCTCCCCCTGGCACACACCAACCTCCAGGATGAATAAGCCCTCTATGTGTGTTTCATTCGGAGAGACCCTGGATTTCATCTCCCAGTACTGGGGCCAGCCAGCCCGGGGGAGGGGGGCAGTGCTACATGTGCCACTGTACTTCTTCATTCTCCCCACCCCTGCAGGTCTGGTGTCCGACGTCCTGTTGACCAGGTCTCCTTCTGTGTTGATGTGGATTCTGTGAAGATTGGCTCTGTCTTTGTCATACTTCAGGCGTAAACCTACAAAAAATAATGTAGTTTACTTAAGAATAAACATGAGACAAAAATATAGTGACAGTTTCGGTCTATAATGATATTTACATGCTTGGAATTGACAGCTAAGTACGCTGTCCTGATATATAAATAGCGTAATATAATCACATTGCAGTTGTACGAAAGTGAAACTGTATGTGTATTACATTTGGATCAATGATTTATCTTTACATTGGACTAACTGATAATACTTTAACCCAAATGTAAATTTAGTTCTTAACGGGTCTGGTATATGTTTGTTTGTTTGTTGTTTAACGCCTCGCAATATAACAGTTATATGACGGTGGTCAAAAAATTGATTCAGGGCCAGACAATCCACTGATTGATATCAGGGAGCCTGACCACCCGACAATAGTCGCCTTTTACGGCAAGCATGGGTTGCTGAAGACCTATTCTTCCCCGAGATCTAGTGAATGGTTCGTAAGTAATAAATGAATCAGCACGGTAGAGACAAAACAGTAACATTCAGTGATCAGACTTCATATAAATCTGAAAAAAGGTGCAGGTGAGATTTTGAATAACTAAAACACAGGGATAAACATTCAGAGGGCGAATGATCGCAATCACAGGCGTATACAAGTCAACGCGGTATAATGAGGGACATGTAGATTGCATGTCAAACAATGATAAGATCACTGTGTCACGTGACCTGGTGTCGCAATGTCGGGGCTTGTATACCCACGTGTCTCGGCGGGTTGACGATGGGAGATAGAAGACAGGCAGCATTATCAGTACAGGACACAAACCATAACACAATAAACAACATTCTATTAGTTATGAGGAAGATCACCTCTACACTAAAATGAAAAAATGTCATCACTCCTCAGCCATGGGGCACAATAGAATTTGGTTTGTTCATACAGTAGTAAATATTAAGTATACAAAAGTCACATGGAGCCTTAAGAAGAGACAGTCACTAAGGCCGCTACATGTCATCAGAAAAATTTACCACATGCGTAATTAATACACACAGAAGGCCCCATCTCTAGAAAAAATGGTTGGTTGATGCATGTCATCGTATCTCAACTGTGTGGATCGATGCTCATGATGTCAATCAGTGGATTGTCTGATCTAGACTCGATTCTTTACAGACCGCCGTCATATAGCTGGAATATTGTTGAGTGTGGCGTTAAGCAACAAATAAGCTAACTCCAGTATTTTCTGAGAAAACATGTCTCCATTGCACCTACTGTGCACCAAGTAAAATAACCTGGATCAAGGGCCACAAGTCTGTAAACAGATAATTAATGGGACCCATGTCGACCTCAGTCTTGTCAAGTATCCTTTAGATAAGGCTGCAAACTTTCATTCGAGTGACTTCAGAAGTTTCTGTGAAAACTTGTCCCCTTTGCACACAGTATGCACTCAGTTGAAAAAACACGGAGCTTGGGCCATGACTCGCTAACAATATTAATGAGGAGTCAAATTTTCAAACTCAGTCTTGACATGTATCTCTAAGATATACTTGCAAAGTTTCATTCATGTAAGGTCTGTAGTTTCTGAGAAAATGTGTCCTAATTCACGCAGTATGCACAAAGTTGAAAAGCATGGAGCAAGGGCCATAACTCGACCAATTTTCGAACCCATTTGAGGTCATGACCAGTAAAATAAGTGTGTAAATTTCATGTCTCTGACTTAAAAAGTTTTTGAGAAAATGTATCCCATTTGAGAAGCGGACGGACGGGCGGAAGGACGGACGGACGGACGGCCTCCTTTCCAATATCCCCCACCCCGGTTCGTGACGTGGGATAATACACTCCGTGACACCATCCTATCCTCAATTTTCAGGAAAAACTGCATGTAGCAAGGTTTGTATTTGCTGGTGAGACCCCCTGTGTTTTCTATAAAATATATGATTAACAGATTTAAAAAAAAATACATATCTTCCTCATGCCCCTTTACCCCTTCTGAAAACATTGATCCTTATTTTGTATTCGAACCCTCAGATGACGAGACAATGTCCAACTCTGCTTGTATTTGTCAACAAATCAGCAACAACTTAAGTTTTCCAGAAAATTATAAGATGACATAAGATAAGACTTTATAATCCAAAGGGAAATTCATATTGCAGTTGATTAGCACTTATTGATATTACAATACTAGTATGTACATAAGAAAATAAGACACTTACTAATATAACCACGAGCAAAAACATGTATAAAATTAAACACTATCAATGTGACGACAAGGAATGGTATTTTGAAGTATATGTATTTAAATCACCGCAACAGTAAACTTAAATAAAAGGGATAATAACAGGAAAAGATTTGTGTCCAGCGAACTGTTCAAAAGTATTAAACATATAATCATATAAAAGACTAATCCTGGCTGGTGTGAATGATTTCCAGGCCCTGTTTGTTTTCAGTGGTATAATATTAAGCGGTCGCGAGAGAGGATTTGCAGTAAGAAATCAATGAAAGAATGTAAATAAAAGCGACAAACCCTTTCCATAATCATAAAAAGCAGAGTCCATTGAACGATTTTAAGCAAGGTCTGAACTGAGGCACTTTTGAATTATTTGGGTGTGAGATTTGTCTACTCAAGTTTAAAACAAAATAGACATAGAATAATATAACACAACTCTAATGTTTCACTTGTCTCTAGTTATAAGGTGCCTGTTTCACATTTTCTTAAGGGAAGATATATTTCTAAATACGGGTCAAATGTGTTTGTGATGATGATAACAATGCCAGGTCCTCAATGATGTCTGCGACGATGTATCCTTGGTAACTTGTGACTGTACAGTGATTCAGTAGACTGAATGTGTGGGTATATATCCAATTAATTGAGGATGTAAACTGAAGATCAACAGAAAGTTGACATTGAATTTGATGAACTGTGAAATGAGAGCAAAGACCAAAAGATGTTGATGCAATTGATTCTGTGTATTCAATTCACCTGTTGTCAATCATGCAAAATATCAAACGCATACAATCAGCTGAACACCAATGGCGGTCCGTGTGTATGACTGGGGGTACCGAAAGTCAGTTTTCACAAAATTCGTGACATAGGCTGTGGCCAATAAGTGGATGGAAACATCAGCGGACACTAAGGTGGCATTGGGGCGACGTCATCAATACCGTCAATATGACCTCCCCTGGCAAGGATGGACGCCTCAATGTCTCAAGGATGGCGTCAAACCTTCAGATGACGATTGCCGGAATGTGTTGCAGGTCCTGTTTGGATGGTTGGGTCGTCTCCTCAGCTCTCTAGCCAGATGATCCCACAAGTGCTCGATGGGAGAACGTTATATTGCTGGAATATTGCTAAAAGCAGCGTAAAATCAAACTCACTTTCTCACTCAGTACAGGCACGTTGACGTTGTAGAAAGTCATGCATGAACCTAGCGGTGTGTGGTCGGTCGTTGTCCTGTTGCAGCAGGACCCCCTCCCCCCTCCCTTGGTTGTGGTTGTCGCTGCAGAAATGGCACCGCTACTCGCCTCAGGACGTACCGTTTTGCATTGAGGTTGCCATGGATAACAACGATTGGTGTCTTCTGGTCGTCACACATTCCGCCCCACATGGGGATGGACATCTTGTATACAGCCAGGAGCAAGCCCTTCACCCTACGGCGATAGATTCGGACATCACGTCTGCATGGAATGGGTTGAACCTGCTCTCATCGGTGAGCAAGACACATTGCCATTCGTGCGGCTGCAAACGTCGTACACGTCGGGGCCACCGTAGTCTATCTTGGCGATGTTGTGGACCCAACACCATCCCACGGAGCAGTCTGTATGCCCTAATGCCAACAGCACGCAGTCGTCTTCCCTCTGTGTAGCGGCTGACACGGTGGCCATACGCCGTTGCTGTCGGTTGCGTAGATGCAAGGTTTGCAGACATATATCTTCTAAGGGCGTGGTTACACGTGGTCTACCAGTCCGAGGCCTGTCGGTGGTGTGGCCAGTCCTGTTGTACCGTGTGATCAGTTTGCTGATGGTCTGACGTGAGCAACCGACTGTTCTGCCAATCTGACCTTGTTGAGTCCCCACCGTGGCAATACCAATGGCCCCCTCTCTCGTGTGTGTTTGTGGTTCATGTGATTGTGTCTGACACTTTCGGTCGACTTTAATACAGGTACCATACAGCACTGAAAAACATGTTAACGTTGGTTTTTTTGTCGCAGCACGTGCATCGACGGCTGCATGGTCTTGGTTCTTTGGAAACGAGTGTGCTGCGTTTAGGGCAATTGTTTACATCATGTTACAAACATTTGACTGCATGCATTTTTTTGGTTTTTCAACATTTTCTAATTTCAACTTTCTTTTGATCCTCAGTTTAGGTACTCACAATGCAGGACCATGCGTCTGTCTACTACACCTGTCTTCAGCAGATGAACACAGCCTTCAGTTGGGAAATCTGCAAGACAACAACAGCTAAGAGTTGTCCTTGTGTGTAGACTCAGGAGTACTTGGATCACATACCGGGTCACATACTGGGTCACATACCGTGTCATACTGGGTCACATACATCTTCCCGAGGCAAGAGAGTTAACTATAAGTCCAGTTTCCACCCTTGCCGAACTAGGTTGGAATAATGGAGTTATGAAATGGTTGGACTAACTATGTGTACTGTCAACATGCCGTCAACAGAAATATTCCAAATCGTTTCATGATTTTAACCCAGGCACTCACGTGATTTGATGCACTTCGCAAAGTTAGACCCTATTTATTACAAGAAAGATCGTCGTCTTGACTTGGCGCCGCCATTTTGATTAAAGCAAATGTAAGCAATACGAGAGGTTAAATCCGATTGGTGTAGAGGAGCCCAGGGACTTACAGGGGATATAACCTTTATAGCCAGCCGCTGGTGGTGTTACGATCGAGCCTACAAATTCCAGCCTAGTTTGACAAGGATGGAAACTGGACTGTTTACATTCAGCTAACCCTCTTGCCTCGGGAAGTTGGGTAACATACTGCTGGGTCTTTTTATTTGGAGCGCAAAATATAATTGGTCCATTTAGGCCATTGTCTAAAATGTACGTCCTATAGGAAATAAGACCATTACAAGGAACAGACCACGGACAGGAAGTGTAAACAGGACCAGTACAGGGCACAGACGACAGACAGGAAATGAAATCAGGACCGGTAACAGGAACAGACCACAAACAGGAAGTGAAAACAGGACCATTACCAGGAACAGACCACAGACAGGAAGTGAAAACAGGAATAGTAATAGGAACAGGCCACAGACAGGAAATGAAAACAGGGCCAGTACCAGGAACACACCCCAGACAGGAAGTGGAAACAGGAGTAGTACTAGGAAAACAGGGCCAGTACCAGGAACAGACCACAGACAGAAAGTGAAAACAGGAGTAGTACCAGGAACAGACCACAGATAGGAAGTGAAAAAAGGGCCAGTATATGGAACAGACCAAGACAGGAAGTGGAAACTGGATCATTACCAGGAACAGACCACAGACAGGAAGTGAATACAGGACCATTACCAGGAACAGACCACAGACAGGAAGTGAATACAGGACCATTACCAGGAACAGACAACAGACAGGAAGTGAAAACAGGACCAGTACCAGCAACAGACCACAGAGAGGGAGTAAAAACAGGAGTAGTACTAGGAACAGACCACAAACAGAAAGTGAAAACAGGAGTAGTGCCAGGAACAGACCACAGACAGGAAGTGAAAACAGGACCAGTACCAAGAACAGACCACAGACAGGAAGTAAAAACAAGAGTAGTACCAGGAACAGACCAAGACAGGAAGTGGAAACTGGACTAGACAAACAGGAAGTGAAAACAGGACCGGTACCAGGAACAGACCACAAACAGGAAGTGAAAACAGGACCAGTACCAGGAACAGACCACAGACAGGAAATGAAAACAGGAATAGTAATAGGAACAGGCCACAGACAGGAAATGAAAACAGGGCCAGTACCAGGAACACACCCCAGACAGGAAGTGGAAACAGGAGTAGTACTAGGAAAACAGGACCAGTACCAGGAACAGACCACAGACAGAAAGTGAAAACAGGAGTAGTACCAGGAACAGACCACAGATAGGAAGTGAAAAAAGGGCCAGTATAAGGAACAGACCAAGACAGGAAGTGGAAACTGGATCATTACCAGGAACAGAACACAGACAGGAAGTGAATACAGGACCATTACCAGGAACAGACCACAGACAGGAAGTGAATACAGGACCATTACCAGGAACAGACAACAGACAGGAAGTGAAAACAGGACCAGTACCAGCAACAGACCATAGAGAGGGAGTAAAAACAGGAGTAGTACTAGGAACAGACCACAAACAGAAAGTGAAAACAGGAGTAGTGCCAGGAACAGACCACAGACAGGAAGTAAAAACAAGAGTAGTACCAGGAACAGACCAAGACAGGAAGTGGAAACTGGACTAGACAAACAGGAAGTGAAAACAGGACCAGTACCAGAAACAGACCACAGACAGGAAGTCAAAACAGGACCAGAACCAGGAACAGACCACAGACAGGAAGTGAAGACAGGAGTAGTACCAGGAACAGACCTCAGACAGGAAGTGAAAACAGGAGTAGTACAAGGAGCAGACCACAGGCAGGAAGTGAAAACAGGTCCAGTACCAGGAACAGACCACAGACAGGAAGTGAAAACAGGAGTAGTACAAGGAACAGGCCACACACAGGAAGTGAAAACAGGACCAGTACCAGGAAGAGACCACAGACAGGAAGTGAAAACAGGACCAGTACCAGGAACAAACCACAGACAGGAAGTGAAAACAGGAGTAGTACTAGGAACAAACCACAGACAGGAAGTGAAAACAGGACCAGTACCAGGAACAGGCCACAGACAGGAAGTGAAAACAAGACCAGTACCAGGAACAGACCACAGACAGGAAGTGAAAACAGGACCAGTACCAGGAACAAACCACAGACAGGAAGTGAAAACAGGAGTAGTACCAGGAACAGGCCACAGACAGGAAGTGAAAACAGGAGTAGTGCCAGGAACAGACCACAGACAGGAAGTGAAAACAGGACCAGTACCAGGAACAGACCACAGACAGGAAGTGAAAACAGAACCATTATCTGTACAGAATACAGACAGTGTACCTACCAATCAAGGATGTTTGTAGACGATTAATGGTTTCTAAGGCGACCTGGCAGCTTTGGTCTTTCTCGGCTACCATCTACAAATAAGAAAAGGGAATAGGAAGTAAATATATGCCAAATACGATTTTATTATTGATAGTAAGAATACATGCAAATAGTTGTGTTGACGTTGTAAACTCCTTCAACTTGTGACAGTAACTTCAGCAATATCAAGTCTGGACAAGACAAGCAACAGGGTAATAGCTGGTAGATGTCTTTACAGGTTGCACATGTATTTAAACCAATCACATCTCTATCTGACAATTCTGAAGTATCATGTATTATATAATCTCACCATTCTCTTCTCAGTGAGTGTGACAAAATGATATACAAACCAATTTCATGTTGTTTGCTTCGGCATTCAACTTGTCTGTTAGCTGCTGAAGTTGTTCAGTTCTTTCATTGTCTGAAGCAATATCTGACTCCAGCTCCTGAAAGGTAAAATACACCTTTGGGTCATGGTAAGAGGCTGTACATGAACTCTTATTAATGAAACAGTAACAATATATTCTTCCAATTACAATCATATCATTATTGTGTCATCAAGATGTCCATCAGTTGACTGGACCTGCAAAGTCCTTGTAGTACTACTTTGATCAGGCGACTATGCTTGCCGTAAAAGGCGACTATGCTTGTCGTAAGAGGCGACTAACGGGATCGGGTGGACAGGCTCGCTGACTTGGTTGATGCATGTCATCGTATCCCAATTGCGTGGATCGATGCTCATGATGTCAATCACAGGATTGTATGGTCCAGACTTAATTATTTACAGACCGTCGTCATGTAGCTGAAATATTTCTGAGTGCGGCATTAAACAACAAACAAACAAAAATAAAACTTTGATCAGTTCAGTTCTTCTGATATTGACTTCTTAGATATTTAGGCAATATGAATGAAATATAAAACGATTGATGGGTGAACAAATGCCTGAGGGCCTGTGCCTACGAGTATCCCCGTATAATTAAACAAACCATTTCGTGTTTCTTTTCCAGGTCCGCCAAATAGTCATCATCAGTTTGTATTTGCTTATCTGTAATTGTAGAAGCAAAGTGTGAATACGGAGTGACAGGACAATGCTTCAATTAAAACACACCATGAAACAGATGAAACACACACTTAAGCACAATAACTCTTTAAAGATGCATACCCTCAGGTGTTCCCCCTTCTGAATCTTCTTTCAAGGTAGTGATGTTACCAAATCCAGACATATCTGATTTCAGTTTGGACAAGCCATTGGTGTTGAAGACAGCTTCAGGTTTATCATGTGTTTCGGGTGAAGCAGTTTCTAGGCAGGTCCGAGTCATCCCCTCAACGGTTGTCTCCAGCTGCAGCAGGACCGATTTTGAAGCATAGAGAAGACATCTTCGGATGTAACCTGAAATGTCGGTGCATCTTGAATGATGCTCTTCACATGAGGCTTCAAGAGCATGTAGAGTTGCCTTGGTTTCCCTCGTCTGACTTTCAAGATCAATCAGGAGTTCCTTCTCCTTCTGGTCAAGTTGTGATCTTAAAGACCGGAATGTATGTTCTATTGTCTTCCTCAGTGTGTCCTGTGTCCTGTTCGTCAACTGTGTATCTTGTCTGATACTCTGAAGGTGTATTTGCTGACGAGACAGTAACGCCGACAGGTCTTTCCCATGTTGTTCAATCCGCTGTGTAACTTCTTCAGCAGCTTCATCCAAGTAACCAACCTCGTGATCCGCGTGCTCTCCTCTCTTACATTGGGAACAGATACACATGTTGCAGCTTTTGTCAAACAAATCAAGTGGATACCGTTCGTGAATGCTGCAATTGGTTCCATTTTCAAGGTTTTGCAGGGTTATATCCCCTAAGTTGTGCACAACATGATTTCTGGAAAGTTTGAAGCTGCTGTGCATGTTCTGGCAGTATTCACAGAGGAACTCTTCACACCGCTGACACCAACACACAGCCTGGTTCCCGTCATCTTCATGTGTACAGAGGAGCTCTCTGGGGCGATGTTTGACTGTCAGGTGGAATATTTCCTTCTGTCTGACTGCATCCTTCTGGAGACTTGTGTCTGTGAGGTTGACCTCCCTCTGACATGTGGAGCATGATATCACGCCGCCAGCCACAGATGTCACACACTTCTCACACAGAGGGTGTAGACAGGGCAGTAAGTAGGGGACTGGACCTTTCAGTGTAAACTCCTTATGACAGACGGAACACTTAGGGAAGGTGTCCATTCTGAAAGACACAAAATAATACTGAGATACATGTGTCAATTGTATGTGTGTAGGATGCATAACCATGCGACGTTTGTGGTGTGAAACATCCACTTGAGTCTCTCTGAATATGTATTATTTGTCAATGGAATTGGCTAATTTTATGGGTTTCTTCTGAGACCTTCTATGCAATGCATGGAACAATGTTGTAACCATCTGGTCACTGGCTGCGTTGATCCCTCGGACAAGCATTTTGGTCCTGTTGAGCTTCTCTTACTCACTCTAATAGACTCATTTCTTTGTCATTTATAGACACTGTTATTTTGTATGAAAATACAAACTGTTGCCTTAAAACATCTACTTTTCAATTAAATTTCTCCTATCACAATCAACCCAAATCATATGTTCATATCAATCCTATGTCACACATAATTAGAGGCACGGGTCGCCCAATCATCTAAGGCGCCGCGATTTGTGGCACAAAGTTGCGTCCCTTGGGCACGCCAGAAACCTATGATTGTGGGTTCGAATCCCGGTATGCACCGATTATGTTTCTAGGTTTGTCAGCACAATACCCATGCTCTTGGGTTTCACCGAAGTGGTAAACATCTGAGACCTGCATCACTTCGGGCTTTCCTCCCACATTATACTGTTAAAGCGACGTTAAACCAAACTCACTCACATACTCACACATCATTAAGGCCAGTTACAATGCGTATCGTTTTTCAAAACGAATAGGAAGGGATTTTAAGATTGTATATTTCATTAGCTTACAAATATAAACAAATACGAACTTGATTGATAAATGCTTTAGTTAATTTTAATTAGTTGAACAATGAAGGAGTAAACATGCGTGGGTAAACAGTGCAAACATTTGAGTATAGAAAGGTCCTCCTTACGAGTGATTAGAAAATAAGGGTCACACACTTGTTGGGGTGGGTCAATAAAAATAATCCCTTTTCGACGTCTTGTCAACACTGGCATGGCGAGGTGGTCTTGTGGTTAAAGCGTTCGCTAATGACGTTGGGTTCATGACCCGGGTTCGATTTCCAACATGGATACACTGTGTGAAGTCCACTCATCTACACAATATGCAAGATGACAACGATACCTAGACAAATGTTTTAATGTAGAACACAACCAATTTGATCTGTGTCGAGTGTGACATTAAACCCATATAATGATCATGCATCCATAGAAAAATGTGTGTATACTAACAGGTGTTCTGAAAACTCGACGATTTAACACATACATTAAAATTACACTACAAATATCCACAAAATAAAACAACCAAAATTCAAATACATCAAACATTGCACTATTTTACGCAGCATATTTTACATATTCTTGAAATTCTGCTTAATAAGCACCAATTCACCTTAAGGAACCCATTCATGCACACAAGCCCACATGGTGCCCACAGATCAAGAAACATTCCCCATATGTGTACATTCAGATACAACACACAACTAATACTCCTGATAAAGTAGCACCAATTCTTTCAACATGCATGATAAAACGATATTTTATTATCATCATCGCAGGATTTTATAAACTATATTTCACTATGTGGAACCTAATATCAGGAACGCCTCCGTGGTCTAGAGGTACAACGTCCGCCCCAGGGGCGGTAGTCGGGATTTTATTCCCAGACGCATCATACCCAAAGAAGTTAAAAGTGGTACTTGTTGTTGCCCTGCCTGGCACTTGTCATTAAGGGACCAAAACCATTAGTCGGCTGGGAGTCAGTATACTGTTTCGAAGTGGGGTATGCATGTTAAACTGCGGCATGGTCTCTCAGTTGGCTAGAACTATGATATTGGCATTAGTCCGGACTAGTTCAAGCAGCCAAACACACACACACACACACACACACACACACACACACACACACACACACACACACACACACACACAAACACAAACACACACAAACACACACACATGCACGTCGCTTTATAAATGCAATCATCTTGAACGCGACGTTTAAACGCGGCTCACCTCACGACACAAAACATTCACAAATTAATTCTCTCTTTATGTACAATTGGCTGATCAACGGCTATCTATGCAGCACTCAGGCCATTAATTGGATATATACAGTAACCCTACCCTACAAGTGACATTACACCAGTAAGTGTACTCATGATAAGCATCACAACTCCATGACTCATGATAACAAAGTGACAAAAAGACCTTACTCCTATCTCACACAGTAGGTTCAGGTGTTTGTCGTCTAAATACAGCCACTATGGGTGTAGTGTTAGCAAGTACTTATCTGCACATGCTCTACCTTTCTCACACGACCAATGAAGATCTTGGGTAGAATAAATCTGCAGCAACCCATGCTTACTGTCAAAGGCGAGTACGCTTGTCGTAAAAGGCAACTAACGGGGATCGGGTGGTCAGGCTCGGTGACGTGGTTGATGCATGTCATCGTATCCCAATTGCGTGGATCGATGCTCATGATGTCGATCACTGGATTGCCTGGTCCAGACTCGATTATTTACAGGCAGCCGTCATGTACCTGGAATATTGCTAGGTGCGGAGTTAGACAGCAAACAAACAACATGATTTAGAACGCGAAGATGTCTGACTATTCACAAACGACTGTGAAATTTAAAAAAAAAAATATCGGATTTGATTATGTACAGACCACCGTGATATAGCTGGAATATTGCTGAGTGCGGCGTTAAACAACAGGCAAAAAAAATCCTTGTTGGTGTAGCGTGAGCAAGTACATGTCTGCACGTACCTCTATTACACACGGCAACACAATCATTTCTATACACTGTTGACAGTATAGGGTTTCAAGACTTGCACCCTGACAGTATCGTGACATATTCATGTAAGTTTTGACCCTGCAAATTAAACAGTTTTCTGTGTGTAGAGGGAAAATGGGAGAGACGAGAGACAACACACCCACCTGGACTGTAGACGTCCTTCACTGTTGACACACAGGTCACTTCCGGACGATGACGCGGAAAAATCTCTTATCACAAGCTTGTTAGAACTGATATGAATATTTACGTTCACAATAATAATAACAGTGTCCTTCTCTTAAACTTGTGATTACTGTACATGTAAATGTACAAAGTTAACAAATGTTTTATCACGTTACATGTCACATATTAAGGATTGGAAATTGTCAAATACCAGTTTTATTAAACGAATGAATAGGCATCATAAATGACTCGCTTTCGCTCGTCAGATACGAGTTTAGTATTTTATGTATTACTTGCCGCTTATATCTTAATTTTTAAATTCCACGGTCGTTTGTGAATAGTCAGACATCTTCGCGTTCTAAATCATTCCAGCTATATGACAATCCAGTGATTGACATCATTAGCATCGATCCACGCAATGGGAAATGATGACATACATCAACAAAGTCAGCGGTCCTGATCACCCGATCCCATTATTCACCTCATACGACAAGTATGTGTTGCCTATTCTAACTGGTCATAAACTATTGCTTAAACCACATGTTACGACGTAAATTGTAAAAAAACTGCGCTAAAATGTAATAACACTGCGGTAAAATGTAATATAGAGGTAAATTGTAATACACACTGTGGTAGATTGTAATAAAAACTGCGGCAAATTGTAATATGTTAAACTGCGGCAATTGTAATAGTTACTGCGACAAATTGTTATAACCACTGCGGTTAATTGTAATAAAATATTATTCATTGTATATCCAAATAAACAAGGAAACATGCATGACATTTAAAATGTGCGACTAAGCTGTTTGGAAATCAGAATCCGGACTTTGAAACGACTGAATTGATAAAGACTATACATTAAATTCTTAATATTTGTATCAAGGAAATAATAAGCTATTTTGTTTCAAATTCTATCATTAGTATTGAAAGACAGGTGCGCCAAATTGTAACAAACTGCAGCAAATTGAAATACCAAGTGCGGTAGATTGTAATAGCATCTCTCACTCCATCTTCTCAAAGTATGTTTACAGTGTTTGGACAAATAAAGTTTCTATCCATGATGACGTTTCTTTTGTGGTTCAGTATATTACCTCATGGTGGTAACTGGCGGTGTAGCCACAAATAGCAGCAATTGTAATAGAAACTGCGGCAAATTGTAATAACCACTTCGAGTTCCAGTGTTTATTTGAACTTAACATGATCAATTCCAACCTCCAGCATCTTTAAGGAAATATAAAAGCGATTTTGTTTCAATTCCTATAATTCCTATTGAAAAACAGATGTGGCAAATTGTAACAAACTGCGGCAAATTGAAATACCAAGTGCGATAAGGGTTTATAAACATGTCTAAATTCTTCCGATTTTAAACAGAATTGGAGTGCCAGTGTTTATTCGACCTTAACAAGATCAATACCTAACTCCCGCATGTTAAAGGAAATAAAAAAGCGATTTTGTTTAAATTTCTGTCATTCCTTTTGAGAGGCAGGCGCGGCAAATTGTAACAAACTGCGGCAAATTGAAATATCAAGTGCTGTAATTGTAATAACATGTCTAAATTCTTCCGATTTTAAACAGAATTCGAGTTCCATTGTTTGTTCGACCTTAACATGATCAAGTCCAACATCCAGCGATTTTGTTTCAATCTCCAGTGTCATCCCTATCAAGAGGCAGGTGTGGCAACTTGAAAATAAAACTGTATTGAAAATGACATGTCTGTTGTTTTATATTATTTTTATTATACAGTGTGGGGAAAAGCCCATTTGTTGAAATGCCAGTGTGGAGAATTGTCCGAGTGGGGAAATGTCCTCCACTCGTGATCATGACATCATAGTCAAGCCAAGATATCTACTTACTGGAAAAGAAATTTGTTTTCTATCCAAACAGGTCATTAACGACAGAGATCTACAGAGGTAATGTCACTTAAGGCCACATAAAATTAAGTAATATATCTTAATCCCTCCTTACATTATTTTGTTGCCTCCAAGTTCACAAAATTAGAAATATCGCTAATATGTGTGGTCCTAATTTCTTTACTTTATGAAATACTCCACACACGTAACCCTAGTGAAAACGCATGAAGCATCTGAATCGCACCCTTCGACCGTAATTGTACACAGATGCCTTAAATATTTATTTTAGAAAAAAAATAGAATGTAAACGATAAAATGGTTCCCGCATAAATCAATCAAACTGTAACCAATAATTTCTTGCGGCCTTGACATAAAAATGCTAGGCATGCTTATACTGGAAATGTAGCCCAACTCACAACTTGCGGCATGTGCATGACTCTGAATAAGTGTGTGTTTGGCATTGTGTGTTTGAGAAACGTGGCAAAGTTCGTTTTTGGCGTAAATGTGCAGGCCTTTTAAAGCACCTTGCAGTGACCAAATCTCTTTTGGAAACATTGAAAGGGTTACATTGGCTATCCAACTATGTTAAAAGAACCACCATGGTGTCGCGCATGCGCGCGCGGTAGCATCCTAACAGGAGCCTCTGACGTTAATTTGAACACTTTCAAACGGTTGTATTTCCCTAACGACCCCTTATAAGTGTGTCGGATTTTGTATCAAAGGTCTTAGAGTTCCAACGAGCCACCATGCACTAATATCCCCTGATATTTGAAAAATGTTTCTTATACATTGGCGTAACTACGTATATGCAAAACAACAATTGCCTACACAAATTGTGTTTACTTGTCTTTCGCGGCAATCCATCGGTCCGTGCGATAGAGTAACTGCCCTTTATCAATGGGAAGCTACTCGAACCCTAGTTTGTGAGACGTCACGGTCACAGTCAGACGTTGTTGACAGTCGGCCTGTCCTGTCATAACGTTACGAAGTGCAGTCTGTTGTACATACAGCGACAAAACGAAACAACGTAACAATTCGACCATATTTCGGCCAAATCCAACTGTTTGTGGAAAGGTTCCAAGACGCAGAGGTCTACAAGCGCAGATATGGAAACTGATCCCGCTTGGCTAGTTCCCTCGCAAAATTCCATTTCTATCTCCAAAGTAGCCAAAACTACAGTTAGATACTTATTTTCACTGACAGTATATTAGACTATTCTTTTGATAATGATAGCAATAATCCAAGTAATTTCTCCAGATTCCCGATGGTTAATTCTGACTCGATCGCCGAATGACAAGGGCGACGCCATGTTTATTTATTAACACTGAAAGTTTTCCTACTTGACCTCTGATATTTGCATCTCTATCCGCATATGACCACAACGGATATGGTTTTTATCTGTTGGCTTTATCCTGCCGAGAAACCTACCCATTATATGATGCAGATTACTATTAATACAACCTGGAAATGATACCCTAATTCTCTTTGTGTGAATGTCGGGCTTTTGTGTGTGTACATGTATCTGTTACATTTGTAATACTGTATGTGCTACAATTTATAATCCTGCTTGTCCTATAGAGATCACCACACGAGTGTCAGTCAGACACCATTTATCTTTCAACGAGTTGTTTCAAAGCATATCTAACGAGCGAAAGCCTAGCATATGACAGGCACGAGTGCAGTAATCTGTTTCTTACACACCCTAAAATCGCACCTTTTGAGCATCGAATCGATGCTTTGTGTCTTATTCTCACGATCGCAATGGCGCATTGATACATAACACCACGGTCATAAGTGACGTCATCCAATGTACTGCTTACTACTCATAAATAAGGTCACCCAACACAAAAACGTTTCCACAAATTGTCATGGCGTCACACAGGATGGAAGCGTTAACGATTTTGATTGAATTTACCTGATCATTGTAATGTATATATTTCTAATTCCATAATTCGAGCTGAGATACTCTTCCCAAGGATTTCTCAAACAATTGAGCCATTCAGAAGAATGGATCTCTCAAAAAATGAAAAAATGCTACTCAGTTTAAAGTCATATTTTTGCTTTGTTTACATTTCAACAAGTGCAGTTTTCCGAGCACAGTGTTCGTTTCCACACCTAATTTATTTCTCTTGATTTCATCTAGATAATTTGCATTGGTGACAAAGACCATTTGCCATTTGATTATAAAATTTATGACGAATTAAGGGATGCATGTATCGCAGCTGAGTTTGAAATGCACGTGATCTAATTATAAATAGGCGTCTCATAACCGGCATCCATAAAAAGTGATTTTGTAAACACTACCCAATATAGCGGAACGTTCGTGTTCGCATATTTTCCAAAGCATTATAAACGATTCTAGGCTTATCAGCAACATATTAAATTTAGAATTAGTGATTTGATGAAACGCTGATACCTGTGATCACTGAAATGCTATTTTAAAAATTCAATTCTTCGAATAAATATCCGATATTTAGATTTCTAAAGACAGAGTACATAACGCCGTGAATGGTGATTTAGTAATGTGTAAAAAATGGCGAGTTTTACGACGTACCTAATTTTCAGAGGTCACTTTCAGTAATTTTGCTTTGCCTAAAATGACAGTGGATGATATCTCTGAAGAGGGAATTTCCACAGAATTCAAAACCGTGAAGTGTTAATGTGCGTTATGTATTTGAATTTTATTCGACTTCGAAGTGATGGTTGAAGAGGAGAGGCATATTTGGCGTTGTGGCATACGCGGGGTTTACAGTATAAAAAAACCCATCATGTTCAACACAGACGTAGGTGAACATTCGACTGACGCACGAGCAACTAATCAATGACTTACAATCAGGAAAGTAGAACGTAATATCTGACCTCAGGTCACAGGCCTGGAATTTGATCTCGCATATGATTGATAACAGTTATCTCAACTGGGTTTCTTACCCCCAGGTCTGTAGGAAACATGTATGTAATACTTCAATTGCTAATACTGTATGTCCTCCAATTGATAATACTGTATGTCCGCCAGTTGATAATACTCTATGTCCGCCAGTTGATAATACTGTATTTCCTTCAATTGATAATACTGTATGTCCTTCAATTGATAATATTGTACGTCCTCCAATTAATAAAAAGGTATGTCCTCCAATTAATAATATTGTATGTCCTCCAATTGATAACACTGTATGTCCTCCAATTGATAATACTGTATGTCCTTCAATTGCTAATATTGTATGTCCTCCAATTGATAATACTGTATGTCCTCCAATTGATAATACTGTATGTCTGCCAGTTGATAATACTGTATGCCCTCCAATTGCTAATATTGTATGTCCTCCAATTGATAATGCTGTATGTCCGCCAGTTGATAATACTGTATGTCCTTCAATTGATAATACTGTATGTCCTTCAATTGATAATACTGTATGTCCTTCAATTGATAATATTGTACGTCCTCCAATTAATAAAAAGGTATGTCCTCCAATTAATAATACTGTATGTCCTCCAATTGATAATACTGTATGTCCGCCAGTTGATAATACTGTATGTCCTTCAATTGATAATACTGTATGTCCTTCAATTGATAATACTGTATGTCCTTCAATTGATAATATTGTACGTCCTCCAATTAATAAAAAGGTATGTCCTCCAATTAATAATACTGTATGTCCTTCAATTGATAATACTGTATGTCCGCCAGTTGATAATACTGTATGTCCTTCAATTGATAATACTGTATGTCCTCCAATCGATAATAATGTATGTCCTCCAATTAATAAAAAGGTATGTCCTCCAATTAATAATACTGTATGTCCTCCAATTGATAACACTGTATGTCCTTCAATTTATAATACTGTATGTCGTCCAATAAATAATACTGTATGTCCTCCAATTACGTTCCTTACTATTTGTTCATGTGCACGATTATTACGTATGTTGTCGATACATTATCTAATGTATTGCCAAGAGATGGTGGTTTCAAGAGATTTAAATATTTGATTTGGTAACTGGCTAACGCCTGTGTTACCTGTACTACTCTTGATGAAAATCGCCACAGGTTATCCCGAATTCAGGGTATTCCTTCTTTCACGAGTTGTGTGTGTTCGCCAAGTCCAGCTTGGGGGTTGTTCTATAACTCTTTGAGATTGGATCCGGGGTAGAATGGGTCTACAGGTGGTCGTAAAAGGTGACTATGCTTGTCGTAAAAGGCGACTAACGGGATCAGGTGGTCAGGCTCGCTGACTTTGCTGATGCATGTCATCGTTTCCCAATTGCCTGGATCGATGCCCATGGTATCAATCACTGGATTGTCTGGTCCAGACTCGATTATTTAAGTGTGTGTGCGTGCGTGCGTGCGTGCGTGTGTGTTTGGTATTAATACCACTTGTCAAAGACTAGTGTTGTGATGCCTGCATGCTTACACATAATATTTATATTATTTGAGGTTTTGTCAGTGGGAACAACAACGAACATTTCATGTAGGACAGTCAGATGTTGGATGACAGCTGGTTGGGATAGACATAATAGGTTTATTCCAATTCAGGCGTTGGTTGACAGCTGGTATGGACAGACACAATAGGTTTATTCCAATTCGGACATTAGATGACAGCTGGTTGGGACATACATAACAGGTTTATTCCAATTCAGACTTTGGATGACGGCTGGTTGGGACAGACATAATAGGTTTATTCCAATTCCAACGTTAGATGACAGCTGGTTGGGACAGACACAATAGGTTTATTCCAATTCAGACTTTGGATGACAGCTGGTTGGGACAGACATAATAGGTTTATTCCAATTCAGACTTTGGATGACAGCTGGTTGGGACAGACACAATAGGTTTATTCCAATTCAGACGTTGGATGACAGCTGGTTGGGACAGACAAAATTGGTTTATTCCAATTCAGACGTTTGATGACAGCTGGTTGGGACAGACAAAATAGGTTTATTCCAATTCAGACTTTGGATGACAGCTGGTTTGGACAGACACAATAGGTTTATTCCAATTCAGACATTGGATGACAGCTGGTTGGGACAGACAAAATAGGTTTATTTCAATTCAGACGTTTGATGGCAGCTGGTTGGGACAGACAAATAGGTTGATTCCAATTCAGACTTTGGATGACAGCTGGTTGGGACAGACAAAATAGGTTTATTCCAATTCAGACTTTGGATGAGAACTGGTTGGGACAGACAAAATAGGTTTATTCCAATTCAGACTTTGGATGACAGCTGGTTGGGACACACAAAATAAGTTTATTCCAATTCAGACTTTGGATGACAGCTGGTTGGGATAGACACAATAGGTTTATTCCAATTCAGACTTTGGATGGCAGCTGGTTGGGACAGACAAAATAGGTTTATTCCAATTCAGACTTTGGATGACAGCCGGTTGGGACAGACACAATAGGTTTATTCCAATTCAGACTTTGGATGACAGCCGGTTGGGACAGACACAATAGGTTTATTCCAATTCAGACTTTGGATGACAGCTGGTTTGGACAGACAAAAAAGGTTTATTCCAATTCAGACTTTGGATAACAGCTGGTTTGGACAGACAAAATTGGTTTATTCCAATTCAGACGTTGGATGGCAGCTGGTTTGGACAGACAAAATAGGTTTATTCCAATTCAGACGTTTGATGGCAGCTTGTTGGGACAGACAAAATAGGTTTATTCCAATTCAGACTTTGGATGACAGCTGGTTGGGACAGACATAATAGGTTTATTCCAATTCAGACTTTGGATGACAGCTGGTTGGGACAGACACAATAGGTTTATTCCAATTCAGACTTTGGATGACAGCTGGTTGGGACAGACAAAATAGGTTTATTCCAATTCAGACGTTTGATGGCAGCTTGTTGGGACAGACAAATTGGTTGATTCCAATTCAGACTTTGGATGACAGCCGGTTGGGACAGACACAATAGGTTTATTCCAATTCAGACTTTGGATAACAGCTGGTTGGGACAGACAAAATAGGTTTATTCCAATTCAGACTTTGGATGACCGCTGGTTGGGACAGACACAATAGGTTTATTACAATTCAGACTTTGGATGACAACTTGTTGGGACAGGCAGAAAGGGTTTATTACAATTCAGTCTTTGGATGACAGCTGGCTGGGACAGAATTGGTTTGTTCCGATACAGTTTCCTCTTTTCAGTTTGTATGTTCTACCATTGACAACATCCCGCACTGACTTAACCCACTCTGAAAGACATTCAATGCTTTTAAAGCAGTGATCAAAATAGGTAGAGGGCTACTCACGATATCATGGTCCATACTTGAATAACTGAAGAAAGTTGTTATTGTTAACAACAAAGTCACCTGTGATTATATGACCTACAGTCTGGTAGCAGTATGATTAGTCTTGGCAGGAGTATTTGTGTCCACAGTTGCACACACACCCTGGGGTTTGGTTTGGGCTGGGTGGGACAACCATTGGTGTGTAACATGTGTTTCAGTGTCCTGTGAAAGTGAAAGTCACTCCTGTGTTGGCTGATTTGGTGAGCATGCTACTGATCTTGTGACTGTGACTGCCTTGGTGTGGGATGATGACGAGGATGGGTGATGGGACTGGTTTGGTCTTGGAAACGGGGTCTTTTTGCTGGGTTTCTTGTGTTTTCCGTAGGGTTTTCTCCGCCAGATGTTTGGTACATCCATTATGGGCGATGAAAATGTTTAAGAAGCTGAATGTCTTTGCTGGGATTGTCCGGATAGATGGCTACGGCTCGTCGGGTGAGGGCGGCAAATATGGCCAACAGCATGGACTTTTTCGAACTAGTTTGACATTAAACCCTTATTAGAACTATTCTTAATAAAAATTAAGATTGAATTTTTGTCAGTTCATCAAATACAGTTTACATGTAATTTATCCAAAAAAAAACAATTATCATTACCATAAACATATATTTTCAGTTTTTCTTCGTGTGAGAATTACCCACTTTGTGAATAATGATTCACATATCATAGCAGTTAGCGTGTAATTTGGCTTAAAAGGCTACTAAACTGTAATGATCAGTTTGTACAAAGGAATATAGCCAAATAGGTGACCAAACTCGGAGTATACGATTATCAACTTGTCACTGTCAAATCAATAATTGTCACAAATGCGCTTGCCTTAATCACTTATCTCCTTTCTATGAACATGGGCCTGTAGTCTCCAATACAGAAATAAAGATATACGATCATTACATTCACACAATAAGCAACGATATTCATCTTGTAAAAAGACTACGATTTAACTTAAATTTTAAATGGCAATTCACATATAACGACTATAACAAAGCTTATTCTTCTTGCTGATATTTGGGCTGAGTTTTTAAAGGGGTTTTCTTTTTGTTTTTTAAAGCAATGTTCGATGTGATGTTGCTGTGCTGGATGTAAATAATAACGTAGCTGTAGTTACGAAAGAAAATCGTGTGATAAAACACTTACACCAAGTTACTTTAATGTCATTAATATAATGTATGCTATTTCTCATGTCGCTTTCAATACATTGTATATTTATATATGTTTCATGTTTGGGAGAGGCATTCAAAATAAACAAAAATCCCTCCACTTTATGGCAATAAATATGTTTATATGATATTCTTCCTCGATGTAATGTTTTCACGAAGGTCACACACACAGTTTCATTTTTATCATGTCATTGTTATTTTAGAAGGGACTTGTGAAATATAAATAAAATATAAGTTCACACGAATTTCCTGTTTTGTCGTCAGCCGTACAGTCTGTACAAACTTGGCATGCGGCTGCACGTTTTCGAAAAAAAGCTTCACACTGACACTCATGCATGGGGCTCCTTTCTACGACATATTAACAAACACACACACACGAACGCACACAGGACGCACACACACACCTAACCACACGACACACACACACACGCACACACCACACACGCTCACCACACACACACACCTCACACACACACACACGCACACACACACCACACCACACCACACCACACCACACCACACCACACCCAAACACTTGGCGGCTGCACGTTTTCGAACAAAAGCTTCACACTGACACCCATGCATTGGGGCTCCTTTCTACGACATATTAACACACACACACACACACACACACACACACACACACACACACACACACACACACACACACACACACACACACACACACACACGCACGCACGCACGCACGCACACACACACACACACGCACACCTCACCATACGACAGACACACACACACACCACACACACCACACGCACACCACACACCACACCACACACACACACCACGCACACACACGTGCGCGCACACATACCTCACACACACGCACACACCACACCACACCACACCACACAAAAACACTTGGCAAGCGGCTTCACGTTTTCGAACAAAAGCTTCACACTGACACTCATGCATGGGACTCCTTTCTACGACATATTAACACGCACACACACGCGCGCGCGCACAAGCACGCATGCACGCACACATACACCACACACACACCACACATCACACACACACACACGCACACACACGCACAAGCACGCATGCACGCACACACACACCATACACGCACACACACCACACACACACAATGTTAGAGGCTACATTCTTTACTGTGTTATGTGGGAGTGATTGTGTTACATGCAGTTGTGTTCATTGTAAGTTTAAGCACTATGATTGGGACTCTCGTACAATATCAAGCTTTGTAAAACGTTGCATAACTTCCCCTGATTTGCGACCTGAACACAATGGCAAGTGTCTGGATCAGACAACCGGGTGATTGCCACCAAGAGCCAATCGCAAGTGACTCAAACGGTTGTGTATGTTGCCAAACTTCATTTGCTAGTGATCAATAGCCAGAATATGCTGTTGTGTTCTCTTGAGCTGTTCATTTTACATACTGCTCAAAATAATTGATGTCCACTTTTCGTTCATCTGTTAAAGGTTTGGGCACACAACACAGTTCGAATTGAAAATCGAGAAAGGCTGATCATAGAGGATAGAAGGTAACAGAATGGGACACTGCTCTCCACTGCACACTTTATACGGTTCTGAATTTACTCATTTAAATAGTATGTTATATATTATATGTTTGCTCGAAATCAATACATATGTACTCAGCTGTGATTGCTTCATGCGATAAGGAAGATTGTATTTTATAAACGATACCATCTGCTCTACACTGATCACTACCTGTTTAATGAGGGCAGATCGGTTATGCCACACTGACTTACTATTCGTACATGTCATACACTCTCCTCAAAAGAAGGGTATCGTGACATTTAAATGTAATGATCGATCGTAAGAAGCAGGATCAGCGACTGCTAGTTCCAAAACCAAAACGCCCCAACACACCCGAAATATTGCGCGTGGAAGAAGAAGAAGGAGATGAAGAAGAAGTAGAAGAAGATGGAGTTCAGGAGAAGAAGAAGGGGAGGGGAAGGAGGAGAAGAAGGAGGGAGAAGAAGGAGGAGAAGCAGAAGTAGAAGAAGATGGAGTTGGAGGAGAAGGAGGGGAAGAAGAAGAGGAGAAGAACAAGAAGAAGAAGATGGAGTTGGAGGAGAAGAAGGGGAGGAGAAGGAGGAGAAGAAGAAAAGGAGGAGAAGAAAAGGATGGAGAAGATGAAGAAGATGGAGTTGGAGGAGAAGAAGGGAGGAGAAGGAGGAGAAGAAGAAGAAGGCGAGAAGAAGAAGAGAGGAGAAGGAGAAGCGTAAGAAGAAGAATGGGAGAAGAAGAAGGAGATGAAGAAGAAGTAGAAGAAGATGGAGTTGGAGGAGAAGAAGAAGGGAGGAGAAGGAGAAGAAGGGAGAAGAAGGATGAGAAGAAGAAGAAAAAGAAGTAGAAGAAAAGGATGGAGAAGAAGTAGAAGAGGGAGTTGGAGGAGAAGAAGGGGAGGAGAAGGAGAAGAAGAAGTAGAAGAAGATGGAATTGGAGGAGAAGAAGAAGGGAGGAGAAGGAGAAAAAGAAGAAGGGGAGAAGAAGGGGGAGAAGGAGGAGAAGAAGAATGGGAGAAGAAAGAGATGAAGAAGAAGTAGAAGAAGATGGAGTTGGAGGAGAAGAAGAAGGGGAGGAGAAGGAGAAGAAGAAGAAGGGAGGAGAAGGAGGAGAAGAAGAAGAAGGGGAGAAGAAGGAGGAGAAGAGGAAGGAGATGGAGAAGAAGTACAAGAAGATGGAGTTGGAGGAGAAGTAGGGGAGGAGAAGGAGGAGAAGAAGAAGGCGAGAAGGAGAAGCAGGAGAAGAAGAAGAATGGGAGAAGAAGAAGGAGATGAAGAAGATGGAGTTGAAGGAGAAGAAGAAGGGGAGGAGAAGGAGAAGAAGAAGGGGAGAAGAAGAAGAATGGGAGTAGAAGAAAAAGAAGGAGATGAATAAGAAGTAGAAGAAGATGGAGTTGGAGGAGAAGAAGAAGGGAGGAGAAGGAGGAGAAGAAGAAGAAGAAGAAGAAGAAGAAGAAGAAGAAGAAGAAGAAGAAGAAGAAGAAGAAGAAGAAGAAGGGGAGAAGAAGAAAAAGACATTTATTGTATTATAGACCCCGGCCCACATACTAAAGTCACAGAGTTAACTAAATATACAGCAACTTACACAAATAAACATTACATGCACTATTACATCTGTTTGGATGTACAATATTTTTCAAAATGTTATTTCTTAAGGTAGCTGCATGCTTATAACAAAGTGACAAGTGTAGAATCTCGCTATCAGTTCAAGAGGTCACAAAGGAAGGGAACGAAATTTCTGGTGATTTACGTAAATACTTTTTGATATACATACACATGTATATTTGGCTCTCAAATCACAAATAATAGAAACAGAGATTTCTTATGAATATAGAAAAGGGTTTTGTCGCTTTTGTGTAAAAAGTGAATTTCATTTTCTATACCTTTTTTACATAATTATCCATGTTCTCTCTTTTTTTTTCTACCTTCATTGATCATTAATCCTGACTAAATCAGACAACTCAACCATGTCATTTTCCTGACGTTTGTAAAAATAAATATTTACATTAATAGAGGGCCACAAACCAAGATATGTTTTACACGCCAAGAGGTGTATTTCTTCCAGATAATCATATCTGAGGAATCTACATACATTGGAGGCATAACGAAAAATAGGTTGTAGTTGTATCGAAAAACTTTAAAGGACATTTGGGGGAATATTTCCAAGTTTAAAACAAACAACAATTACTTGAATCAAAGCTTTTTTACCCAGTGGAGACAGATCTAATGTTGACTCATTAAAATTCATTGTGTGAGAAAAAAACAATCCAATGTATGTGTAGCCATTAACAACATTAATTGATTTTTCTTGAAAGGACCATTTTTCAAGTGTAGTTGTCAACCCACCCTTCTAAATACTACAATTCCCCAATTTGGATTAAGGCATATAAGGCAAAGATGCTGTCCGTAGCGGATCCTGAGATTCGTGTGGCTTATCGTGCATATTTGCCCAAAATAAAATCCTGTTACATGTATTAAGAATTGGTGTAAAAATAACTTTACAAAGATACTCATCAGTGATATACCCCTATTGTTGTCTGGATTGGTTGGGTTCCCTTTCTTATATAACGGAACTTCAACAGAAGAAGCCAAGGAATTTGGAAAACATCAAAGATCGTCAAATCTTCTCGCACACTTTGCCCAGTCGCGAGCCTACCGACTGTTTCATGGTGATAAACCGGCACACCTTTCTGGAGGCCCATGTTTAATAATGCAATTTTGCGTTGGTATTCAGTTAAGTGTTCTGGCATAAAGCGCCATGCAATAGACGTACTCTTGAAAATGTATACACTGTTTGCATGATAAACGGAATAATAATTAGCATTTTCCCGTGATTCGAGTTCTCATATTTTTGTGTGATGGGATCTGCAATGTGCTGTGGCAAACTTGCAAAATCATTATTGCACCGTGTCATATACTACGTTGCAGTGTATGTTCAAATAGTTATAATTGGAGATTGTCGATAGGTTACATTTTGCAACATGGGGACACTCCTCCGACATGTAAGTTGTTCCAGATAGAGAAAGAAGAAACGTGAACTGGGAGATCATGGACAAAGGACCCAAACGTCTATATGTAGATCGTACCTTCAGGCCGACGAGACAGACGTTCTTGAGATTGGTGTCTTTTTGGGATTGAATGTCATTTTTAAAAGGTTTGCAGTGACCTAACCACTTTCAACTTTGTCTTGCCCTTCAGAGAAATAGTTCCAACTATGTTGAAATGAACATTTTGCGCATGCGCGTGCGATAACCTCCCCAAAAGAGCATCTTATACCAATCTGTACACCTTCAAATTATTGCCATTTGGTTCAGAAATAAAAGCATTAGACTTGTTTGTTGTTGACATGTCACTATGCATGCCTACCTGTAACCTTCGTATGTGTCCGTCACCTATTTGACCCTTTCCGTTCAGTTCCGTAACGTCTTAGGCATGAACAGGTAAATTTGCACTCAGTTTAACCAGATACCTCTATTGTATGGTGTTTGTTTAACAGTTTGGGCGTGGCTCAGTCGGTTAGCTGTCGGGCTTACCTTTGAGATCGACCTCGCGAGACGTTGTGGTACTGTGCCCGTTCCACCACGCGATCGACTGTCGTAACGCTATGTTAAAGTATGGGAGTTACGATCACCTCAGCGTTACGACAGCTTTATGGAACGGACCTCTGTATTCTGAAGGTGCTTGCTCTTTCTCTGGCTTTTTAAACAGCATTTAGAGGTCGCATTAAATCATGCAATTTGGGATCGCCTATCTGCATAGCCTTTTGTTTCAGTGTTGATCTCCCTTACCGCCTCCGTGGTCCCGTGGTACAGCGTCCGCCCGGGGAGCGGAAGGTCCGGGGTTCGATCCCCGGCCGCGTCATACCAAAAGACGTTAAAGGATGGTACTTGTTGTTACCCTGTCTGGCGCTCCGCATTAAAGGGCTAAAACAAGGACTGGTCGGCTCCGAGTCAGTATACTGTGTCTGAGTGGGGTATTCATGTTAAACTGCGGCATGGTATCTCAGTGAGCTAGCACTATAAATCGGCATCAGTCCGGACTAGTACAAGCAGCCACACAAACACACACACGTACATGGATGTCCCTATATAAGTGCAATAATCTTGGACGCGACGTTAAACCCCATTTCACCTCACCTCACATGCAATTTGGGAGTCAAATTACGGATTATTAAATTCAATTTCAAATTAATCTCTCACACACTGATGCACTTGCAGAAAACGTCTCTAAACTTGACAAGTTTTCTGGCCGAATTCAGCTGCAATTTTGCCACATAAAGCGTCACTGTTAAGTACAGAGAGTATGACGTCATCATCGCGATTTCTTCCGACAGGTTTCTATTCATCTGTAGGTCGTTCAACCAGTGTCAAGCACACTTCGGCGCAGTAATGACTTAGCATTACACCACTGCTTCCCTGAATATTTTTTAAAAAAAGAGTAAAACTAACGCTTTTATAGGTCATTATGTATTTTTTTGTTTTCCTCAAACAATAGTTAACCTTTCACATATTTACTTTGAAAGAACCTAACTGATCTGAGTGGAGGTTTCGAAATTAACGGAAAATACAATAAAAACTATTTGTTTTCCTCTGCAGCGTTTTAATCACAGTAGAAAAAGTCTCTAAACTTGACAAGTTACCTGGCCGAATTCAGCTGCAAATTTGCCACATAAAGCGTCACTGTTAAGTACAGAGAGTATGACGTCATCATCGCCATTTCTAACGTCACCGGCTTCTGTTCGTCTGTAGGTCGTTCAACCAGTGTCAAGCACACTCTGGCGCAGTAATGACTTAGCATTACACCACTGCTTTGGCCTAATTTGCATATGATTGACCCGACTTTTCTCTTGTGTGTGAACAAACGCACTTATTCCGAAATCAGAGCAGACTGGCCAAATAGAAGCCTTTCGGTGCGCTTTACATATTGTTTTTTGTATAACTTATATATACAACTATATCCAATAAATCTTTAAATCTGACTTAGAAAACTGACCAGCGTGGACGCTGTTGCAGTTTACTCTGAGCAAGGAAAATTACCTGAATTCTTAAAAAAAAGAAATAAGTAAAACTAACGCTATTGTAGGCCATTATGTATTTTTTTGTTATCCTCAAACAATAGTTAACCTTTCACATATTTACTTTGAAAGAACCTAACTGATCTGAGTGGAGGTTTCGAAATTAACGGAAAATACAATAAAAACTATTTGTTTTCCTCTGCAGCGTTTTAATCACAGTAAGATACTAAGTCCATAGCAGACATACCGACCATAGTTCAACAATCGGTGAACAGAGTCAGTGCAAAAGGAACAACAGAATTTCAAACTTGAGCATTAAATAATCAATAGGGCTTCACTACAGTTCCCCGTACACATACAATAGACACAATATTTCCCTGTTGAAACATCAAAATGGTACCAAAAAATATACACAAAGATTATGTTTGCACTTATTCAATGTGAAATTCAGTGAGTGTTTTTTGTAAACTAAATACCTAAGTCCAACAGTATTGTGACCGTTACTATAAAATGTCGTTGTTTAACACAATATTTGACATTGTCTATGAAAAGATGAAAGAAAGAGACAATAATTTAACATTTATAGAGGGACAAAACATATAATATTGGGGGGTCGGAGGTATTTTTCGTTGAAGACAGACTTTGCCCCGTCACTGCTTCAAAACATGCAATGTTTTTTTTCTGTTTAAGGATGACCCGAACAATTTTTTAAATTAGATTCTCAGCCCAATGTTATGTCATCCATCCTTACTATCCAACACTTGATTTTACTGGTTTAAACCAAAGGACAATTTAGTTTCAGTTTTGTTTTTTCTCCAGTGTTTCAGATATCGATCCTCATGAAGCACTGCAGTAAATACCCGTGAAGATCAGGGTAGAATAGATTTTCAGCAACCCATGCTTGTCGTAAGAGGCGACTAACCGGGTCCCTTGGTCGGGCTCGTTGACTTGCAGAGGATGTTTGTATTAAATTGTTAACTTGTAATGCCATCATATTGTAAAATATAATAGAAAGGTAACAAGAGATTCTCTTCAATTTCACAAAAAGGCAACTATGCTCGCCGTAAGAGACGACTAATTAGATCGGGTGGTCAGACTCGCGGACTTGGTTGATGCATGTCATCGTATCCCAATTGCGTGGATCGATGCTCATGATGTCAATCACTGGATTGTCTGTTCCAGACTTGATAATTTACAGACCGCCGTCGCACAGCTGGAATAGTGCGGAGTTCGGCGTTAAACAACACAAAATAAAAAGATAAAAAACACATCAAAGAAACCCTGTTTATCCAGACAGTACAGCAGTCGTACCAGTGAGTGAGTGAGTGAGTTGGGTTTAACGCTGCTTTAAACAGTATTCAAGTTATATCACAAAGTCACAGGTCACAGACGTTTACCATAAACCCACGATCAGGGATATGGTGCTGACAAACTTAGAAACACAATCCGGGCGAAGCGGGATTTTAACCCTCGATCACAAGTTTCTGGGGGCGATTTCACAAAAGCCTCTTAGCGCTACGGAACGGTCGGGTAGCCTAGTGGTTAAAGTGTTCGCTCGTCACACCGAAAACCCGGGTTCGATTCCCGACATGGGTACAATGTCTGAAGCCAATTTCTGGTGTTCCCCGCCGTGATATTGCTGGAATATTGCTAAAAGCGGCGTAAAACCATACTCACTCACTCGCTCTTAGCGCTACGACCTCCTAAACCACGTCGTAAACCATGTCATAATTTTTTGGCCGTTTCACAATGCCCTCTTAGTTTACGCTGTGTCGTAAAATCACCCTAAATCCACGACAGACATAGGGCTCTCCTAAAGTAGTTACGACATCGCAATTTCAAACCATTATGGCGACACATGCATTCCTTTTAGATATTTTAAACAAAAATACTATCAGAAGAGAACGAGTTTTCAGGGACAGAAGTCGGGCATGAGATGTTTTAGATGATTTTGATTTGATTTCGCAATATCGATTCCCGAGACATGAACTGGTGACAATTGATTAACAGCTGTCTTGACCACCTCAGCGTTCGCGGTCACTATCTCCAGAGGTCCATGTTTTGTGATTCTTTGCTAAAGGGGGTCTTTACAGCGAGATCGGCGACATTCACGGAGTTAGCAAGTGAAGCGGCTCCAGAGTACTTGCCACGTCCGCCAGTCTCCGTACCGTCCGACTGATACATTTACAACACTTCCCAAGCACAGACAACTTATGGAAGAATTCCACCAAATATGTGGTTGCACAAGTATTGTAATGTATCGAGTCTGAATTATTGGCTCTCTCTACTAGAGATCTAAAGAGGCGAGAGAATAACCACGCCCCTCGGTGGCCACATGAAAGTGTGTCTAACACTGACTCGTGTGTATTAATTGGGGGAATAATCTGTATGTTTATTCAATACATGTTGTGTTAATTCGAAAATCTGATATACTTCAAGTATACCAGCAGACATCTCATTGATAATCACAAGGGACTTTATTACTCATAATAGGCCATATGATCCAATTGAAAAATGACCTTTAGCAACTCCACGCCAGCGCCATCTACTGGCCATACGAAATTGCTGATCGATGACATCAGAGGTGAACCCCCACATCCGGAAGTGTACCACCAGCCACCCCCTTGGCTTGCTGCGCATGCTCCACAATCTCGGTCCTTTGTACAGAAGTCACGTGGTCTCTCGCCGCCCAGTCCATCATCGCCTGTCTGACTATCGTTAAAGCCATGTAGGTAGTCCATTCGGTAGTTGTCCTTCTGTGACTGTATGGTGAAATTGGAATAATAGAAGTTGATGATTTTATTGCCATTTTCGTAATAGCCGTATACGTGTAACTGAAACGCTTCGTATTTCATCAACTGATACATTGTTTCAAGGCCGACGAAGTACTCAGCAGAGTCCACGCTACCCCAGCCTTTTTTGTAGTTCTTCCATTTTGCATCGTAGTTGACGGAGCCGTAGTAAGGGGGGTTGCGCCTGACGAAGGCGTACGCGGTGCTGGCGTACTCTAGATTGCAGTACAGTCTGTAGGCCACGGGGGAACGGAATGGTTGGATGTAGTAGTAGGCACCGGTCGAGATGCCGAGGTCCTTTCCTTCTTTGCAGCCTAAAAAAAGAATGAAAACAATGTGAAAAAAACAATTAAAAAAAAAAAGTTTTGAAAATCATTTTTTTTTCAAACATTTAGTTTGATAATGCAATAACGTTACCCATCTACGTCTAGTTTGTCATGTGGCTGCTGCGAGATTGCAATTATTGTTTCCGGGAAGAGGAATTCAGGGGAGGGTCGCCAAAGAATATGACACTCTCTTGGGGGAGGATCATAAAATATATAATAATATACAATTATTTGAGGACGGTCATTCAAAAGAAGACTTTTATAATAAAATTTAAAGTGATTTTGCATTTTGTCTTACGTCAAGCACAGATGGCGCACTGACGTCACACAATAAAAGTATTATAAGATAATTAAGTGTCACAGATTGGCCTGTCCGTTTATTGTGATGGTGAACGCCATTTTGTAATTAAGGATTGCTGATTGACGCACCAAGCCACAGGCCACCTGTCATGCATACATAATACGGTGACTAGCATGAGCAACGGTCTACGCAATTGGGATACGATGACATGCATCAATCATGTCAGCGAGTCTGACCACCCGATCCCGTTAGTCGCCTCTTACAAAAAGCATGGATTGCTGAAGAGCAATTCTAACCCGGTGACCAATGAAATGAGATCACATTAATAAATACAGTTAGTTAAATACACTCACTCACTCACCACTCATTTACACACCCAAGCAACCTTTGATGGTCGCAAAAGAAAACTATATGGATCGGGTGGTCAAACCTAGAACGGTTGCAAAAGGCAACTAAATTGATTGGGTGGTCAAACGGTCGATTGTGTGTCATTGTACCCCGACGGCATGGAATGTTGTTCACAATATCAATCACTTGACTGTCTGGTCCAGATGCGAATATTTACAGACCGTCGTCATGTAGCAAGACTATTGCTGATTGAGTCGCCTCTTACAACAAGCATGGGTTGCTGAAGACCAATTCTAACCTGGTGACAAATAAAGTGAGATCACATATGATTAAATACAGTTAGTTATGTGTGTTTGAAACAGTCCCACTTAAATAATCACGTCTTACTTGATGTTATCAGTTATGATGACAAGGGCCCTTCATCCCCCCTCGGGTCTTTCCGTGACCTGTCGTGACCTGACGCTTTGCCCCGGAATTACACGAGTGGCCACGGTCGGGCCCTGTTCGGACTTGCTTCACACCCAAACCATCTCGGCTGTTTTGAGTTCCTTATTAAAAATGAAACCGCCGAGGTTTACCGAGGACAACTGAATGTTTTAAGAGACGAGATCTCAATTATATCATTTGCAATGCGTTGGTAGGCATTTTTTGTCATCACCAACTGACTAGTAAGTTTTTTAGGTTTGTCGTTTTGCATACCAATTTCGGTTCTTTGCATTTTTAGAGTGTTCCATTCCACTCATTATGTTGCCTAACAACCGACAATATCTGTTTGTGCTTCTGGAATATCAGCGAGGTTTCGAAGCCCCGAGTGTGTTGGTACATATTTTATGGAAACATTAATATGCAAGAAATAAACTGAAGTCCTTGTTTATTCATGCCTGATTTATAGGCAAAATATACTCTCAACTTCTAATATGATTGGGTGCGCTTGTGGTTACAGCGTTCGCTCGTACGTTGAAGGCTCGGGTCCGATTCCAGACATGGTTACAATGTTTGAAGCCCATTTCTGGTGTCCCCCAAAGTGATATTGCAGGAATATGGCTAAAAGCGGCTTTAAACCACACTCAGTCATTCAATCCAATAATCATTTTTATTTCTGTAGAACAAATGCTTATTTAATAAGGGGGGAATTTTATGGTGCCTTCTAACCCGTTTTTTAAAACCTGATGAGATAAAAAAAAGTCTTTACTATATGGCCTAAAGCCGAATGCAGGTTCCTGTTTAGAACCATCTTCCCGAGGCAAGAGAGTTAACTGACTATAAAAGTCCAGTTTCCACCCTTGCCGAACTAGGCTGGTATTATGGAGTTATGGCTGGACTAACGAGTCTATGCATAGTCCAATCAAAATCGCGCACCGAAATCGAAATCCTGTTGTGCAAATTTCGGTCGATTGCAGGATTTGCAAAGCATGTGCACCGTGTTTAATCAAGGTGCTCCCGTGATTTGATGCATTTCGCGATATAAGACCCGTTTTATCACAATATAGATCTTGATTATCGACCAGATCGTCCTGACCGGGCGCCACCATTTTGTGTGAAGCAAACGCAAGTGATACGAGAGGTGGATTCTGATTGGTCCATTGGAGAGGCATAGAAGGGACATAACTGGTAATAGCCACTGGTGGTGCTACGATCGAGCCCAGTAATTCCAGCCTAGTTCGGCTAGGGTTGACACTGCACTTTAAAAGTCAGTTAATTCTCTTGCCGTGGGAAGATGGTTTAGAACAGACCGATCAACCTGTCAGTCAAATGCCGCAAACCGATACGTCACTGGAATATAGAAATGACGCTGAAATCAATGTCTGGTGTCACATGTGATAATTTATAATTAATAATAATATGTGACCCACCAGGAAAAGGCGTGCTAGTAGGATACAATTGTGTTGTGACGTCAGACATCGTATCTAAAACCTGCAATTATTATAAGTCTTTATAGGACTTTGCAGAAAATGAGTCCAAATGCTCGATGTCACATGTCTCTTTAATAAATAATATTATGAATTGCAGCTTATCAGTTGTATTTTTGTGGTCCCAAGATACTGCAGGTTTAAAATATAATGTGATTTTTCACCAATGAGGTCCCTTATCTTTTGGTGGGTCCTGTTTGGTATTCTGAAAAACACTTTATTGTTTGTTTGTAATGGCCAGGAAGTAGCTTAAACAGTTGAGAAGTCAACAAGTATTTCTAACACATCAACGTGTGTTTTGCATCAAAGATGGATAGAAGACGAACCTACTCGTCACACACAAGTCTCAGGTTCGATTCCCCACTAGTACAATCTGTAAAGTAAATTCCTAGTTTCCCCTAACGTGAAATTGCCGGAATATTGCCTAAAGCAGTGTAAAAACATACTCACTCACTCTTTCACTCTTTATCCGCTCATTCATTCATTCACTCATTCACTCACCACTCGTTCAAGCACCACATCAACCTAGGATGGTCGCAAAAGGTGACTAAATGGATTGGGTGGTCAAACCTAGGATGGTCGCAAGAGGCAACTAAATAGATCAGTTGGTCAAACCTAGGATGGTCGCAAAAGGTGACTAAATGGATCGGGTGGTCAAACCTAGGATGGTCGCAAGAGGCGACTAAATGGATTGGGTGGTCAAACCTAGGACGGTCGCAAGAGGCAACTAATTAGATCAGTTGGTCAAACCTAGGATGGTCGCAAAAGGTGACTAAATGGATCGGGTGGTCAAACCTAGGATGGTCGCAAGAGGCGACTAAATGGATCGGGTGGTCAAACCTAGGACGGTCGCAAGAGGCGACTAAATGGATTGGGTGGTCAAACCTAGGATGGTCGCAAAAGGCGACTAAATGGATTGGGTGGTCAAACCTAGGACGGTCGCAAAAGGCGACTAAATGGATCGGGTGGTCAAACCTAGGATGGTCGCAAGAGGCGACTAAATGGATTGGGTGGTCAAACCTAGGATGGTCGCAAAAGGCGACTAAATGGATTGGGTGGTCAAACCTAGGACGGTCGCAAGAGGCAACTAAATAGATCAGTTGGTCAAACCTAGGACGGTCGCAAGAGGCAACTAAATTGATCAGTTGGTCAAACCTAAAATGGTCGCAAGAGGCGACTAAGTGGATCGGGTGGTCAAACCTAGAATGGTCGCAAAAGGTGACTAAATGGATCGGGTGGTCAAACCTAGAATGGTTGCAAGAGGCGACTAAATGGATTGGGTGGTCAAACCTAGGATGGTCGCAAAAGGCGACTAAATGGATTGGGTGGTCAAACCTAGGATGGTCGCAAGAGGCAACTAAATAGATCAGTTGGTCAAACCTAGGACGGTCGCAAGAGGCAACTAAATTGATCAGTTGGTCAAACCTAAAATGGTCGCAAGAGGCGACTAAGTGGATCGGGTGGTCAAACCTAGAATGGTTGCAAGAGGCGACTAAATTGATCGGGTGGTCAAACCTAGGACGGTCGCCAAAGACGACTAAATGGATCGGGCGGTCAAACCTAGAATGGTCGCAAGAGGCGACTAAATTGATCAGTTGGTCAAACCTAGGACGGTCGCAAGAGGCAACTAAATTGATCAGTTGGTGAAACCTAGGATGGTCGCAAGAGGCGACAAAATTGATCGGTTGGCCAAACCTAAAATGGTCGCAAGAGGCGACTAAATGGATCGTGTGGTCAAACCTAGAATGGTCGCAAGAGGCGACTAAATGGATCGGGTGGTCAAACCTAGGACGGTCGCAAGAGGCGACTAAATGGATCGGGTGGTCAAACCTAGAATGGTCGCAAGAGGCGACTAGATTGATCGGGTGGTCAAACCTAGGATGGTCGCAAGAGGCGACTAAATTGATCGGGTGGTCAAACCTAGGATGGTCGCAAGAGGCGACTAAATGGATCGGGTGGTCAAACTCGGCGACACGGTCGATTGTGTGTCATTGTACACCGACGGCATGGGATGTTGTTCACAATATCAATCACTAGATTGTCTGGTCCAGGCGACTGTGCCTGTCGTAAGAGGCGACTGACGGGATCGGGTAGTCGGGCTCGCTGACTTGGTTGATGCATGTCATCAATCCCAATTGTGCTGATCGCTGCTCATGATGTTATTCACTGGATTGTCTGGTCAAGATTCGATTATTTACAGACCAGCGTTATCCAACAAACAAAACAAACACACAAATAAACAAACAAACAAACAAGATGTTTTACATTGAAACCTCGTTAATCCAGTATTATTGCCAGTGAAATTGTCAGGATTTATGGACGAACAAATGTCCCCTGACGACCGAACTATACTTGTCCGGAAAGCGGGGTGGCCGCACTAAAGGAGTTTTTCTGTGGAAATAAACTTGGGGAAATAAACTACTCACTGCGGATGTATCTCTCACAGTAGACACCTGCAAATCCATCCACGCACCTGCAGGTAGGGTTCAGCCAGGTACCACCGTTCTGGCAAGGGTCCTGTGAAAATACACAAAACCTTTGAATGATGTTCAGTAGAATTAACTATTGAAGGCATATTTTACTGTAAAAACTGTTTTAATAGTTATGCATTCTGTGACACAATATTTTATAACAATGGCAATACATTGGGTTTGTATACCCTACGTTCCTCCATCAGCCGTGAATACACTTTTGTTGTGTATTCACCGTTTTAAGTAAAAGCGAAAACACCCTTTCCATTAGAGACAGACCATTTGATATTCGGCCCGGGACGGCTTGATGGGTGACTGGCTGGGACTTGGTATGGGGACTGGATATTTTGTCAGCTACAGCTGCAAAACCAGATACTTCAAGGGCTTGTATGCGGAAGGGGGGGGGGGGGGGGGGGGGGGTGACGGAGGAGGTGTTTCTGGGTTAATGTATTATATTTCCCAATAAAAATCTCAGCCGCGCAGGTCGCACAAGTCACAAACACATGCAGAGACAAGGTAATTGTTCAGCTGAAAAAATAGGGGGAATCGAACCACCAGGCCTTCAGCGTGACGAGCAAACACTTTAACCACTAGGCTACCATGGGTTGCTGAAGACCTATTCTACCCCGTATCTTCACGGGTCCAATTTTCAAGTGTATTCTTTCTTATTTTCTTTTGTAAGGTAGGTTAGTTGTAGGTCAAAGGTTTTTGCAGGTGTTGTTCTTATTTTGCCTTACCCCAAGCTTTTGCAACTAGCTTATGAACAGTCTTCTTTCAATTAATCAGACATTGTATCTAAAAACTGCAATTATTACATAAACAGTCATAAGCCTAAAAATTAGACTTTGCAGAAAATGAGTCCAAATGCATGATGCCATCTGTCTCTATAATAGATATGAATTGAACCTTATCAGTTGTATTTTGTGGTCCCAAGATACTGCCGGTTTAAAATATAATGAGAAGTCAAAATGTAACTTTTCACCCACGAGGTTGCCCGGTAGGTCAGTAGCAGGTCAAAGGTTATTGCTGGCTTTGTTGTGTTTTTTGGCCTTACCCCAAGCTTTTGCAAGTAGGAACAGTCTGTCTGATGTGTGAGATCGGAGCACTGGGACTGGATGGACGAAATCAGCCCGCACTTTATCACAGGGTCATGGCGTCCACAAATGTTGAAGGCGAGACAGTTTTTGGTTCGCAGGCAGGTCATGGCACATTGGCAGGGCCTGGAGACGGCCACCGTGGTGAGGACGTTGTCGGGGGAGATGCTGTCGTGTTCACATCCCATCAGGGCTTTGAAGTGCGTCCCCGTGGACATGCTTCTTTGGATGAGGATGTGGAGGAGCAGTAGGCCCAGGAGTATGGAGGAAATGAGAGATGCTATTCCCATGTTGAGACTGCGTCTGTTGTAAAAGTTCAAAACAAGGGTGTGTTATGTCACGATAAACCCGATACATGCACTGAGGTCGCCCATCAGGAACAAATAACGCAGTATGTTGAAATAGGGGTTTCCCAATGTCTCTCCTTGTTTCTGAAGACAAATATGACTGTTGTTTGTTTGTTTGTTTGTTGTTTAACGCCACACTCAGCAATATTCCAGCCATATGACGGCGGTCTGTAAATAATCGAGTCGGGACCCGACAATCCAGTGATTGACATCATGCTTGGTTGGTTGGTTGGTTGTTTAACGCCGCACTCAGCTATATTCCAGCCATATGGCGGCGGTCTGTAAATAATCGAGTCTGGACCAGACAATCCAGTGATTGACATCATGAGCATCGATCCACGCAATTGGGATCGATGACATGCATCAACCAAGTCAGCAAGCCTGACCACCCGATCCCTTTAGTCGCCTTTTACGACAAGCATAGTCACCGTTTACGGCAAGCATGGGTTGCTGAAGACCTATTCTACCCTATTCTACCCCGGAATCTTCACGGGCCGATTGACATCATGAGCATCGATACACGCAATCGTTAAGGTCATAAATTAGAATTATAAACCTATTCATTGGGATCGCTATTAAGTAAGAGACTTCTTTCTGTAGTCATTAAAACCAATTGTGAGGTTTTACTTATCAGTCGGGTTAAATCTCATAAACAAGGACGTTGTAATGTTCCAGGGATTTTATATAATGTCCGGGGTATTTTATTATTATAACTTCCGTTCAGATTGTAACATGTAATGAAATGTAAAATCAAATGACAATTGTTTTCTTTATATTCCCGAGGATCTAACTCGCAACCTTCATATCTGTAGCCCAGTGAGTGTACCACGAGGCTACAGAGGTGTTGATAAGCCTCGCTGGTTTTTAGAATGTCCTTTTCAAGATCCGTATGCCAGCAACAGATATTTTACGAGCGTTTCCTAAGGTTCATGGAAAGTATGGGGCTTCTCCCACTTGGTTTTTCCCTCTCCCCAGGGCATGTCTACATAAACATCATGTATCATGCAAGGCTCAATTAATAATCACTGTTTCAGCTGAAGTTTGTCACTGTAAACGATCCCGATTGAGGACTTTCGTGAGGATTAGCGAGCCTGTTCAACATGTCGATGTGTAGAGGGATTTGTTATCAAGCCAAGTATGCTCATTTAATTAAATGTGAAAATGAAGGATATAAGCAGACAAAAACAACGATAAAGGTTTATCAGGAAATAAAATTTTGCCATCCATTGTGACATTTGTAATCTGATAAATGAGGATGCATTCGGGTCAACTCGGCTTACTCCGTGACCTAGTTATCATCTCCGACAGCAATAGAGAGTGATAATAATAATAATAGTGATAATGCATGACTTCACTGTAATCCATGTGAACCCAGACCCCGCCCAATGACGGATGATTTTGGTACAATATACTATAATTAATCCGAATTAGAACTTAACATTGACATGGAGCAATATTTCCCCTATGGTTCGGGAATGCAGCCTTATTGTAGCGTGTAATGTGATAGTCACATGAACTGGTGAAACTATTGTGCTGGTCAAAATTACCTATGCGATCGAGGAGATATTAACATATTTAAAGCCCCAGTCTGACTATTAATAGCCCGCAAGGTGGCGGTGTTTCAGTTACGACCAATGACTGACATTGTAACACAACCGAGTGTCGGGAGAAGCTTTTTGAAAACCGTACGTAAACGAGATCACCATTGACCGTCAAACTTCGTATCAACTTGACTGACATACAACAAATGGCTCCATATCAAGATATAAGTCAATAAATTTTCCGTAGTTTTATCATAAAAAAATCGAATCGATCGTGTCTGGCGTCTGCATCAATCACAGTGGGCGGAGCTTATTTACGGTAGCGCTATAAATAGCAAAGCACGTGGTCATGTGTACATGTGACACATTCAATGCACATGTGGTCAAAAAGTGTATTGAGGTATATATATTTACGGTAGAACAGCAGCAGAATAACAGTTTCGGTTAATGTAACAGTGACGGTACATAAATGCGAAATTGAAAACAAGATTCTTTCAGTTCAATCCAAAAATTACAGATATTAGTTTAGTTTTGGTCATTTGCATTCAACAGTTAGATCGGTACCACACAATAATCAGATTATATTTATAACTTAATAAACTTAAATTATTACACAGATTTTTCAACTAGTGTTTAGGAAGAGGCCTAATTTTAGGCACCAGAAGTTGCGCCAATATTCCTTAGCTTGACGACAATATATGAATATGTCACGTGTATCAACATAACAATGCATATAATCAACTGATAAATAAGTATCGAAATATACCAGATGTTTTGACTTACATTAGGTATACTAGATAATTTTGTACTTAAAATAAACGAAAACCCCAATACACATATTCCGAAGCGACTCGATCTACAAACTAAATTAATTTATGGACTAAATTCTAGTACCAAGTGTTTTAAACTTATTCTAAAATGTTCTAAAATAATTTAAACAATTATTGAAAGTTGTTTCTTTATAAATTACATATTATATTTCGTCCGCCCGCTCTCTAGTTAGTTGAGGTTTGAGGTGAGAAACATATAAAAGATATGGATGGCCTTATGCAGATGACACTTGGCATGCCAATCAACAGGGACTCTGGGTCACTGCCATGGGATCCGCAAAGTTTCAAGGATCGAGTGACTTCGGCATCAGAAGCTTTCGGACATGGGTGACTTTGCCAATACACATTGCTACTGGGCAATACAAACATGTGACGGGAACGACAAAAATACTAATTTCATCACTTGAAAATATTTTGACCATTACCAGGGTTTTCCCGATCGATGACATCCAGATTCCAGATGAAGGCAAGACGAGTTAACGTAAGGAAAAACATGTACTGTTGAAATCACCGATTGCCGTGAATATTGTGTGTAATCCTATTCATAAACTTCAATTATAACGTGTACCAGAGGATTACCTTTGGTGCCGTTATGCGTAGTGTTGGATTTATACATAAACACTGCTTTTATTCATCACGACAAACGTGTCTCGTTCTCGTCCAGAGAATAGGGCAGAACTAATATGTGTGTTGGACTGGAAGAAAGACATAAATCGAGGACATTCAACGGTATCATTTTATGAAGATGTGAAGACGACATGGCAAGTAGGTTTTGAAAACAAAGACCTACCCGTTTGTTGAACAGTCATGGAACGGTTTAATGGGTATTTATTACCATTAAAACTTACGTCCTTCTTGTGAAACGCCCATGTGGGCGGGTGTTTACATGACACCACCCGTTTACGCATTAACCAATGAAATTTATGTATTAGCATATAAGCTATATATCGTATAAGCTCCGCCCACTCAGTGCGCGGTGGTTCCTACCGCAGATGCCTAAATTGACAGGGAAGAGCTAGTATAAACATGCAAACTAGATGAAACGTTGAGCTTCCCGAAGAGAATCATGTTTTTGCACTATTCTGGGGCTCATTTTAAATACATATCACTAAGCATATCACTAATATTCTGTTAAAAAAATCTGAAATAGGTGTGGTGGCACGTGGTCCTGTGCACAGCTCACAAATCAGGTGAAGTTAAGCAACGTCGGTCTCGGAGAGTAGTTGGATAGGTGACCACGTTCAGCAGCATGACTCCTGAGAGTTTCTAGGGCTTCGGTCCTGCCCCACACTGAAGCACATGTACCACTTGTGATGTCTCCTTAGGCAAGTGACTTTGTTCGAAATGTGCCTCTGTTCACCCAGCAGTGAGTGGGTACCCGGTAGGATGACATGGTAATGTAGATGTTGACCTTCTAGCACCTTATTAGCAGCTTACGGTTGTATACTCCCCAGGGAGCTGAGACTGAAAGTCGAGTGCTCACTGATCCATTGAACTCGAGTGCTCACTGATCCATTGAACGGAATAATAATCATAATGTAGCGCTATGAGCATCCACTCGGTGAATGGAATCTGGCGCATTATAAATGCACTAATTATTATCATTACATGGAAAATGTATTAGGTTATCCCTTCTTTACAAATACTGTATGGCAATAACTCTCACTTGTGTACATATCTGTCTATGAACATATATATATATGCCTTGTGTTAATAATGCACCTATTTATGACAATACTACTATGCATTTGACCTGAGAAATAACAGAAATGTAGTGCATCTTAGGATATACATTCTGGGGAAAATTTAAAAAATCATTCCTTCATTTGTTCATTTCTCTCCATCTGACAACCATTTCATTTCTGGACACTATCAAACATGTATACATTTATTTGGCAAGCAGATTATATAGTGACAATATTACAACACATCTAGCAAAAAAACACACACGGCCTTTCACATTCAACAGTTAAGATATGGGCAGATGAATTTATGCGAGCTACCGCAGTCCTATGGATGTCAAAGCTGACACTATATAGTACGGGAGCCAAGATCTGGACATGATGACAAATTACCCTCACTGATAAAAAATGTTGGTGCTCTATCCAATGAGTGAGTGAGTGAGTGAGTTAAAATTCAACATTTTTTAGCGATTTAGCGAAGAGAACAATTTGATATATACACAAGTGAGACATGAATGCCAAGTTATAATAAAAACATATTTGTCAAACATACTTGGGCATAACAATATCATTTATACAGTTTAAAACACGGGCTTTGGGACACAAGTTACCAAAGCTAGGCCACCTCGTTGTATTTCCAATGAATGGAACCCTTTCCAATACAAACACTAATGTTGCACACCCGATCAATCTTACAAACGCATTACAGTCATTAGATTTTGAAATAGACTCACAACTTAATTTTCAAGGCTTGTTACATTTTTTTCACATTCCACAAAATAAACGGACAACTCTAACCTTGTGTATAAGACTTTTTTTTATCAGAAATAAAATAATTAAACATATGTATTAACAAATATATGTTATGTACTTGACCAACAAGAAATTTCAAGATGGCCGCCGTGATTGGCTGAAATTCTTAAACATTCCAAGGATTTTCGCCCTATTTACATTGTGGGTTTTAATTACATGTGTATCTCAACATGAAAGTTATTATGGTTAAGCAAGGGCTTCCTTAGGCAAACGAACACTCTTACAAAATTTGGAAATAATGTCAGCATTAGTTTTCCGGTCATTTTCTAATAATTCTCCCAAAAACATCCCATTGATTGAGTCAACTGTTGCATACCATCATACCATCGTAATAAGGTGTAAACACTAATAAACACATTGAATAAGAAAGAATCATCAGTAAATAGAGGTTATCACGCGAGTGTGTTTGGGGATGGTAAATATCCTGCATTAGGAATAAACATTGTATTTAGCGAGCCTTGGCGAGCTAAATACATTGTGTTTATTCCTAATACAGGATATTTACCATCCCTAAACACACAAGCGTGATAACCTCTTTATCATATAATGTCATTCTTCAATTCTGTGCTTGAAAATCGCTTCCCCTCACTCACAAACATTACCTAAACATTGCGAGTTTTCCTGGAATGCGCGCATTAATATTTATTACGTCACAGGGTAGGTGATGTGTCAGTCGGACAGTGACAGTAGCCAATATAGTTCAAACTGAAATCTGTTTCTTATACAGTGGCGAAGCAACATATACGCAAAACAACAATTGTTTTAACTTGCCTTTCGCGACAATCCATCGGTCTGTCCGCTAGAGTAACTGCCCTTTGTCAAAGGGAAGCTACTCTAACCCTAGTCTATGAGACATCACGGCCAGTGATTGTTCACAGTCGGCCTGTTCTGTCATTACGTTAAGAAGTATAGTCAGATGTATACACAGTGCCAAAACGAAACAAGGTAACAATTCATACATATTTCGGCCAAATACAACTATTTTTATTTGTGGAAAAGGTTTCAAGCCGCAGAGGTCTACAAGCATCGACATGGCTTCTGATCCCGCTTGGCTAGGCCTAGTGCCCTCGCAAAATTGTTTCGAAATTTATATCTCCAAAGTTGCCCAAACTTATAAAATTCCTTAGTTACGTCGCAGTTCGACACTGACTTTCACTATATAAGACTGGTTTTTTTAATAATTGTATCAATTATCCCTGTAGTTTATCCAGATTCACGATGGTTAATTCTGACTCGATCGCCGAATGACAAGTGCGACTGTTTGTTTATAAACACTGAAAGTAGTCCCTACTTGACCTTTGATATTTGCATCTCTATCCGCACATGACCCCAACGGATATCGTTTTTATCCGTTGGCTTTATCCTGCCGAGAAACCTACCCATTATATGATAAACAGATTTATTGTGTACACATGCATAACTGATCTGTTTTGTTTTACTAACCTGTTTCATCATACTGATCTTTTTCATTGTACTGATCTGTTTCATCATACTGATCTGTTTCATCATACTGATCTGTTTCATCATACTGATCTGTTTCATTATACTGATCTGTTTCATCATACTGATCTGTTTCATCTTACTGATATGTTTTATTATACTGATATGTTTTATTATACTGATCTGTTTCATCATACTGATCTGTTTCATCATACTGACCTGTTTCATTATACTGATCTGTTTCATTATACTGATCTGTTTCGTCATACTGATATGTTTTATTATACTGATCTGTTTCATCATACTGATCTGTTTCATTATACTGATCTGTTTCATCATACTAACCTGTTTCATTATACTGATATGTTTCATCATACTGATCTTTTTCATTTTACTGATCTGTTTCATTATACTGATATGTTTCATTGTACTGATATGTTTCATCATACTGATATGTTTCATTGTACTGATATGTTTCATTATACTGATATGTTTCATCATACTGATCTGTTTCATTATACTGATATGTTTCATTGTACTGATATGTTTCATCATACTGATATGTTTCATCATACTGATTCGTTTCATTATACTGACCTGTTTCATCATACTGATATGTTTCATTATCCATGTCATACTATCTAAAATGCATCATTATAGTCGTGTGATTAAGGCGAACTTTGTGCACCTTGGGTTAAAAGGACCAAAACGGGCACACGTATACATTGAACCACTCAGTAGCACCCACTGGTAGTGACGAAAGTTCAAGATGGCCGCCAAAATGATTTCATTTTCAGAAATTGTCCCTTTCTACTGCAGATATCGATATTATTTTACATCTTTTGCCTTAGGATAAGCTGGTAAGATTTAAATAAATATAACATGATGAACAAACCACATTTTAAATGACATTGTATGAAAGTATAGTACACTCTAGAAAAAAGGGGGATATTCGAAAATAACGGATACAGGAATACAAAGAGGATGGTGATGGATGGAAAAAAACGGACGGACAAGGTGTAACATGATAACAGGACACAAACAACCAAAATGACTGAACGTTTGAAGGCGTTGTTTCCGATAAATCGATCCTGGATCTTGGGCGCACTGTGTCGGGCCGATGATTAACATTTTGTGTCTGCAGAAACCTGCTCCAAAGTCTGCAAATCACAGACTGAAACACAGTGAACCTATTGGCTACTTCTCGCTGATTTCTACCAGTTTGAAGTATATCAGTATCCTGTGGGGTTCTTCACGTTTTAGAATACACATTTACAATCTGATCACAAATACTGCCTTAAAGCAAGAGTGGATTGCTTACGTGTTACTTTGGATAATGAAAATCAACAATACCAATGGCTCATCGCTCTTTGAAGACCTTTCACCTGAGTGTCAAAATCAAGAATGATCCCCGACCCACGCGCACGGAGGAGTTGCAAGATTCACGTATAATGTTTCGGGCGCGTTAGGGCGTTAGGTTTGAACCATTCTATCTCTTGCAGTCATTTTAACAGCTGATCTGACGACCGATAATAACTTTCATGACCCTCTACTTTGTTTGGAAAGTTGGTTGGTTGGTTGTTTAACGCTGCACTCTGCAATATTCCAGCTATATGACGGCGGTCTGTAAATAATCGACCCTTGACCAGATAATCCAGTGATTTATATCATGATCCACGCAATTGGGATCGATGACATGCATTAACCAAGTCAGCGAGACTGACCACCCGATCCCGTTAGTCGCCTCTTACGACAAGCATAGTCGCCTTTTTACGGCAAGCTTGGGTTGCTGAAGACCTTTTTTAACCCGGATCTTCACGGGTCGTTTTGAGAATAATGTATTGTGTATGATCTACTAAAATCATGTCTTGGTTAAATTCTTGAATGGTTTACAAAGATATACTGTACCTAGTATTTTACACATGCGGTGTTTCGGAGAACAATTTTATGAAGGCATCTTTCTAATAATAAATTGCTCGTGAACTGTAGCCATGATAAAAAAATACCCCAAATATATATTTCAAGAGAGGTTGCACAGAACTTTGTCGATGGATTCGTATCTTAAAATCTGGACATTATAGCCATAAACCCGAACCTATGAGTGAGTGAGTGAGTGAATATGGTTTTACGCCGCTTTTAGCAATATTCCAGCAATATCACGGCGGGGGACACCAGAAATGGGCTTCACACATTGTACCAATGTCGGGAATCGGGTCTTCAGCGTGACGAGCGAACGCTTTAACCACTAGGCTACCCGACCGCCCCTCCCCAACCTATGATATCAACATACTTTTATCCAGTATGACCTGGAATATCAGTTCAATGCATGTGTTACCGGGAACGTTTTCCTTCACAGTGACACAGAACAGTTTATTTAAGACTGGCTTGGTCACATACAAGAGCCCATGCAAGATGTCTTGTGGGTGCAGTGTATACATTTATGATATGAAACGTCAACGCCGAAACAGATTCTGTCTGGCGAACAAGGCAAAATAGTGGTGAAAATTATATGCAAGGAACGCTGAAAATCAGTGATGACACCAGGTGTTCGCGTTGAGGCTAAGCATGTCCTGCTCTACCGGTAGCACCCGCCACTCACACAATTTGCATATGAAGTTAAGTGTTTGCTGTTGCCTGACGCAGCACGAAAAGACTCCTGCCATACGACGGCTGCTTGTACACAATGGAGTCTTCAACAGACAATGGAGTCTTCACCAGACAATGGAGTCCTCACCAGACAATCGAGTCTTCACCAGACAATCGAGTCTTCACCAGACAATCGAGTCTTCACCAGACAATGGAGTCCTCACCAGACAATGGAGTCTTCAACAGACAATCGAGTCTTCACCAGACAATCGAGTCTTTACCAGACAATCGAGTCTTCATCAGACAATCAAGTCTTCACCAGACAATCGAGTCTTCAAGTGTTGGACAAGACAATCCAGTGACACGACAGCCCAATTACAGATTTTGGTGAAAATAAAAACGATTTGTTAATTTTGAATTACGTCTGCTGCGTGCAAGTGCATAGATTCCGATAAATGCTACCGAGCTTAGATGAAACTTGGGTGACTTTAGTCCACCTGCAAAAGCATCAACCCAGTCCAAGTAAATATTAAACGTCATTGCCAGAGAATAAACAATTTCGATTTTCCGCCGACACAGATTCTCTTCTTGTGCCTGACCCACTGTTGTCCACTTGAGTAGCAACGTGTTACTACATGCCCTCTCCCCGCCCCAGTAGCTGGAATATTTCTTAAAGCGGCGTCAAACAACACTCACTTACGACGCCACGATATTGCTGGAATATTGCTAAACGCGTCGTAAAACAATACTCACTTACAAGGTCATTTGCAACCCCAGTGCAGGATTCGATAATGTGGGACAGGCATGTTTCAATGCTGGTCCACTATCTTGAAGAAATACGAATAAAACCTCTTTGCCTTGATTTTGTCCTCAACTCCTGACAGGATTCGATTGTTTTGTCCTGTTATGTGTGCAGTTACAAAATCAAGCTGGTGTCGTATACTCTGTCCAAAGGTGAGGTGAGGTGAAATGGGGTTTAACGTCGCGTCCAAGATTATTGCACTTACATGTATATAGTGACGTGCATGCACGTGTGTGTGTGTGCGTGCGTGCGTGCGTGCGTGCGTGAACGTGTGTGTGTGGCTGCTTGTACTAGTCCGGACTGATGCCGATTTATAGTGCTAGCTCACTGAGATACCATGCCGCAGTTTAACATGAATACCCCACTCAGACACAGTATACTGACTCCGAGCCGACCAGTCATTGTTTTAGTCCTTTAATGCCGAGCGCCAGACAGGGTAATAACAAGTACCATCTTTAAAAGTCTTTTGGTATAACGCGGCCGGGCGGGCGCTCTATCAAATTGACCACGGAGGCGGTCTCTGGTCAAAGATTCCTCAGATCTGCTATATGGGCTACAGGCCTTTCTTTGAGACGGGAACGTTGTTTGTGGCGGTTGCCACCGGTGAGGCAGGATACGCTTACCCTTTCGCGAACACCTGGTATCATCATTATTTGACAGTGATGGATGAACACATGATATGGTCGGAATCGTATATCGACTGTTTTGGACAGAGATTTCTTATTAATATGGAAAGGGGTATTGTTGCCTTCAAATGAATGAATGAAAATAGCCGAAAATGAACGTTACGAACCCAAAAATGGTACAAGATGTTACAAACCAACACAACACACTCAAGAGACGCTTTGGGGCGACAGTGGACAGTATCTAAATTCAAAATTAAAATGTTTGTTTGTTGTTTAACGCCGCACTCAGCAAAATACCATGAATATGACGACGGTCTGTAAATAATCGACCCTTGACCAGATAATCCAGTGATTCATATGAGCATCGATCCACGCAATTTGGATACGATGACATGCATCAACCAAGTCAGCGAGCCTGACCACCCAATCCCGTTAGTCCCCTCTTACGACAAGCAAAGTCGCCTTTTACCGCAAACATGGGTTGCTGAAGACCTATTTTACCCCGGATCTTCAAGGGTCCAAAATTAAAATGACATTTATAATGAGGCTCTAGGGTAAAACCTCTTTTGTGAATGCTACGACACTAGGCATGTAACATTTCAGAATGTGGCTGACACTGTTGAGGTCAGTATTGGAAGACAGTCCATCTCTACACACTCCACACCAAGCTGTCCGCAAGATGGGTACCCGGAATATGAACATCAGTTCAGAAGCGGACCCGACTGAACACATCGCGAGACTCTTTGACCAGTTATCAGCCGAATTCCGGCAATAAATTCATGTTACATGTAACCCTGGAAGAGGCGTGGGTCCATCACTTTGATCCAGAGTCTGATCCCAGTTGAGATGTACAAGCGAGTGGCACAGTCGTGGATGTTGTAGTGAGCAGATAATCATGATAGACTATCTTCAACGAGTCCAGATGGACAATGCTGTGCGCTACGTCAATTGAGAGAAGCATCAAGGAAAGAGTATTGAAGTCGAAGGAAATTATTTTGAAAAATGATGTGTGAAGCATTTTGATTCTGAACGAACTTCCGTACTGGTTAATGAAGATGATATACTATGTTCAACAAAATATGAATAATTGTTGGGATGTCTGTGTCTCCGACACGCGGGTTTCGTGGACGCCGATGTCTGCACCCACAGCGTTAAAAAGGGGCACGGGTGCGCCAGTCGTCTGAGGCCCAGCGTTTCGCTGTGCAGAGTTGCGTCCCTTGGGCACGCCAGAAACCTATGATTGTGGGTTCGAATCCCGGTTCTAGGTTTGTCAGCACCATTCCCGTGCTCGTGGGTTTCACCGAAGTGGTAAACGTCTGAGACCTGCATCACTTCGGGCTTTCCTCCCACATTAATCTGACACGCCGCGATATACTGGAATACTGTTAAAAGCGGCGTTAAACCCAGCTTACTCACTCACTCACAACGTTAAGGAACTGAGCTAGATGCTGCAAGGGGAGAGAACTCCCTCAAACTCTCATTGGGGGATTGATTTGGACCATGCCAAGCCGTATGATCCATTATTGATCAAGTCATCTCAAACACCCTACTGTCATCTGTCTTGTTTGTTTGCACCTTACAATAAACAACCAACATATTCTGTTGATGTTAAGTTCCAACTCCATCCAAAAAGTACTAAAATGTGTACTTTACTAGGAAAGTGTAATCCCAAATATAACACGTTACATTTGACCACTTTCTAGAAGCATTCTCGTCTCATTTTACACATTGTTCCGTTATTCTTAACCATAGATTACCATTACTCGATGCCTCGATACATCATTATCATTATAAAAGCATTTTATTTGACAAGACAAGTCAAAGAGCCTAACACTATGATGTACGAACCCTGGCGTGAGCCAATATGTTTAATCATTTATACTGATACTATGAACAGAAAGATTTCAACTGTGACTAAGTACAATACTATCATGCAGATTTTCTGATCGAAACTTTAACTGAATTTGATTTTTCTAAATAGCTGTGGTTTTCTTGAATAAACTGTCGGTTAGAAGTGAGTGAGTGAGTGAGTACGGTTTTACGCCGGGTGCATCACGCTAACGGGGACCATCGATAGAAGATCGTACATAGTAGGGAGTGAGTGAGTTTGGTACTCACTGCTACAACATATTTGCATAGTGATTGAGTATGGTTTTACGCCGCCTTTAGTAATATTCCAGCAATATCACGGCGGGGGACACCAGAAATGGGCTTCACACATTGTACCCATGTCGGGAATCGAACCCGGGTCTTCGGCGTGACGAGCGAACGCTTTAACCACTAGGCTACCCGACCGCTCTAGAAGAAAATGTACACTTCAACATTTGATTTGACTGAAACATTACATGCGTTATCAAAACGTTACGAAGCCACCGAGACACATACTTAAGGTCCAAAACACAACTATGATACATGCATAAAATACACCACCATTTCTTGTTTGTTCATTTTAGCCACCATCAAACATAGTGTATACTTTCTTTTGCACTTCCATTTACGTGCTCAATCTTGAAAGAAGCCTTCTCAAGAGGGGCAACACAGGGTGATAGTCCTGGGTGGTGTATGTTGTATAGAGGGCGTTAGTTGCTCCAATGTGACCAGAGGAATCATAGTTCTCTTTTAACAGTTTAGTTATCCTTAAAAATATAAAAGCCTTAAGGGTTGTCTGACCTCCTCCCAAGTTTACATTTGAACCACCAGAGTTTTGTTCAGACGTTATTGTGGGTGTCTCTCAATAGTATACATAGTTTACCCCCAGAAACATGATACGCGTCAACAAAAAGTGATCCATCAATTGAGTCATTTGAAACCTTAGATATCTTATATCTGTTAATACTCAATATACTATCTTGTGGGACGACATACGAATCATGTTTGCAATGATCAGATACACACACTTAACATTGTCTTTTTAAACATAACTTTTTTCAGTGATCCATATCTATAATTTTCACCGCTATTTTCCCTTCTACACCCAATGGAATACTGGTTTTTCTCTCGCATTAATATTACTGTTTTTATTATACAGATAAAAAAATTTAAAAATGCACAAAGAGGGTCTCGGTGATCCTGGCACAGTCAGGCTGAACGGGCCCTTCATCAGCTCAGACAGAGCAAGGGACTTCTCCCAGAAAGCGCTGCCTACTGGAACCCACCCAGAACCTTTAGGAGGCTGTGAAGACGTCCCAACACTTCAGCCTTCCGCATTAACCAGTTTATTAGGTTACGTTCACACAGTGCCGATTATGTCTCCCGTTTGAGATCAGACAGCGCTACGACTCGAAAAGTGAAAAAGTCGGATTACTATCCTCAATGATCTGGAATGTCCTACCATTGTCTGAACGCAGTCGTATACGTTCTTAGCAGAGTCCTACGGATCTGGAAAGGTCCAGGGAGGTCGACCAAGGTGCGTCCCGTAACATTCGGGAAACTCAGCCGATTTTGTCTACTCGGATTACAATAGTGACTATGTCGTGACAGATTCTGCTGTATCGAATCAAAATCGTAACAATATCCTGTGTTGTCTGGACGGTGTCCTGTGGATCGGGACGCTGTCGTGATGAACGGGCAGTTTGGATTCGTGATTCGGTTCATTGACGTTTCTTGTTGATTGAGTCCAGATTGCGTCCAGATCTTGCCGAATGCGAACCGTCTTTGTCGGTTCACTGTCCGGTCACTGTCTGATCTCTGTCGGATTGCATTCGGGAGAATCGGGACGCTATCGGACAGAGTCGGTCGTTTTTTACCATGCGGAAGATACAAATCGGATCAGATTCGGATTGAGAACGAGAGAATCGGGACGAATTAGGCTAAAAAAAGGCTGAATTGGGACGCTTCCTGAACAGTATATGATAGTTGTCGTGATTAAATAAATGTTTTTTTTACAAATTTGTGAATTTCCCGCCACGAATCACAGGATCTTGATCAGACTTTTGACAAATTTTAATCGGGAATGGTCCTATCAAGGACGGCAGTAAAAATCCTGAATGTGTGACTGAGCCCTTAGAAGGGTTGTATTCCTGGCAGCAAACCCAGGTACTCTCCCAATGTCAGTCAACAGAATGGGAGGTACCAAACCTAAGGCACCGAGAACAATGGGGAGTCGGACAACTTGGTTCTTGGAGGCAAGCATATTTGCCATGTTTTTTCGTGAATCTTGTAAATCATATTTGTGCCAAAAGGGACAGAGAAGTCGATGATTTAATCGATCTCAGTGGATTCATCAAAATGGACAATATCAGGTTTGTTGGCCTGGAAACGTCTGAAGTATACGGGCCCATTCCAAAGAATTATATAAATTTCATTTGCCTCTACATTTTCGATGTCCTAACATGGACGAACTTCCTTGTCAAAACGACATGCGTGGAGTAGTAGTTGTAGTAGTAGTAGTAGCAGTAGTAGTAGTAGTAGTGGTGGTGAGGGAGTTGGGTTTAACGCCGCTTTTAACAGTATTCCAGTTATATCACGGCGTGTCAGCTTGATGTGGGAGGAAAGCCCGAAGTGATGCAGGTCTCAGACGTTTACCACTTCGATGAAACCCACGAGCACGGGTATGGTGCTGACAAACCTGAGGGATTCGAACCCACGATCATAAGTTTCTGGCGTGCCCAGGGACAGCGAATCGCGGCGCCTTAGATGACTGCCCCCAACTAGTAGTAGTAGTAGTAGAGTAGTTGGGTATTTCTATAAATGTTGATACATTTAAATCTTATACTAGTACTCTGAACACTGTAGTAAAATGAACTTCAGGAAGGGACTATTCTAATGACGTTAATAGAATATTCCTGCACTACGACCTAAGTTTATTTTATGATTTGAATAGCATTGAATCAACTTTTGATATATAACTTAAACATCACACAATTTGCCTTTCCAGAACGAAATACCTTCCTGATGTCTGATGCAAATGATAAAACAATGTTAGATACATTCTCCAAAGGACGGAGAATATGATTTCTCAAAACTTACCTTGAAGCGGTACTTCAAACGAACCATATGGTAGTGGTAGATCCCCCGACAGACGTGTGTTTAAGCGTGCGATGTATCGATCTGCTCTGTGACGTGATTGGTCCATCCAGATCGGTAGGAATAACAGGTCGTCCAGTGCATCGTGAACATGTAACGTTGCATGTAGCTTTATTAACCAAATATACCTGATCGATTTTCGAGTGTATTATATCTCCGTTTTAAAATTGTAAACATCCAGGTCCATTCGCAACCATTGCTTCATCCTGAGCCAGATTCGAATGGCATCCAATCAAATTACACGCTTGAGCGATAGAAAACGTGTGGCAGGAGATTGAGATGGTGGCGTCACTTCCGAAATGAAGCTATGATCGCAAATGTTTCCTGACTATTTAGGGGCGGTCGGGTAGCCTAGTGGTTCAAGCGTTCGCTCGTCACGCCGAAGACCCGGGTTCGAATCCCGACATGGGTACAATGTGTGAAGCCCATTTCTGGTATCCCCCGCCGTGATATTGCTGGAATATTGCTAAAAGCGGCGTAAAACCATATTCACTCACTACAATATACAATCTTCTATCGATTGTCCCCATGAGCGTGACGCACCCGACCACTTTCGCAATTTTCAATTTGATTTAACGTAAAAAGATAAGCGTGATGAAATGAAGTCAGTTTAGACTTATCTGTCCAGATATCTGGACTTACTTTGAATGCTCCGGATGTGCCATCAGTGTCCCCTTTGAAGCATATTTTGTGGCACTGTTTCGACCGGGTCACTAAAAGCGAACATTTCCGATAAAAATTATTCGAAAACTCCGTAGAAGTGTGCCTGACTTCTGATTATGTGGCCACAAACATCCCAAATGTGAACAATAACATTCCCTATCTCTAGCCTAAAACGCTGCGGTTGTCTTTTCTTATTCCGGTGGTGACCTTGCCCTTTGTTCGAAGCTGTCACTGACATGCAAGCAGGCTTGAATTTGTTGATTTTCACGTCTTCAGTAGAGGGTTGTACAGTTAACATGAATGTCTTTGGCGAACACTCTGATTCCCCTCTTCCAAAATGGTACGGACAGGATATAAACTGAGCTGATAGGTTAGAAAACCGAACCATTTTGATTGCACAGCCGGCAGTGCGAGTGACCGACTGTTAGTCCGATATTTAAAGCGCGGCGCTTATGTGACTTTTAAAATTTTCTTATAGGTGTCCTGCGTACTGAAAACAATGCGCTTGAATTGCCATAAGTTGAAGAAAATCTTCAAAAAGCATCTTGAGCGTCGGTGCTGTTTTGTTTGCAAAATCAACAGCAAGAGCATTTTGTTAATGCGAATGCATAGAAATGTCAACAATGTCCATATTTGGGCATATATTTATATTCATGCGCAACCAGATTTTGCAACCTGTTTCAGTTTGATCTGTCAACGAAAGAAAGTTGTTATGTATTTACGCTTAAATATATTTTTAAGACCAAACTCATTCTCGTTAGATAACATTTTTACGAAACCCGTGAACTTTCTATAGTATTTGACCAAAAAAGCCACGAGTTTCGTAAAAACGGTATCTAACGAGAATGAGTGTAATAATCTCTATGTAACCGATATCGCCCGTGGAAACATTTACATCATTTCTGAACTTAACGGATAGAAAAAAATATATTCTTAAATTCAGTTTGATTAAAGTTTGAATCAACAATTACGCGACAATACCTTTTCAATATCCGTAAGAAATCTCTGCTAAACCAAGTCATTATTACAAACATGAACACGTTTTAAACAGTTCAAGAATTACAATGAAAACGCTTGTCTTCAGATTATATACCACCTGTAATGAAAACAACTGTGCACTTAGCCCCATGCACAATTATAAACAGCATGCAGCTGTTTTCTAAAATAGAAATGTATCCTGGAGAATCAAAGCAGTTGTTGTTAATCAATATTGATTTGTAGGGATTGGTTTTCATATAATAACGGGCTCTTTAGAATAAGATGTAAAACTCTATTGAAACTAAACGAGCAATGCAAATTTAAGGTGACCATGTACACGCTTTTAAGCGTGAAGAAAATAAACGATTTGATGTAAGAATGTGTACAATAGTGAACGTTTAATTTAATATCGCACCTATGATATAACTGTCCCAAGTAGACGAGGGTTTGTCCTTCAGATATGAAACTTGGTACGTCTCTATTGTTAATCGCCCATACAGTAGACACGTATTGTTCTCACGATTACAAGGTGGTTGATCAATCTCCCAAAACAACGTAGTTCGGATATCGATCTCCTCATTATATTCATAGCTTCAGGGAATCATTTTCAGTGATGTCCATTGCTCCAATAGCGTTTCGTACGTAGGGAATATAACTTTACCTGTGTGTTTTGAAGGAATGTGTTTGCTTGAGACGTGATGCTAAATTAACACATGCAGCCTATCGATTCAAAAGTGAACAGATTTCTCATGTCGTTACATTAATGAATTATAAACATACCAGTATAAACTTCGTGTGTTATCAAAAGATATTTTATTTTACAAAATATAAATTTCCGAGCAAAGAAAGTATACAGTTGTAAATCGGTTTTGACCCCCAAATTATTAACGTTATCAACACATTCCTAGGCTGAAAACAGTCGCCGTAACGCTGCAAAGGCAAGGTCCAAAATATAACTATGACACCCGTATCAAATACATCACAGTCGAATAACTGTGGGGTAGCCTTGTGGTTAAAGCGGTCACTTGTCACGCAAAAGGTCCGTGGTCGGCTCCGTACTTGGGTACAAGGTGTGAAGCCCATTTCTGGTATCCCCCGCTATGATATTGCTAGACTATTTCTAAAAGCGGCGTAAAATCATACTTACTCACTATATCAGGAAGAGAGAGGAGCGACAGATATTGTTCTCAAACGTTTGTCTTCATTCGTCTACCTAAGCTACAAAAAGTGAGATAAGCAATGGTCGTGAACAGATAAAAGTTGAAAGATATGGGATTTTGTTTGATAAGGTGAGTTGACACATCAGTGATAAAAATGATGTAAATACATTCTGTCGAGTGAGGCGCCGTTTCTGTGAAGACAGGTGTTTATATCTAATGTAGAACGAGTTAGGTCCATTGTCCACACGTACGCCCGAGGCCTGCATTACCTTGAGCTTTTCTCCCTCCTTCGGGTAACAGCTAAAATAACTCATTCATGTATAGTCTACTTAACGGTCATACCTGTAAAAAGATTTCCTCCCTCTTTCGGGTAACAGTTAAAAAAACTCACTCATGTATAGGCTACTTAACGGTCATACCTGTAAAAAGATTTCCTCCCTCCTTCGGGTAACAGCTAAAATAACTCATTCATGTATAGTCTACTTAACGGTCATACCTGTAAAAAGATTTCCTCCCTCCTTCGGGTAACAGTTAAAACTCATTCATGTGTAGGTTACACAACGTCACTGTAAAAAGTGAGAAGAAGTCTACTTCCTATTTATGTTGACACTTTTGCGCTTTGAGACTGAAACACCCCAATTTAACTGAAAAGCGGCGTTCTCTGAATAAAAGCGACTTTTCATAATCTTTTCCATAATCTTATGAAAGGTCTGCTAAAAGCAGAGTCCGTTACGATTCGGACGATATCATGAGCATGTGATAATAATTATATATAGGGATCAGGAAGTGAACAGTAGGCATCGCTGGAGACATGTCATCGTGAACCATACCAGTCGATGGTGGCTTAAGGAATGCTTACCCGATCTTACTATCCACCACATATGGAACAAAGATAAACCAAGTTTTTTTGTCGGATATCTAATTCTGATTGTTGGTGACAACTGTGCCAGAGGCCTTGGGATCTTGGAAGAAACTAAGAAATCATGCCCAACCATGATGGTCAACCATGATGAATGAGTGAGTATGGTTATACGCCGCTTTTAGCAATATTCCAGCAATATCACGGCGGGGGACACCAGAAATGGGCTTCACACATCGTACCCATGTCGGGAATCGAACCCGAGTCTTTGGCGTGACGAGCGAACGCTTTAACCACTAGGCTACCCGACCGCCCCTCAACCATGATGAAGTCAAGACACCGAAGGACTGATATGTTCCTCTTTCAGCAAAGATCTTTGTACTAAGAGGAAAATTGTTGAAGCACGCCGCGGCTATATTTGAGATGAGTACTTTAGCCAACTTGTACTTTAATAACCCAGCTTGGGACGAGTGCTCTTCCTTAGTTCGACGACCAAAAAGGCACATGTGTGTAAACGCAGGCACAAAGCTTGAGGACCATCACCGAACATCCCATGGACATTAAACACAGTCATCCCCAGTACTGATGTTTCCGACTGAATAATGTATCAAAAGCCCTGAATACACAATCATTGGTCATTGTCTGTATCTTGAGTTCTCTTCCATACAACCATGTATACTTTAACTATTGAAAGAATTATGTGAACACCATGCTGGTTTGTCAACAGATTGAAGTTTGTGTTGAGAACAGATTGATTATTTTAGAAAGAAGACACAGCAATAAGTATGAAACAAGAACATGCAGTTTATATTATAGAAACCAGATCACAATCTATATTTTCTGTACAATTGTTATTGTAACCAAGATTGTTTTCTGGGGATACATATCCTTGTATATTGTATACATGTATATGTATATCTGGTCATACGCCTTCACTGGGTTATATGAAGTTTACACGCACGTAACGACAATGACACCTTGTAGAAACACAAGACGTTGATAATAAGAATGATGTATTCCTTGAGGTATAAAGAATGTGGAATTCGGAAAAACTCACAAAATAAAACTTAGAACTTGAATGTACTCTGCTGAAACCAGAGCCCAGTGTACAATTCAAACTATATCATTGAAATCTTAGAAAGAACAAGCTTTTTCTTTTTTCAATTTTGCCTACCCAAGCCAAACTTCCGATTCAATTCTAAGGTTGCAAGATCCTTACTAACCAAAATGTTCTTACGTTGCGTATCAGCGGTTTCGAACTGACACACAGAAAATCATCAAATAATTTTGTCACACAAAAAACTGTCTGAAAATTGCTTCTTACGAAATTTAGGACCAATTAGATCTTTAACTGCGACGGTATAAGCTATTTCAAAGTTTCTAGATTGTCTCTCAGGTCTCCTCCCATTAGTAAGACAGCCCAGTTGTGAGACACCTTAAAACAACAATGTCAAACCTGGTTGCACATGTTAATCAGGTAATTAACCCCTATCATGAAAATGGACTTGTCTTATTTTTCTTATAGACAAAAGAAATGACTCAAAGATGCTTGATACCCTCTTTTACTTTATTTCATTCAACATTTTAATTCATCCATCCCTTAAATCCATTGTTTTAACATATTCGCCACTTAGAGTTCAGTTAAAGTTAATATCACAGTTCACATCACAGTTCACAACCTTAATCCATCTTCAGAAGTTTGCCAACAGCATCCAAGAACAGGAGTGGTGTCTTGACACCCTGGGATAGCTGATTCTTCAGTCTGGAAAGTCAATTGTCAATATCCTTGTACACACGCTTTCCTGCTGGTGGAGCTGCATCTAGGTCTAACTGAGATAGCTTGGTCTTCTCAGATTTCTCAATCTTCTTGATGATCTCGATGAACCTGTAGAGATTAGGATGACGATGATTCAGTGATGCATTGAGGCGACTGTGGAAACCCTCATGGCAGCAACTTCAAAGTCGACCTGGAATATCTCTGGGTTGAATGGTTGGTTCAGTAGTTGTTGGATGTGGACCTGGATTCTGCTGGTGTCTTCTGATGGGTGGTTGTGTACAGTGAAATTTCTAACAAATTTCCAACTGTTGTACATTTGCCAAGGTATTAACGGTATATCGCCAATGAGTACCAGTTTGTCTTACTTTGTTCTTGTAGTGGAGATATCCCTGAAAGAGGACCTGGAGAGTACCTCTTTGACTGGTAATGAACTCAACCTGCTACAAACCTGCCATGATTGTGCATGAAATGTTCACAGACTAGGGGGAATTTATATGTGTAATAAATAAATTTTAACAAAACATGCATCTCAACATTTTGAGTAAGCTCCTACTAGCTCCTAACTCCTTATTTCCTGAGAATATTCAAACAGATTTACTGGCCTACTCTTATTAATTAATGCGCTAATCATGGGCTGTGACCATTGTTAAGTGGGTAGACTGGCTGTGTTTGTTTAATTAATTCCACCTACTCCACTGTCTTACTATGGGTGTCTCACTAATGGGATGTCTTACTAATGGGATGTAACCGTCTCTCACACCTTTCTTCTTGATGTTTATGTTTGGCTTGCGTATGTTTCTTGGAACAGTTCCCACAGACAACTTCTCTCTGATACCTCCTCCCCTCGAGAAGGAATATTGCTATAGAGACGACACACGTCACCTGATCTACCAAACATGGCAAAATAAGGTGACACTCCAGTCGTTAGGTCTGGACACGAGTAAAGAGCCAACACGAATTCTGATAACACTTTCTCCCACTACTAATCACTGGTTGCAGCTTTCACAATAAATCATTTCCAAGTTCTATGTGCCCTCTCTGCTGGATTTGTTTCAGGACGAGTAAATACAATACCCCAATGATTCATGAAGTCCTTAAATTTAAGACTGAAAAGTTGAACCTTTATCAGTGAGTAATGTATGTGGAGGTCCAAAGAGGGAAAACAGTTTTTCAAGTGGATACATCGCTGACGCAGAGGTCGCCGATCGTACAGGAAAAGCAAGCACATTGGTGTCAGATCATCTCAACATGTCAATATGTACTCACAAGTGGTCCGACAAAGTCATAGTGGATAACTTGCCAAGGCAATGAAGCTGTCTCGGATACACCAACAGGACTACGCGACACAGCGTGAGGTCCTTCTATACATGCTGTTCAATAACGCATTCCCTAACTTGTCTGTGTAATGGACTTGTCAGCCATCCGTGCTAATTCCATGTACGTATCACACCAAAATGGGCAAGATCATGTGAAAGCTTTATAACAGCATATCAGTTGACATGGCACACACTGGTAATTCCTCAGAATCTTCAATAGGAAATCTCCACTGAATGTCACTTGGAATGTTCTTTTCCAGGTATATATTCCACATCAAACTGATAATCTGAAAGCTCTAAATACCATCTGGGGCATTTATCAGATTTTGATGACATAACATATGTCAAAGGTCTGTGGTCTGTTTTGGATAAAGATTTCCTACCAAAAACATACTCTCTAACTTTCCTAACTGCCCAGATAAGTCCCTATGTACAGTGGATAAATTTCGTTCAGTTTTTGATAACTTTTAAGCAAAGCAAACAGGATAATCATTCTGAAAAAGTACACCAACTAATCCCGTTTTACTGGCATCTGTCTGAACAACAAACACTGAAGCATTAGGACTTGTGTGGGTGTGCTAACACTGGCGCCTTAGTGAGAACAGTCCTAACTGTGTTCACTTCCATGCCAAACACACGTAAGAGATTCAACCACGCGACTTTGTTGCAACACCATATCCGAAAAAATGGGAATAAATCTAAGAAAGAATGTATCCAAACCAGGACATGATCGCTTGCTCCAATTTACCTCAAACAGGGTGATTTTCAAACTCGTTCAGTAATCCTACCAGGACCTACGCCATCATCTGAAACTCAGAAACCAATATACTCTACACAATCCATAAAGGAATGACAGCTTTTAGAGTCACAGATATCATTAGGTCAAACACCTCAGACAAATGCTCATCGGCCATGGACGAATAGACACACACATCGTCTAGATACACCAAAACATGACAACCCACTTCTTACAAGATGCAGAGTGCGTTGAGTGAGTGAGTATGGTTTAACGCCGCTTTTAGCAATATTCCAGCAATATCACGGCGGGGGTCACCAGAAATGGGCTTCACACATTGTACCTATGTCAGGTATCGAACCCAGGTCTTCGGCGTGACGAGCGAAAGCTTTAACCACTGGGCTACCCGACCGCCCCGCAGAGTGCGATGGAGCGATACAGGAACAGTTTTTAAGCCAAACCATACGCGACAATTGCCAGACACCATTCGACGTCTCAAATGCAGTTAATGGTCTAGATTTATTTATCCAAAACAACCTGGTTATATTAGAGTTCATACCTTAGAACGATGAAAAATTTAGAATGTTTGAATCTCACCAAGTCCCATTTGGGAAAACGTCCGTCAAGTAAATGGCCATTGAAATTTCGCAAAAATGCTGAAGTGTGAAGTGCTGTCATTTGGTGATGTTTTAATAATACCATCTCATGGTTACATACCGTGCTCATTTAGCAGGTTCTTGAGCCACGATGTCATTCTAACTACTGTTTTGGTCCGTTCACACTCAGCACACTTCCTGACTTGCTAACAAGGGGCACCTGCTTGTCTTTCAATGCAGCTTGTTGGCGTCAACGTCTTGGAAGTGGAAGCTACTAATCCTTTCCATATATCTCATATCTTTACACGGCTTCTCTGATATTGTAATTCGCTGTAAAGAGTTAAATCCTTCAGTCATATGATCGAAGTTCGAATACCGGATTAATCCTGATTATGATCCTTGGTCTGTCAGCACCATACCATTATTTAAGACACCGCCCTTGTTGGTTTTAGGAAAGTGATAAACATTAGACCTGCATCAATTCAGGTGTTCCTCCAAATCAGGCGTACACGACATGATACAACTGAAATACTGTTCATATTGGTGTTAAACCAAACTTTCTCTCTGTATCCAGATACGTCAGTCGGCAATCCACATGACATGGGTGTATTCTTTGTATGTTCTAAATCATGTTTCTCTTTTCTAGCTGTCACTCTGATATATTTTCACACTTTTTGTGTTTCAAGACCAACGAGTTATCCTCTGTGGGGGCCAAATCATACTGGTCAAGCGCGTTCCCATTCTGTCTGGTAGTGGTCTTTCTTCCCAGCATGGACAGGAACCCAAATGTCACTGAGGCAAAGAACATCACAGCTGGAAATAGAGTGAGTGAAAACTTCATTCCCACAATCTTTATCTTTAAGTGGCATTTTAGAAGCAAAAGAAATTGTCGAGTATTTGCAACTGTTATTTTGAGTCGATTCAAGTTATTTTAATTCAGTGATCATTTTCTACTTCGAAGCATTATTCAAAAAAGAAGGGCAAAATGATTTTTTTGTAACTAAGATACTCACATGAGCATACGAACACATAGCTGTAATTGTTGGTCAGTTCGAATATACTTCCTGTGAACAGAAGGTAATATGAACAAGTGAGTCAAGGATAAGTGTATTTTTGACAATGATAAACAACCTCATGGCGACCAGGGTGTGAATAGGTTCCCCGCACGTTGCTTTTTGTGTAAGGAGAATACACTGAGGATTGGGTGGTCAGACTGATGACTATGTTGATTGGGTGGGAATTATGGGATGAGTATCATGTCAACTACTGGTTTGTCTGGTTGTGTCTCGATTGTTTACAGATTTATCTTAATATGCTATTCATTATTGCACCCAATATAATTATCTCAATATACTAGTGATCATGACACTCAATATAATTATTTTAATATACTAGTGATCGTGACACCCAATATGATTATTTTAATATACTAGTGATCATAACACCCAACAATATTATCTCAATATACTAGTGAACATAACACCCAATAATATTATCTCAATATACTAGTGATCATAACACCCAATGTAATTATCTCAATATACTAGTGACAGTAACAAAAAATATCCTTTTCTTTCACCCACTTCTCGCAAAATGTTTACGCACACTTCAGTGGCTACCAAAAAGTGAGCGAGTACGGTCTTACACCTGCTGTCATAATCAGTGATCCATTCATATTATTTTCAACGCTTTTTACACTCAATGGAATCTGTTTCGTCTGTGATCGAGATTGGTTATTCTCTCGCGTTGATTTACATCTAATAGTCTGAGCGCCTTTGCAGGTGCCAACATCAGCCACCGCACTGACAATAACACCTTTTCTGGCGCTGACGTTTTACGTTTAAACCACTCGTGAGGTGAGGTGAAATGGGGTTTGACGTCGCATCTAAGATTATTGCACTTATATTGCGACATGCGTCCGGACTGATGCCGATTTTATAGTGCTAGCCCACTGAGATACCATGCCACAGGGGGCGGTCGGGTAGCCTAGTGGTTAAAGCGTTCGCTCGTCACGCCGAAGACCCGGGTTCGATTCCCGACATGGGTACAATGTGTGAAGCCCATTTCTGGTGTCCCCCGCCGTGATATTGCTGGAATACTGCTAAAAGCGGCGTAAAACCATACTCACTCACTCACCATGCTACAGTTTAACATGAATACCCCACTCAGACACAGTATACAGACTCCGAGCCGACCAGTCCTTGTTTTAGCCCCTTAATGCCGAGCGCCAGACAGGGTAACAACAAGTACCATCTTTTAACGTCTTTTGGCGGACGCTCTACCATTAGACCACGGAGGCGGTCTTCCCTGAATCGAAACAATGACAATGCTTACCAGCGATAGGTGGTCCGATGAGATATCCAATACCCAGGAAGAACATGACAGCTCCGTAAGCTATGGCAAAATGCTCTACTCCAGCGATATCTAACGATATCGTGCTTTGGAGGGCAAACACTCCTCCGGTATAAATTCCGAGGAGTGCCCCATAGGTCAGTCGCCCAGCAACGGTTTTTACTAAGAGTGGCAAGAGCACAGAAGTGACGGCAGTTATTCCAACAATGCCAGAATATATTAACTCTGGACCTACGCTCTTGTCGTTGGATAAAACGCCCAATAGAAGCCTTGATACGAAGCTGCCTATGCCTAAAGTGGATATACTCAATGACGCTTCTTGTAATGTCGCTCCGTGGAAGTTCATGTAATCTGGAAGGAAGAGTATGTGCACGGAGTACCCCATTGCAAGAAGAAGTGTGCTGAGCATGAACGCAATAAATGAGAGATCGGAGATGATGGTCTTGTACGTCGGGATGTCGCCGAAAGCCGCGAAGAGAATGGTCTGTTTGGTAGTACGTCCGCTTCGAATTTGGGCCTTGCGACTCACTTCATAAGACGATGGTCGCATGACGAGTCCGAATATACAGCAGTGTGACACCAACGCCCCAACAAGCAGGAACGCACCCGGAAGTGCATACCAATCGATAAACGTTTGGACAAGCGGCGGGTGAATGAATATTCCTAGCGCTGTTCCACAGACTGCTATTCCTGAAGCCAGAGCAGTGTCTCGAGGGAAGTAGTACCCAATCACGACCATGGAGCCAACCTGAGCTAATGCTTGCCCGAGTCCTGAAATGATCATAAAGAGGGAGTGATGAATGTTGAAAGCATCACCCCAGCTTTATCACGGCGGCCTGGAAATATTCAACTCTGGCCAAGGTAAACCAGTGGCAGATAACATGAGCAACGATCTATGTAATCGGGGTACGATGACACGCCATCACGCCAGTGACAGAGTCTGACCACCTGATTTATTTTAGTCGCCACTGAAAGACAAGCATTGGTTACAACGATAATACTTGTCTTTATCGCCATCTGGATCTACATCTGAACATTTAGTCAGGGTCGTGATGTGTCCAATAAATTAAAATGCAATATTTCTATCTGACTTATATCATAAATTTAAGTCGCATATTTTAAAACCCATCATGGCGTCCTCAAACATTAGCAATATTAGTGACTATGCACCTACGCTGACAACGTTCATTCGCCATTATATATCTCTCTTTCTCTGTCTCTCTCTGCGTCTCTCTGCGTCTCGCTATCGGTCTGTCTCTCTCTTTCTCTCTCTGTCTCAGTCTCTATCTCCTTTTTCTCTTAGCCTCACTCTCTGTGTCTGTCTCCCTCTGTATCTGTCTGTCTCCCTATCTCTATGTCTCCGTTTCTCTCACTCACTCTCTCTCTGTCTGTCTCTCTCCCTATCTCTGTCTCCTTTTCTCTCACTCTGTATCTCTGTCTCTCTGTCTGTCTGTCTCCCTATCTCTCTGTCTCCTTTTCTCTCACTCTGTATCTCTGTCTGTCTCTCTCCCTATCTCTCTCTCCTTTTCTCTCACTCTGTATCTCTGTCTCTGTCTGTCTCCCTATCTCTCTATGTCTCCTTTTCTCTCACTCTGTATCTCTGTCTCTCTGTCTGTCTCTCTATCTCTCTGTCTCCTTTTCTCTCACTCTGTATCTCTGTCTCTGTGTCTGTCTCTCTTTCTCTCTCTATCTCACTCTCTATATATCTCCTTTTTTCTTAGTCTCACTCCCTCTGTCTCATTTTGTCTCTCTCTGGTTCCTCTTTCAGTCTCACTCTCACTCTCTCTCTCTCTCTCTCTCTCTCTGTATGTCTGTCTGCGTCTGTCTGTGTCTCTCCATCTGTCTGTCTCTCTCTATCTCTCCTTATCTCTCACTCACTGTGTGTCTGTCTGTCTCTGCCTCTGTCTCTCACTATCACACTCTCTATCTATCTCTTTTCCCTTTAGTCTCACTCTCTGTCTTTCTCTGTGTCTCCTCTTTCAGTCTCATGCTCTCACTCCCTCTCTCTCTCTCACACACACACACACACACACACGCACGCACGCACGCACGCACGCACGCACGCACGCACGCACACACACACACACACACACACACACACGTCATTAACACACACGTCATGTTAATCGAGTAGCATGTTACCTGCAATGAAGGCGTACGTGACAAATAATATTTTTATGTCCGTGACGAAAGCACTGACACCAAAGCCCACAAGCCCGAGTATGCCGGACAGGAAGACACAAGTTCTGCAGTCGAGCATGTTCGCCACCAGAGCGGCGACAGGACCTGAAATGTAAAGTTGCATATACTTCAGTCGGCATGTCTGATTCGGACTGTCTAATTCAATGAATTTGATTTTCAGAACATTTTGATTTAATACTCGAATTAATAAGAAAGACAAATGTTGCGTTTCATCTTCATCTAGATGTTGAAGATCGCTCGTTCCAAATCCTTATTGTTACAGGGAGTCAGTTTGAAGTCAAATCAGCAATGGTTCTGTTATGTTGAGAAAATGCCCAATGACCAACAAAAACAGTGGCCACGGGGCACAGGACACGGGTGGCCCATTCGTCTTAGACGAGGCAAGTAGTTGTGCAGAGTTGCGTCCCTTGGGCACACTAGAAACCTGGAATTGTGGGTAAGAATCCCTGTTCGAACCGATTATGTTTCTACGTTTGTCAGCACCATACCCTTGAACGTGGGGTGCAACAGAGTGGTAAACGTCTAAGACATGCATCACTTCGGGCTTTCATCCCACATTAAGCAGACACTCCGTGATATAACTGAAATTCTGTTCAAAGCTGCGTCAAACACAACTCACTGAACATCGCCTGCAGAGTAAAAGTACATGTCGGAGGTCGTCGTCAATCAGCATACCTTCAAGCGAGCATATCATTGGGGCTAAACTCTTCATTAATAAATGCCCTATGTATATAATTGGTGCTCGCCTTCCCTCATCTAACGTATTAGATAGTGTATACATAGAAGAACCAAATAATGCACTGGAGATCTATGATAGATGTTCTCATGAAAGGGAGACAATTCTTCTAGGTGATTTCAATGCAGACCTGCGTCATGGAATTATATTGAAACGCAGAGCGAAATATCTACAAAGAGTTCTCACTGAACGGAATCTAATTTCTGTCGTACCCCTTGACGAAAATGCTTTTTTTTACCTTCACAAGTAAATGTAAAACTATAAGAGGTATGATAGATTATGTGTTCATTAATCTCCAACATGTTAGTAACGTTGTTGGTTATACTTTAGATAATAGAGTTCAATACTCAGTATCAGACCATTGTCCAATATTCCTATGTCTGAGTACTGATTCCCAGCCACGCCACTATGGCGGTGAACATCTTAACTGGCGTAAAGCTAATGACGTAGACTTTATGGTACACCGATATGAAACTGAAAACTATTTTAGATATGCTCAATTTGACGAAACTCAGTACGCATCTCCTCATGAATACATTGAAAATTATCACGACTATATCCAACAATCGTTACATGCTGCAGCTAAACTAAGTATACCATCTTCAAAATTCCAATCTCATTTAAAACCATACTGGAAAAAAGATAATTTAAATACGTTGCATCGTACAATGCGACAACGCCGTAGTGAATAGATCTATAATGATAAATCTCATGATAAAGAGGATGCAAGTTCCACTGAGTATAAAAGAGCAAAACGTATCTTTAGGAAGCAGCATCGCCGTTCCAAACAAAAGCTAAAAGAAGAAAAGTTTCAGGAGATATATGAAGCAGCTGAGGTTGATGTAACAGAGTACTTTAGCTTAACCAAGAAATATAAAAGAAAGGAGGAACAAACCCAGACGCTTGTGTATAATAAAGAGTCATGTAATACACAGGAAGGAATTTATAATCTGTTTTCCAAATCTTTCAAGGATTTATCAATCCCAAATCATGATATCAATTTTGGCTCAGATTTTACTCATTATGTGAATATTCGCATGGAACAGATTGAAAATGATTCGTAGAATGACCACGGGAACAGTGACGTTAGTTCCACGCTGATTTGTTAGTCAATATAAGTTATAATGATGGACTATACTTTGGTGGTTTAAATCCTATCCCAGCTGTTCGTATATTGGAAAAGGTAGTTTGTAGTGTATGGGGTAAACTATCACCAAAGGAATACGAAATGTTTGAAATTATTCAACGTTATTTTTGTAAAAAGATTCAAGGACTGTCTAGACTGCCCTTCTCGTCACCAGAGATTGTCTGGGTTTAATTTCTCCCCAGGCGTACATTGATCAACGAGCTCTCTTATTCCTTGGAAGACGATGTAATAGTGACATTAACTTTGCACTTAAAAGACTATTTCAGCACAGACTTGTTCAGTATGAACTCCATACAATTAAAAAAAAAAGATGTTAAATGTAAACTGTCACCCGTATACCACATGCTTTCACTTGTAAACAAGTATGAACTCAATAATGACATTAACACATATACCACCTATTCTCATTTCCCAAAAAAACATGCATGGGCGAGTCGAGTTAAAGAACAAATAAGCGTATGTAACCAAAACGTAATTCATGCAGAGATTCATGCAAGAGAAAACCTAAAACGATACTCTCTGATACGATCACCTGGGGTACACAGACTTTGGTTGCTAACAATTGTAACAATTGAAAGGCCGGAACACTTCTATGATTTAGCATATTTATTATGTCTTAGCACCTACAGTATACAATGATGAATGTTTATGCGGCACATTTGCTTTTGATATCATCAAACATGTGTTTATGTATTGTAAAAAGACTCAACAACAAAGAAATATTCTCGTTGAGTCTATTATTGATTTACTAGATGTGACAACGTTTTCTAGTATCTGGAACGATGATGACGATACCTTTCTGTCCTTTTTACTTGGCGGTTTGCCAACAGAAAGTACTATGCCAATTGAATATAATCTATGGACAAATATAATGCTCCGTGTATGTAAAACTGTTAAAATGTGGAAAACCTACTAAGAAACATTATTTGATAACGATGTGAAACTGCCTGTACATACAATATATCAGTTGTTATATATATATATATATATATATATATACATATATATATATATATATATATATATATATATATATATATATACATTTGTAGAACACAGTAATATCTCCTATCAATGTATCTTCACCAATCGGAGGAAATAAAGATGATCTATCTATCTATCTATCTATCTATCTATCTATCTATCATCAAGCTGACGCGGAGATTAACTGATCAGACACGCCAAAGAGACGTTGAACTAACCTCACTCGTGAAGCTATCGTTATTGATAAGTGAGTGAGTGAGTTTGGTTTAACGCTGCTTTTAACAGTATTCCAGTTATATCACGGTGTGTCAGCTTAATGTGGGAGGAAAGCCCGAAGTAATGCAGGTCTCAGACGTTTACCACTTCGGTGAAACCCACGAGCACGGGTATGGTGCTGACAAACCTAGAAACACAATCGGGGCAAACCGGGATTCGAACCCACAATCATAGGTTTCTGGCGTGCCCAAGAGACGCAACTCTGCACAGCGAATCGCGGCGCCTTAGACGAGTCGGCCACCCGTGCCCTCGTTAATGATGAGTAACATGCCCACAGTAGCGTTTAACCCAAACTCACTGCCATTACCATGTACGTCTTCTTACGATGCCTACCTGCTAATGAAAACATGCAGCTGTTAACAGAGCCGACCCAGGCCGTATGCGTCACGTCGCCATGGAACCGGTCCAAGAGGGCCACGTGGAACACCCCAACAGCGTAGTTCATAGCGGGGTTGAGAAACTGGGTAAGGAAGGAAGCTAACAAGACCACCCAGGCGTACTTGCTTCTGCGTGTACTGTGGACGACAGCAACCGCCGGATATTCTATGTCTACGTCCTCCATGTTCCTGGAAATGTTCACCTAGAGAACTGTCAGCTTGTTTTGCATGTTCCTGTAAGGAAAAAAAAAGAGGTTATCTATAAGTTTAGTTTGTACCATAAAAATGTATTTTTCAGCATTATTATTACAAAAATTGAATTACATATAATCTTCACCCCAGTGTATTGTACCTGTGCACTTGGGTACAGAAGCTCACCTTCTCCTCATGTTATTATTTCAATTAAGTAAATCGAAATATATTTGCTGATGAAAACTACGCTCAAGTGACAACATCAGCTCCCGCAATCAGACGTATTCTGTCTATATGAGGGGGCACGGGTGGCTCAGTCGTCTAAGGCGTCGCGATTCGCTGTGCAGAGTTGCGTCCCTTGGGCACGCCAGAATCCTGTGATTGTGGGTTCGAATCCCGGTTTGTTCCGATTATTCCTCTAGGTTTGTCAGTACCATACCCGTGCTCGCGGGTTTCACCAAAGTGGTAAACGTCTGAGACCTGCATCACTTCGGACTTTTCTCCCATGTTAAGCTGACACGCCGTGACATGACTGGAATACTGTTAAAAGCGGCGTTAAACCAAACTTACTCACTCACACCGCTTTTGGAGTGCAAAAGTCAAATCAAGATGAAACTTTGAAATATATATCCGCATCAGGCCTCCACGGTTCACAGTCTATATCCGCTAGAACAATGTAGGTAAGAGAAGTCGCAAATTCGATCCTTAACAATTTTGAGCCTCGTAATATATGTTGAGCCTCACTATAAACTGCATATGAGCCAAAATGACTGAGTATTGGCCATATATAGCTGTTGCAATACTGTTGCCTTGGCGGTTATATTGAAAATTGAATTCAAACCTTTCAAAGCAGCTTCATTGGTTTAGTGGTTTTCTGAGGAGATGATAGGTCACTGTTTGATACAGAAGACAATGTCATTTTAACACATATATATATATTGTTCACACGAACACATGTTCTGTTGTATTGTGACATGAAAATGAAATACGTGCTTTAATATCACATATGGCTGGAAAACACGTTTTGTAAAAATTCAGATTTGATTAAATCAGCTCAATTGTCAACTACAGCTTGCAGAAGAAGAAGTTAATTGTATGTAAGCCTCCAGGGCACATGAAACAGTTACTGATCTAAATAGTAATCTAAATATACATCAACACAAGTCAACGTTACATGCAGAATTATTAGTTTGGATATACAATATGTTTCAAGATGTTACTTCTTAGGATTGTTGCATGCTTTAAGTAAAGAGTAGAATATGGGTATCATTTCTAGAGGTCATAAAACAAGTGAATGCAATTCATGATGGTTTTCGTAAATACTTTTTGGGTATACATGTATATTGAGCTTTCAAATCACTAAAAGTTTAACATGTCAAATCAAATTGAATTCCATTTTCTATACCTACATACATTTTCTCTCAATTTTAATAGAACCTATTTTTTCTACCTTCAATGATCATAAATTCTGACAAACCTAATCTAAATCAGACAACTAAACTACGTAATTTTCGAGACGTTAGATCGAAATGTATTTTTCAGGTTCAATGAGACTTTTAAACCATCTGTAGGATTCTTATCGTTTACGTGTGTGAAGGATGAGTACATGTGTTATTACACTGTCCAGTTTATATTGATATTCGTCAGGTTTTACTTAATACATGTGACCCGTGAAGATCCGGGGTAGAATAGCTCTTCAGCAATCCATGCTTGCTATAAAAGGCGACTATGCTTGTTGTAAGAGGCGACTAACGGGATCGGGTGGTCAGGCTCGCTGACTTGGTTGATGCATGTCATCGATCCCAATTGTGTGGATCGATGCTCATGATATTAATCACTGTCTGGTCCAGACTCGGTTATTTACAGACCGCCGTCATATAGCTTGGATACTGCTGAGTGCGCCGTTAAACAACAAACAAACATACAAACAACGTTTGTTTAATCTTGGCCCGTCCCAGTGTTGTAAGGATCAGTGCCAATTCCTGCACAGCTGATTTCCTATCAGGGCTGTTTATATTTTCTAGTTTATTCTGTATTATACGTATATAAATTCGTACGTTGAAGTTTCAGTTATTTCCGGTGATGTGGTTGGTTTATTTGCTGCTCAGACGACCCGTTCACTTTTTAAAAAACTTCAAGTTGTGACGTTTACAAAGTATAAACTTCAAGTTGTGACGTTTACAAAGTATAAACTTCACGTTGTGACGTTTACAAAGTATAAACTTCACGTTTTGACGTTTACAAAGTATAAACTTCACGTTGTGACGTTTACAAAGTATAAACTTCACATTGTGACGTTAACAAAGTATAAACTTCACGTTTTGACGTTTACAAAGTATAAACTTCACGTTTTGACGTTTACAAAGTATAAACTTCACGTTGTGACGTTAACAAAGTATAAACTTCACGTTTTGACGTTTACAAAGTATAAACTTCACGTTTTGACGTTTACAAAGTATAAACTTCACGTTTTGACGTTTACACGATTTTGGCCGGAACTACTTTTCGGGAATCCCTGAGTGGAACATGGATCTCTTCGAACGGTTTGTACGGTGTAAGAGGATCACTGCAGGATCAGCAAGGAACGCCACCTGACCCCAACTCAAGTCATGAAGACTTAACATCAACAATACCAGGTACGACAGATCAATCCTATCCGTCAGCACTACTTGGTTAATGCTCTTATGTTACCTCAGGTTCATGATAAATTCCAAAAGTCAAAATGCTTGTTGCCAAAGAAATTGTCAGTGACATTGTCAAAGATAGTGTTGCACCGCTATGGCAGGAAATACTAAGTATTCGCCACGAGCTGAACAAGAGAACTGACGATCTCGAGCAATACAGCCGGAGAAACTCAATAAGGATAAGTGGTGTTGAGGAGACCCGCGATGAAAATGTCGAGGACGTCGTCATGGACGTTTTGAAAGACGTCCATCCCAGTATCAACGTAAGTAACATCGACAGATGCCATCGCGTTGGAAAGAAGAATTCAGGGACCAAGAGACAGATAATTGTAAAATTTGTGAGTTACTGGGACAGAAATAAGGTCATGAGAAATCGAAAATTACTGAAACACACGAAACAATCTGTCTATCTCAACGAGGACCTGTCACACTACAGAAGCAAATTATTTAAGAAAACTCGTGACTTGAAAAGACAGAAGAAGATCCACGCAACATGGACATATGACGGCAGGATTCACGTATGTGAACAGCAGGAGGAAGCAACTCGTGACATTGAGTATGAGTCAGACCTTATCAAATACAACTGACAAGTCATTTGTGCTAAATCAGAGTGAATGGTTTGAATTCTACTGTGTATGATATTTAAAGTCCTAAGCTGTTCACTGACTAATTCATATTTGAATCATACATTTGTTGTGCATATACATCAAACTCGTTAATATTATATTAACCCAAAAGCAAACATTTACAGTTGCTAAGAATGTATTTTGTACTCCTAACACTTGTATCTCCATCCACGCCACGACCACAGATCGTATGGTGTGTCACACCTGTATAGCAGCACCATCGTGTATATTAGTTGTATATAGTCTCACCTTATGTTATACTGTTCCTTTGTGTCTATCCTCATGCACAAACTATATTTTTCAAGCAACACTAGGTTGTATCTTTGTTTCTGCTCATGCAACCATTTTATCATTTTCCACGTATACATTTTATATACCCTTGAATATACAAGTTCACATGCCAATTATACCACCAGTCAGTTATGTTGCCACACAAAAAGCGCCTGCTTCAAAAATGAATCTGCCATATGGGTAATGACAGTGTACAACATCGTGTGGCGATTTGTTTTTTTTCCATCTTCCCGAGGCAAGGGAGTCAACTGACTTTAAAAGTCCAGTTTCCACCCTTGCCGAGCTAGGCTTGAATTACTGGGCTCGATCGTAGCGTATTACCAGTTATGTCCCTTCTAAGCCTCTCCTATGGACCAATTACATTCCACCTGTCGCATCACTTGCGTTTGCTTCACACAATATGGTTGCGCCGAGTCAGGACAATCTGATTGATAATCAAGATCTATATTGTGATAAAACGGGTCTTATATTGCAAAATGCATCAAATCACGTGAGCACCTTGGTTAAAAACATGAAAAGATGTGGAAAATATCTGCTGACAACGAGTTGGCTGTGCACATGCTTTGCAAATACTGCAATCGACCGAAATCTGTACGACAGTTTACGAACCGGATTTCGATTTCGGTGCGCGATTTTGATTGGACTATGCATAGACTCGTTAGTCCAGCCAAAATGTAACTCCATAATACCAGCCTAGTTCGGCAAGGGTGGAAACCGGACTTTTATAGTCAGTTAACTCTCATGCCTCAGGAAGATGGGTTTTTTCATGGTAAATCGCGATCCTATACTAGCAAAGCTAGCTACAATTCTATCATCAGTCTATTCGCAAAGGGAATTCGATCAAAAACGCTTTTGAACGAATTACACACAATGGGTGTTATACTAATATCCGAATGGAAAGCACGTACACTCATCCTATGTCTCTGTATATTACAAACGCAAGCAGGTTATACGAACATTGTTTTATTGCTGTTGTTGTGTTAATAGCTTGCCGGGGGCGTGGAGCTCAACCCGGGCCCACTGAACCGTGAATATGACCAGCACGAGGAATCTGTGTCAAAATATCACCTCAACACAAGAAGTGTACGCAATAAGTTAAATTTTCTAAGTGAGTATTGTTCCGACTTTCACGTCGTTTGTTTCACTGAAACTCATTAAGATGATACAGTCAATAATGATGTCTTACGATGGCAAAACTACCACGACCCGATAAGAAAAGATAGAAATGCATTTGGGGGAGGGGTCATAGTCTATGTACATGAAACGTTAGCATATAAAAGATTGAATGTATTAGAAAATGTCCTTGATGAAACTATATGGATACAGATATTTCTACCACAAAAATCCTTAATTCTGCGTGTTGTGTACAGACCAAAGTTTAATAAAAATAATTTCCGGAATCAACTAGACGACAGTGTTGATAATGCGTTCGATATTACATGTGATTTGGTGATTGTCGGAGATATTAATGAAAATCTTTTGTCTGCGAGTAAACTTCATGTAACTTTGTAATACAGGAACAATTTACGTAATGTGATGAATGAACCTACTCGGATTTCTAAACCATCGAGTACTTTACTAGATCCGATAATTGTAAGTGAAGATGTTTCTGTGGATGATTCTGGAGTAATTGATTTTCATAATGAGATTAGTGATCATAGGGGCACGTACATATCAGTGAAACACATGTATCAACCAAATCATCATTTACAAGAGATATATGGTGTTATGGAAGAGGTGAATATGATAAATTAAACAACCTCATTCAATCAACTGATTGGATTAATCTTTTTAACAAATGTAAAGATATAGACGAATCTATTGAATGTTTTTACTCAAATTTTAATAATTATATAAAAATGTGTGTACCGTCTAAAAAGGTAAGGGTTCGACCGAATGATAAACCGTGGTTCAATTCCGAAGAAAGGAAGGCAATAAGGAAAAGAAACAGGTTACTTAAGATTTCTAGGAAAACAAATAAAGACAAGGACAGGGACAGAAAACAAACAAATAAAGTAAATAATATGAAATATTGTGCAAAGGAAATGTTCTACTCCAATTTAGAAAAAAAAATCGTTTTAGAATTATACTCAGAAAACAAATCTTCTTATTGGAAATTGTTACGATATTTAGTGAAAAATACAGGTAAGACTTCATCTATTCCCCCTCTGCGCAGGCATGTCACAGACGAAAGCCCAAATATATACTCAGATTTGGATAAAGCTAACCAGTTAAACAAGTATTTTTCATCCATAGCAGATGTTGACGGAAGTAAGGCGAGATTGCCAAATGTGGAAAAACGTACAGATAAAACATTTAGCACATTGCGAATAAACGTATATGAAATAAGTCATATTATAAAGTCTCTTCCTTTGAATAAAGCTTCGGGCCCAGATCGCATAAGTCATAACATTCTGAAACATACTGTAGCATCTTTAAGTGAAGTCTTATGTCTATTATTCCATATCTCATTGAGAACGCGTACATATCCAAGCCAATGGAAATTGGCACATGTTATGACACTATTCAAAAAAGGTGACCCAACACTATCCTCAAATTATAGACCAATATCTTTGATAAGCTGTATCGGGAAAGTATTCGAACGAGTTGTGTTCAAGCACTTGCGCAATTACGTTATACAAATACCAATCAGGATTCCAAGCTGGTCACTCGACCGTCCACCAACTGGTGGAATTATATAATCAAGTGTGTAAAGCAGTCGATAGAATATGGCACAGTGGGCTTATATATAAATTGTCATGTTATGCTAGGTAGGTAGGTAATTTATTTCATGTCTCACCTCATACAAATAAAAAAATATATCCAGGTCACGTGATAAAATACACGTGATGAGCCATCCCGTATGGGATTATGAGAGACTATAGAACGTAAAATGATACAATGACATAAGATATGGAATAAATGTATATACGTTAGTAAAAAGGGTACATAGCATAAAATATTTATATAAACGATGAATTACTGGAGTGGTTGGCTGATTACGTAGCAGCTTGCAAACAATCTGTGTTTTAAAATGGAACATTGTCTGACACTGAAGAGTTAAAAGCTGGTGTGCCACAGGGATCGGTACTAGACCCTTTCTTGTTCCTTGTGTACATCAATGATAATACTGACAGATTGAACTGTGCAACAAGATTTTTTTGCCGATGACACATCCCTGGGGATATCATCTTATAACAATCAACATATAGAAACTACTATGAATAGCAATTTAAACAAAATTAATGAATGGGCTCAAGACTGGTTAATTCTATATAATCCGAGCAAGACAAAATCAATTCTCGTTTCCACAAATGAGCTGCAGAGAACTTTGAAATTATTTTTGGATAATCAAAACATTGGAAATGTTAAAACACAAACACCTGGGTGTTATAATGTCGTCATCGGGCAAGTGGTCATGTAATATTGATTCGATTATTAAAACAACATCAAAGATGATTCATTCAATGAGAAAGCTTAAGTATATGCTCCGTCGTAGTGTGTTGAATAAGATTTATGTAATGTTTATTAGACCACATTTTGAATATGCATGAGAAGTTTGGGACGCTCGTACCAAGGAGCCGAGTGACAGATTAGAAAAACTCCAACTGGAAGCAGCAAGAATTGTAACTGGTTTACCAACCTATACTTCCGTCAAAAGTTTATATTTCGAAACTTCCTGGGAGCCCTTATCAGAGCGCAGGAGAAAACGTAAATTGTGTTTATTCTTTAAAATGTATAACTATATGACACCTTCATACCTTAAAGATCGAGTACCTCACTCTGTCGGGACAATCTTAGAACCGCTCACAATATAACTTCGCCTCTATTACGTACTAAGTTATCTGAATCCTTGTTTATACCACCCGCGATCAAATTGTGGAATACATTACCTATTCAGCAAAGGAATATTGAAACATTCACTCGATTTAAATCCATTTTAAGAACAGATAGTCCTACAGTTCCATCATATTTCTCATATGGTTTAAGGAAAATTAACATAATACATACAAAATTAAGATATGATGACAGTGAATTAAAAAATGACTTATTTAGAAAAAGGTTTAAACGAGGATCCAAACTGCCGATGTGGCAGCCCACGTGAAAAATTCATTTTTTTCATTTAATGTCATTTATTTAATTCAGCTAGAAACGAATTGATGCACTCACTATTGTCAATTGTGAAAGATACTTGTGATGTAAATATTAACCTGATGCTAGTTGGAAATGCAATTTTACCTAATCATGTGAACGAAAACATTTTTAGGAATGTACATACATATATAAAGAAAACAAAAAGGTTTGAGTGAGCAGTGTGAATGTACATACGTTTCTCTATCTCTTTCCTTTCCTTTCTGTCATTTGATTTATGTAAATAAGCATACATGTAAATCTATGGGAGAGTAGCTCTAAGTTGTGACAACTTGTGCCCCATCCTTTTCATGAGAATAAAATATGTTTAAACTAACGGTTTGACTTAGAATGCAGAGTTACAGAAAAATCCCCCCCCCCCCCCTCCAAAAATATTAATAAATATTCATAATCCCGATTACTTTCAATTAAGTTGCGTACATAAACGCTTGCATTAAATGAAAAAAACTCACACGTATAAAATCAGCATGCATTAATAATCAATGAAGCTTTTTCAGCATGCGTACAAAGGAGCTAATTTCCGAAACACCATTACGAGCTAATTTACCTTCCGAGTCAAGCCTATATATTTAGAACCGTTATATATATCTTAAACATTACTTCATTTGATTTTAAATCTTAAAATGTTCAATAGGTTTAGGGAAAACCCCAAAGTGTGATGGAAAGATGATTGAAAAAATATTGGTTATCCAATAAAAAATGTAATAACCCAATTAAAATCGAAACCCTAGAGTAAAAACTCAATTGCTCAAAAAGTTATCTTGAGCTCTGGAATGGCCTCGTAATGTCTTTACACCTAAACCGGGAAGTATCCAGGAAGATCAACAGACAGACAGGGACGATAATGATTTCTTACTATTATCGACAATAGATTTTGAAATAAAGCTACAAAACACTTTCCATATTCAATAGAAAGCCCCCCTCCCCTGACCTATTCTACCCCGGAACTTCACGAATCACGTGATCAGATGAGGGCCCCTGATTGGTCACCCATTCGGAACGAAAATCACTCCACCAGTTCTAAGATGTTATAATTGAATCATTTGATTTATTGTCATATCATTCCGGGAGGTAAGCAATGATGCTATAAATATTGCAATTATCGACAGGAGCTTACTAACGAAAAGATGTCTTGGGAGAGACCCCTACACCTCGTGAGCGAATTTACTTCAATCTCAAGATTTTTCAACATACTAATTCAATTCACTAAGAAAGGGTTATCCCATATATATCATTTGTTACATTTGACCACTTTACAAAAGGCATTTTATATTCATAGCTTTCGGCCATTGGAGCCGTGTAAATTTACAATTGTCCGAGGGGTACACAAAGTATGTGATCTAGACTACCAGTTGTCAGACATTTTGTGGAAGCCTCGGTGCCCGAGTGGGTTAGATCGCTGACTTTGTGTGCTGACGATTAGGTGCCTCATTCTGGCAGTGTGGGTTCGAATCCCGGGTGGGACTCAACCCCAAAACAGTACTAAAATCTGTACTTTACTGAGAAAGTGTTGTACAAAATATAACATTTGTTACATACTAATACAAAGTATTAAGCTCGATGTAGACAGTTACATAATAATTGATATTAAAGGTATCGTGCTGTTATATTTATAACAAGTCAAACATATTAGTATTAACGCTAAACATTTCGAAGACATATATAACTATCACACTATACGACCAGCCTGTGTTTGTTTGTTTGCTTGTTTGTTGTTTAAAGCCGCACGATTCCAGCTATGTGACGGTGGTCTGTAAATAAACGAGTTTGGACCAGACAGTCCAGTATTTGATATCATGCGCATCGATCCACGCAATTCGGATACGACGACATGCATCAACCACGTCAGCGAGCCTGACCACCCGATCCCGTTTCTTACGATAAACATAGTCGCCTTTTACAGAAAGCATGGATTGCTGAAGTGCTATTCTTACCCGGGTCTTCACGGGTCAGGAGCACGGTACAAAAGTGTACACTTACTTTGAACCAGGATTGAATCGAGCCTCGTACAGTCTATCTGATAAATTTCTCTGCTTTCATGACAAATATAAACCATCAGTACATTCAGAAACTTTTTTGATGAACCGCGCTAAAGACGAATTCCGAGTCCGAGAAATTGCCTGTGTTATTTTTAGAACACGTCTCCCAAGTTCATCAGTGTTATATATCGATACCGTCTCCTGCAACCTATAACAACCTATAGCTAAACATATCTGGCGGTTTGTTTGCGAGGATTGTAAGTTTACATTATTACATGTACGTAGTAGGTTACTCAGTGTTTACCTACGTTTTACCTGAACAACATCTTGTTATTGCACGTCACTTCGTCAGCGAGCAAGGGAACTAACTCTTCCTGTCATCATGGTTCAGCGTTCGGGGTAGATGGTCTTGTGTATCGCGGTAGTTCAAATCTCAGTGAAGCATAATTTTCGAAATTTCTAAAAATACATCTATTGATATTTTTGAAGTTATTATCATTATCATAATTGAATTTCTATACCAGCCCGAGACTTGCCAGGCGAGCTTTTCTCAAAATGACTGGAGTCCGACTAGAGTTGTTGACAAATGTTGACAAACCCGTTTGTGGAGCGAGTTTTAAGGGGAGGTAATTCCATGATTACCCATCGTCATGCCAAAGCTAATTACGATCAAGTCCTGATTTCAGCCCAAAGCAACCCCAAAATAACCACCTGATATATTTAGACGCCAAAACAGTCCGGCTGGGCCATGAGTCCATCACCATGAGTTCGTGACATTTTAGACATCACGCTAGTCCCGGGTGATGCTCCTGGGGGTAGACTTGAACTTTCCCCAAGAGCTTCGTGACACTCACAACGAATGTCCAAACCCACGAAAAAGTATGTACTCCTATTTCGGAATTTTTAAATTCTACCTATATCTTGGTATGGAAGTGGCCAAAGTACATAGCGTCCTCAAGTCTGAACTACAACCTTGGCTCAAGTCCTACATTGACTTAAATACAAGCAGGCGAAAGCAAATCGAAAATGAGTTTAAAATATTTTTATACGTTAATGAAAAACTCAGTGTTTGGGAAGACCAAACTCCTAATTCAGACGAGATCCCGTCACGCCGAAGACCCGGGTTCGATTCCCGACATTGGTACAATGTGTGAAGCCCATTTCTGGTGTCCCCCGCCGTGATATTGCTGGAACATTGCTAAAAGCGGCGTAAAATCATACTCATTCACTCATTCACTCACTCAGGCGAGAGCCGAAAAACTGAACTGCAAACCCTCCTTCCACGCCTTCAAAATCTTCAACAAAAAAACATGATGTTCATCCACTGGAATAGTGACTATCTAACCGTGCTATTTACGTTGGCTTCATAATCTTAGACATCTGATGTACGGCTTTCATGATGATGACATCAAACCTACTTATTGATCAAAAGCCAAGCTATTATTCACAGACTCTCTATGCCACTCTAACCAGACCAAGGGTATTTATGAAGATATGACGAACGACTAACATTTCCTCGACACCTCTGACTATCGCATTGACCATCCTCTTCACAGCACAACCAACAAGAAAGTTCCTGGTAATTCAAAAACGAGATCCACAGTATCCCCCTACAAGACTTCATCAGGTTGAAGTAAAACTGTATTCTCGCATTACGAAGAGTAGGAACAATTGTAGAGAAGAAAGCTTCAAAGGGCGTCAAGAAAAATGTAAACAAACACCACACACGCTATGAACACTACAAACAATATTTGTTTGATGGACAGATCCATATGTCTCAGTTGACGCAGATTAGAATCTATGGCCATCATCTACGACATCCACCTTAACAAGTTAGGGGGGACATGGGTGGCCCAGGCGTCTAATGCGTCGCGATTCGCTGTGCAAAGTTGCGTCCCTTGGGCACGCCAGAAACCTTTGATCGTGGGTTCGAATCCCGGTTCGCCCCAATTATGTTTCTAGGTTTGTCAGCACCATACCCGTGCTCGTGGGTTTCACCGAAGTGGTAAATGTCTGAGACCTGCATCACTTCGGGCTTTCCTCTCACATTAAGCTGACACGCCGTGATATAACTGGAATACTGTTAAAAGCGGCGTTAAACCCAACTTACTCACTCGCTAACAAGTTAGGGCTGTCACCCTTTGATGACAAGCAGTCTAGCTTATGTTCATTGGAATATTCCCCTGTTAAAGGGGAACTATCGACCAACCTCCTAATTTGCAAGCAGACCTTTGAGCTGACAACATGCACACTTGTCCAGTGTGCTCCAAACAATACATTGGTCTTATGACTTGACACGACATATGTGCTAAAACATTCAGACCCTAACGTACAATCGACGCAGATGTAGACGCAGCAGCATACGCAGTAGCAGATGCAAAAGCCAAAGAAACAACTGCATCATTTTACAATGAATGTATCTGGTCCCTCCATCTGCGGAAAAACAACGAGCATTACGATGCCAACCACTGTACAATATAATCAAGCGAACAGTTCAATGGAGTTTATACAAAGTATTCCAACAGACAAGAACGATAGAAAAAACACGGTAGAGTTCTAACTCTCAGGCACAATAAAGTAATGATTAAATAAGTGGAGTAAGATTGAGTACAGGTTTAATTGTCAAATTAAAACTGTGTTCAAGCTTACTCCACTTATTTAACTATATATATATATAGAGAGAGAGAGAATAGGATGATGGGGTGACAATATCCGCTTGAATGAGTGTGCATAATTAACAGTGAATTAGCCGACGCACTGCGCAAAACTTGCCTTAATTAGTTTTAATAATTCAAATAAAAAAATGTAAGATATTGCTTTGCTATCTAATGGTGCCTCTTCTGATCGTCTAAATGTTATTAAAACAAGTCATGTTATATTTATCGATCTGGCTAGTTGCATTGTCGCAATGTTTTGCTGTTGTTATTGTTGTTCATGCTCAGTAACTACATTACCGGTAAAGATCCGGGGTAGAATAGGTCTTCAGCAACCCATTCTTGCCGTCAAAGGCGACTATGCTTGTCATAAGAGGCGACTAACGGGATCGGGTGGTCAGATTTTGTTTCAGCTACAGATGCAAAACCATATATTTTTTTAATTAAAGCTATGAGTCTGAATATTTGTTTAAGAAAAGAACCTTGCAACAACGTAATTTTTGTGGCAGGGAATTTCAATATCAAATGGTTGTTTCCTAATGTTCATCTACTCGAGGTTTATTTCACGTGGGACTCACAAAATGAAATAAAAAAGCAAACAGTTTCAGTACCGTGTGTGAGAGAAAGGTCAAGGTTACAACAACGTGCTATCTTGGAGACACTTAGGAGATATTCTTTAAAAGTCTTAAATAATTCGATCTGTTTCTAACAAATACAAACTGCAATATTCACATTAATGCTTTACAATTGGCTCCTCGAGACGCTTGACGAGCTGACAGTTCCTAGAAGGCTGACTGTACCTATCTAGAACAAGTGTGAGGTGAGGGCGGTTGGACGCCTTTTACGACTTGATCACGACTTGCGTCTAATCTACATGCGCACTGCGGACAGGATATCGACCTATTACCTACATCCAAAGTTGTTTCCCATATTCAAAATGGAGCGCGTGCCTCATTCAAGACTGTGACTATTTCTGGACATCGCCGTGTACGCTGGCTTATGAATTAGGGCATGTCATTTATTGTTGTTACCTATTTGTCCCATTGTATTACCAGTTTTGACTGTAATCTTGTGTAGTCTTTCTGTAGACCTTTTCCCTATAAAGCACGTCTGGGGCATTATTGGGAGTCGTCTATGCCGACGTCAAAGGCCACCCCAATGTTAGGCGAACTCGGCCAGGCGCTGTACGAGGAGTGGACAAGGCTCCCACAAATTGTCTTTGGGAGATTGATTCGGACCTTGTCACGCCATATGAACGAATAAGTTACCACCCGTCGCGGCACCACCGACTTGATTGTCGTGTTAAACCAAGTCCTTGGTTTGTCTTATCTATTCATTATAGGGGCGGTCGGGTAGCCTAGTGGTTAAAGCGTTCGTTCGTCACGCCGAAGACCCGGGTTCGATTCCCGACATGGGTACATTGTGTGAAGCCCATTTCTGGTGTCCCCCGCCGTGATATTGCTGGAATATTGCTAAGAGCGGCGTAAAACCATAGTCACTCACTCACTATTCATTATCATCACTCGGTACTTCTTTGTATTCTGTCACGGCCTTTGTGGTCTAGTGTATAGAGCGTCTGCCCGGAGAACGTAAGGTCATGGGTTTGGCTGCGTCATACCCAAAGACGTTAAAAGATGGTACTTGTCGTTAACCTGTCTGACGCTCGGCATTAAAAAGGGGCTAAAACAAGTACATGTCGGCTCGGAGTCAGTATACCGTATCTGAGTGGGTTTAGCACTATAAACTCGGCATGAGTCTGGACTAGTACAATTAGACTGACAGACAGTCACACACACACACACACACACACACACACACACACACACACACACACACACACACACGCTGTTAATATCTTCTCGGTAAAGTTATCAGTTGAATATCATTTAGCCATCAATATTCAAGCTATTGCAAATTTATCACGATTAACTTTTAATAATCTCGTCTTTATATTTTAATGAAAGATTGAATTTCAGTTCACTTAAGTTTAGGAATCATATTGAAGGTGGTGAGGTGAAATGGGGTTTAATGTTGCGTCCAAGAATATTGCAGTTATATAACGACGTGCATGCATGTGTGTGTGTGTGTGGCTGCTTGTACTAGTCCGGACTAATGCCGATTTATAGTGCCAGCTCAATGAGATACCATGCCGCAGTGTAACATGAATACCCCACTTAACATGAATAGCCCCTTTATGCCGTGCGCCAGACAGGGTAACAACAAGTACAATCTTTTAACGTCTTTTGGTATGACGCGGCCGTGGATCGAACCCCGGAACTTCCGCTCGCCGGGCGGACGCTCTACCACTAGACCACGGATGCGGTCTCCGGGCGGACGCTCTATCACTAGACCACGGAGTTGAATCTTATTGAAGCTGGTATTTTTGTTAAAGAACGATTTGAAGAAACCTACTGAAGTGATTTCAACTATAAGAATCAGAACGAAACATGGGACAATACATATTACTCCTGATATTTGTAGGCATTCCTATTTTCGTCTGACATGTACACTAGTGGTGAATATCAGGAACAATGCCGCAGACGTGTAAACAAGCAAGTCGACCAAGCCGACCAACCTGACCAAGCGTCGTCTCTTAAATACGCAACAAAATCAGGAATACCTTGGAACGCAGTTTACAGTGAACACTAGGCCCAGGTCTACTTAATACATGAATGTCAGACTATGAACACTTGGCCCAGGTCTACATAATACATAAATGTCTCACAAGGAACAGTTGGCCCAGGTCTACTTAATACATGAATGTCAGACTATGAACACTTGGCCCAGGTCGACATAATACATAAATGTCTCACAAGGAACACTTGGCCCAGTTCTATTTAATACATAAATGTCACACTATGAACACTTGGCCCAGTTCTACTTAATACATGAATGTCAGACTATGAACACTTGGCCCAGTTCTACCTAATATATAAATGTCTCACAAGGGACTCTTGGCCCAGTTCTACTTAATACATAAATGTCACACTATGAACACTTGGCCCAGTTCTACTTAATAGATAAATGTCACACTATGAACGCTTGGCCCAGTTCTACGCCATGAAAACTTGAAAGATACTGGTCCAATCGCGCAATGAGCACTTAAAATTATATACTGGTGCAATTATCACAATGAACCTTTACATCCGGCGCAGTTCTCACAGTGATCAATTACATACTGGCGCAGTTCTCATAATTAACACTCGCATACAGGCATGAATGTTCTATAGTAACACTTACGTACTGGCGCAGTTCTAGTTATCACCTCCACCGCATGTCATATCTCCTCACACCGCATGATATCCCAGTCAAGGTCGATTATCCAACCAAGCGCAGAAAACGTGTACGCGAGATAAGGACCTATATAATTATATCAGCTTGCTTTCAGCAAAACCTTTCTAGGTCGGTGATCGTTGAGACTGTGTCTGCTATAAATAGACCCAGAGTACATAGAGCGTTTGTCTCGCTCAGAGAAGTTCACAGAGATGTAGATATATCTATATAACACACCCATCCCCGCGCATTTGACAAAAGTGGTTAGTGAATACAGCTGACAGAAATGGTTAGTGAATACACCTGAGAGAAATGGTTAGACTATACAGTTGACAGAAGTTGTAAGTGAATACAGCTGAGAGTAATGGTTAGTGAATACAGTTGAGAGAAATGGTTAGCGAATACAGTTGAGAGAAATGGTTAGTGAATACACTTGAAAGTAATGGTTAGTGAATACAGTTGACAGAAGTGGTTAGTGAATACAGCTGTGAGTAAAGGTTAGTGAATACAGTCGACAGATGTGGTTAGTGAATACAGCTGAGAAAAATGGTTAGTCAATACCGCTGAGAGAAATGGTTAGTGAATACAGCTGAGAGTATGTGTTAGTGAATACAGCTGAGAGAAATGGTTAGTGAATACAGCTGAGAGTAATGGTTAGTTGATACAGTTGAGAGAAATGGTTAGTGAATACAGCTGAGAGTATTTGTTAGTGAATACAGCCGAGAGTTATGGTTAGTGAATACAGCTGAGAGTAATGGTTAGTGAATACAGCTGAGAGTAATGGTTAGTGAATACAGCTGACAGAAATGGTTAGTGAATACAGTTGACAGAAATGGTTAGTGAATACAGCTGAGAGTAATGGTTAGTGAATACAGCTGAGAGAAATGGTTAGTGAGTACAGTTGACAGAAATGGTTAGTGAATACAGCTGAGAGTAATGGTTAGTGAATACAGCTGAGAGTAATGGTTAGTGAATACAGCTGAGAGTAATGGTTAGTGAATACAGCTGAGAGTAATGGTTGGTGAATACAGCTGAGAGTAATGGTTAGTGAATACAGTTGACAGAAGTGATTAATGGGTTTTAGTTGGCAGAAGTGGTTAGTGTATACAGTTGAGAGAAATGGTTAGTTAATACAGTTAAAAGAAATAGTGGGTAGTCTTGACAGAATTGATAACTGAAGCAAATGACATTAACACCTTTTTAGGTTAAGTTGACAAAAGTGGTTAGTGGGTACTTACCATATGTTCCTGTGTTTTCTCAGGTGACAATTTGACTTGCCTTTGCTTGTGTTTGTGATGCTGGCGGAAGGATAAGCTAACCTATTCGTGAAAACCTGGTACCATCACTATGTGATAGTGATTCGTAAACACAAGTTCGTGATATAGTAGGAATCTTAAATGAATTTTTTTAGATCTTTTTTTTTATGTGGAAATGGTTTTCGTCACTTTAACTTACACTGTTTTTAACAGTATTTCAGTTGTATCAGGACGCGTCAGGTGGATGTGGGGTTAGAGCCAGAAAAGATTTGACTTTCAGGGGGCCCAGTCGTCTAAGGCGCCACCGTTCCCTGTAAAGTGTTTTGTCCCTTAGATTCGCCAGAAACCTATGATTTAGAGTTCGAATCCCAGTTCGAATATGTTTCTAGATTTGTTGGCAATATATTTGTGCAGCTCGGTGTTATAAAGCCTACTGTTGCTAACCATTGTCTCAAACTGTCTATCTACCATGAGTTAAATGGTGTCCGTTCTTAAGAATATTAGCTTCCGCAATTATTGTTGCCAAATCAACAGTTTCAACCAGAAATTGTTTTTGAGATTTGAAACTTCTGAACTACCAATTAAATGTGATGGGTTTTTGGTCATGGTAGAATATTGTCAGCAACATCAAAGCTCTCTCACAATGACCTTTAAATAATAGTTTCTAGTTTATGACACTACAGGGGCGGTGGGGCGGTGGGGTAGCCTAGTGGTTAAAGCGTTCGCTCGTCACGCCGAAGACCCGGGTTCGATTCCCGACATTGGTACAATGTGTGAAGCCCATTTCTGGTGTCCCCCGCCTTGATATTGCTGTAAAATTGCTAAAAGCGGCGTAAAACCAAACACACTCACTCATGCCACAACAAGATGAGTGAGTTGGGATTTTAACGCCACTTTTAACAGTATTCCAGTTATATCACGGCGTGTCAGCTTAATGTGGGAGGAAAGCCTGAAGTGATGCAGGTCTCAGACGTTTACCACTTCGGTAACCCACGAGCACGGGTATGGTGCTGACAAACCTAGAAACATAATTGGGGCGAACCGGGATTCGAACCCACAATCATAGGTTTCTGGCGTGCCCAAGGGACGCAACTCTGCACAGCGAATCGCGACGCATTAGACGCCTGGGCCACCCCTGCCCCTCACTACATGGGCCCCTGAAGATGGATAGTAGTTAGATATCTGAAACCTCATCCGGGACATTGCAAATGGATTCGGGTCATTCAAACGTCTCTTTGTAGACCTGTTATGGCGCTTATCCGGTTTGACACATATTATGACGCAGACATGGTCGCGTAACGGCACAGTGATATTTTGGCACAGATCCCTTTCCTAGGATAAATGTTTGCTACTACATGACACGGTGTTTGATAATAAGGGCGTTTGGCATTTTATCCAAAATGTCGCAAATTACACAATCAACGGGGTTTGCTGCTATTTTATAACCACGGTAGTCATGTGATGGGTTCGGGATATGATGCCCACGCTGACCGTCAGATCAGCCCTGCTGGTATGTTACTCTATAGTTATACTTTAAAACCGTTTCAAAGCAATTTATACTTTGTTGAGAGTGTGTGACGTTGGTTTTACGCCGCTTTAGAAGGTGAGGTGAAATGGGGTTTAACGTCGCGTCCAAGAGTATTACTCCTATATACCGACGTGCATGCATGTGTGCTCTGTGTGTGTGTGTGGGTGGGTGTGAGTGTGTGTGGGTGTGTTTGTGTGTGGGGGGGGGGGGGGGGTGGGGGGGGTGGGGGGGGGGTGGGTGAGGGTGTGGGTGTGTGCTTCAACTAGTCCGGACTAATGCTGAGTATATAGTGCTAGCTCACTGAGATACCATGCCGCAGTTTAACATGAATATCCCTCTCAGACACAGTAAACTGACTCCCAGTCCACTAGTTCTTGCTTTAAGCCCTTTATGACGAGCGCCAGACAGGGTAACAACAAGAACCATCTTTTGGTATGATGCGGCCGGGGATTGAACCCCGGACCTTCCACTCTCAGGGCGGACGCGCTACCACTAGCCCACGGAGGCGGTCTGAAAGAATTCAGGTCATATGTATACATACATATATTGGCTCCCTTGTGTGGTTAAAATGACTCACAATCATATGTAGGTGCATCTTCCCGAGGCAAGAGAGTTAACTGACTCTAAAAGTCCAGTTTCCACCCTTGCCGAACTAGGCTGGTATTATGGAGTTACATTTTTGCTGGACTACCGAGTCTATGCATAGTCCAATCAAAATCATGTCCAGTTTCCACCCTTGCCGAACTAGGCTGGAATTCCTGGGCTCGATCATAGCACCACCAGTGGCTGTTACGAGTTATGTCCCTTCTAAGCCTCTCCTATGGTCTAGATTCCACCTCTCGTATCACTTGCGTTTGCTTCACACAAAATGGTGGCGCCCGGTCAGGACGATCTGATCGATAATCAATATCTATATTGCGATAAAACGTGTATTACATCGCGAAATGCATCAAATCACGTGAGCACCTTGATTAAAAACATGAAAAGATTTGGCAAATATCTGCTGACAACGAGTTGGCGGTGCACATGTTTTGCAAATGCTGCAATCGACCGACATCTGCACGACAGGAACCGGATTTCGATTTCGGTGCGCGATTTTGATTGGACTATGCATAGACTCGGTAGTCCAGCCAAAATGTAACTCAATGATACCAGCCTAGTTCGGCAAGGTTGGAAACTGGACTTTTAAAGTCAGTTAACTCTCTTGCCTCGGGGAGATGTACATTTGTTGACTTAACGTGCCAATGTTTCGTCAGCTAAACAGCACCTTTAGACGTCTTTATCCAAGTTACATAGTGTATCGTTGAGTGGTTGATGGTTAGTGTTACGTCTGCAAACTAATATTTGGATCACTAACAGTCAGGGACACCACCTATCAGTACAAAGTTCGCCTTACGGGGATTCGAACCTAGGTCTTCTGCCTGACGATTGAGCACGCAACCACCTTAGCTACCCGCCCCTGAAACTACATACATATATGTATGACTGATACACGGAACAACGGATTGGCAGAAATAAATTATAATTGTATCGTTTTATTTACTATATCTGAGTCGCAAACGAAAGTATACCCAGTTTGTTGTTTAGGTAACTAAAAATTGAAGGAGCTGTTGTTAATTTGATTATGTATCGAGATCACATGGTTCAATTTATGCTGGGACTATCACCACTGTGCAATCACTTGTAACCGCTTTTTCTGTTTGCCGCATAATTACTCTGCCAAGACGGGATTGCTTTAGCTACGGGCTTTTGCAAACTTTGGTTTTTTGTTTGTATGTATAGGGAATCCCACCCGAGAGTCTTTTGATATCAGATATATCAACACAAGTTGATAAAAGTGGAAAAACTTTGAAAAGTGGAAAAAGGTTTTCCACTTTTATCGACAAGTGTTGATATATTTGATATCAAAAGACACTCGGGTGAGATTTTATTTATCATCCTAAACCATTCTTCCAACTTTTCGGTTTGTAGACAATAATAAGCAGTGTCTTAAGTGTAAAAAAGTACTGCTGACAGCTTCGGTAGCAGAGCCATTAGTGATGTCATTTGATTGTGACGTCATGTAACAATGACGTCACAGTGGTCTACAAAGCATGTGGTATACAAAGGGTTCATGGTTGACCTTCATGCCATATAAACAGGTGAATTTCGTCTCTTCTTTCTTCCCAATGCAGAGACCATGTTTGGAAATTCATCACTGCTATCCTTTCCTAAACTCTTCCGCGAATTGCTTGGCGTAATGTACAGAAAGTTACTGCACCAGTTGTGCGTCATTCGCCGCCATTTTTGGAAGCTGAAGGATTTACGGATGACGCCGAAAGTGTTTGAAGGTGTCTGTAAATCATTTGCCGCCCTCTTTGGTTCTTTTTTATTTTTTATATGACAGATATTAACAACTGATATAAAGATACCTTCAAAATTATTTATGATATCTTCAGTTGTTGTTTTTAATGTCAGTTACGGTCAGAATTAATGATAACTTGAATTGAATTAAGGATATCTCAATTAAGGATTGACTGTGTATTTTTTTCGGTTCATTGAGGTATGAATCGAAAAACCGATGTGCAAACTTTTGTAAGAATCCGCGTACCGAAAAAAATATACAGTCAATGCTTATAATTAAATTCGACAACGTAAAACATGTTTTATCTACAATAGTTTAACCCAAAACAGTTGCATATATCAAAATAGACAAAAATGACGACATTGATAAACAATCCAGGTGTAGGAATACATACAGTGGCGTGACATGAATCAGGTGATCGTTTAATTTATGCACATAACTTGACACGCCTAAACAGTCAGTAGCCAATCAACGGAGAGTGGGATTAAAACAATGTTCATTGGACCTGTCAATTAAGGCAAGAGGCGAAAGGAACTGCAACAGTCAGATTGTAACGAACCGGAAGAAATATGTCCGAGAGAAGGCGGCTGTATCAAATAACATGGTCATTTAGTGACATTTACTGCGTGATTCAAACATTACTACCCCGAATACGGTAAAACACAGTTGGAGAAATGCTAGTTATAAATGAAACCCGAAGACATGAAAGTTGAACCGGGGCGAACGGGAAAAAAACAGGCGAGCGAGCCTGCACGTTTGCTGTTTCATTCCTTCTCGGCCTTCGGTCTCCAAGGGTTGTTTGGACAATGAAGATGCATGAAAGTCGCTAAATGTCCTGTGCATGACGATACACGTGAGCAGAAAGGGAATTCCCTCGACTGTAATATTGGGACTCCCCGACATTCCGCAGTAATAAAAGTAGTGCGCCGCGGTGGGCATGGCTTAATGTTTTACATTCATTGGAAAAATGAATGCAATAACACCTGACCAATTCAGCTTATCAGAATGCAGGAATTTCCATGAACACAACGAAAATTTAATTATATAAAATTGAAGATATCTTAAACGAATTAATGATATCTGCAATGCATTTGTGGATATGCATACATAATTTCACTTGGATTGAATTTACGATACCTTAAATTAGCATGATTATATTCAGTATGATAATTGTTTCAATGATATCTTTAATGCATTTCGAGATATCACGAAATATATTTTTGGTGTCACGTGAACATGCTAAGATTTCAATAATTGGACTTTGAATATCTTCAATTATTTTTTGATATCTTACAAACGTGTTTGGTATCTTTAAATAAGTGTCGCTGTATATCAGTGCACTGAAAGTGTGTAACTGTCGTCCCGTAAATCTTGTGATAATGTGATACCGTAAATGTGATAATGAAACGGAAGATAAGCATGTGTTGTTCAACGCTAATATTGGTATGTTTGCAACTGGAGCGGTTGGTAAAAGTTACAGGCGTTGATAGTATGTGATTGCATCAACAGAAATATACTATGGGAGGAAGTAAAAAGTATTGGTGTGAAGGTTAGAAGGTTTACAGCACTTGTATGAAAATGTCAAATGCAGTGTGCGTGTGACTGGTGTGTTTACCTCCCGCTGGTTTGATGTAAATCGTGGCATTAAACAAGGGTGTTTACTACCTCCAATATTGTTCAATTATGTATTTACGATTTGCTTGATAAGCAAAAAACTGGCTTTGACATTGTTATTATGATAGCATTTGGCGACGATACTACTTGCAGAGACAGCGGGTGACCTGAATAGATTACTACAAATATTTCATCCCTAGTATGTAGATAATGACAGGTATATCAACAACAACATATCTAGGTTGTACATTTTACAAAGGCTAGGGGTAACAAGAACAACAGCTGTTTTGAGTGTTGTTGATTGTGTCCAGTACACATTCTAAATTATACGATACGAGGCATCTATATTAGGTCATCCTCACGTATCTGCTGAAAATGCGGTCCACCATCGTGCCCTTAGGTTTTTCTTAGTCCTGGGCATATGCGATCTGAATATTGCAACTGATGAAGATGGGAGATGGATTCCGATTGTTATACTGTGGATGTGTATTGTGAGATAGTTTTGTCGGTTCCAATATATGCCTCTCAAATTAAATAAGCGTGTTTTAAAATAGTGAGAACAGTTTGCTTCTGGTGAATTAAAAAATGGAATTTTCTTGTGATGGTAAACTTGAGCAAATGGAATGTGATTTCGGTTGTTTAGTACTTCCGGTGACAAACAACGTCTCGCGGCAATGGCGACAGCAGTGTAACATCGGACAGGGCCCTGTTAATCATATTCAGAACACTCTGGTGTAGCTTAGAAAAAACATGACATTGTCACAGGCATTACAACGTTCGAGTTAGTGGCACGAATAGCAAGGGTGGGCTTGTCAAAGCAGGTGCAGTGTTGTCAAGACGTCCTATGATCGATGTCAAACTGGAACATGAAGTAGAACATATAGTTCGAGTTTGACATCGATCATAGGACGTCTTGACAACACTGCAACTGCTTTGACAATATATATATATATATATATATATATATATATATATATATATATATATATATATATATATATATATATATATAGGGGAACAAGAACGTGTTTACGTATCCCTCATGCATATAATGACATCAAGACCAGCTTTCATGTGAGCTTCACTCATCATCCCTGATTCCCTGCCTTCACCATATCGGAAGCTTGGCCACTGTCGCCACTGGATGAATATATACTGTTATCACTCACTTTTGCTATCACCATTTTGTATTAGATACTGACCACTGCCATCATATAATATACTGCCAATGAATATTGTACTACCACTCTATTGTGTACTGCTATTGTAATTGCTCTGCAGTAATTTGTGTTGATTTGTAATTGTTAATTGAATACCATTTGTTGAATTTCACACTAAGTGTTTTGACGTACAGATTTCTGGGTTAATATTTTGTTTCAATTTGGGACTCTACACGTTCCAATACGCACAGGGTGAAAAACACTTGTTATCCGTCAGTCAAAAACTCAAATTAGTCATACAACTTTGTAGTATCTATGCAATATCGTATTCTTGGACACTGCATGTGCATATGAAAACTGTTTAGTACAATCAGTCCCGATTAAACGCTAATTCAAGTTTTTCATCATTACCTTCCATACAATTATTTATGCATTATTGTGTTACTTAATTAACCTAATTTCCCATGTAAGTGACTGATTTTAAACCGGATGTTTTGGTGGAACCCAGCCAGTGTCCCTACTCTCGTGTATCATAAAACACTTTAATGTTTTGCCCTCGTGATCGACCGTTATAACATTTCAGGGCACAACCATCACCCCATACACATCATACGTTTCATGGAGATATGATTATTCGGTTCCATTGCCTAATACTGTCTTATACATATTTCTAGTATATATTTCCAAAAACAGAACCCTTTGGCCTGTGTACGGAATGTAGCATCCGGTGGATATTGCAGTAAGCTGATATAATAATATATACTACTCAAAAGAAGTTAAGGATCACCCGATTCTTTCATATTGGTAATGTTAATCTGTCATGGCATGAAAGATTAACTATTGTAATATGAAAGAATCAGGTGATCCTTAACTTCTTTTGAGTAGTATACCATATACATCAATCTAATAACGAATTTTTCACAACTGTCGCAAAACCATTCGGCGCTGACGTCGCATCAAACCCCGCGGTAAACCGGACACTATTAGTTATGATGTCTTAAGTTGCCGTAAACGGTGTCAAAATAGGTAAGCCGAAAAATATGAGGCGAGGCGTGAGATTTAAGTGTTTTCAATACAACATACTGATACAGTCTTTTAACACACTTAGTATGTGTTATTCAACAAACTGTGGAATTTTAAGACATTTGGCCTATTGTGATAACTACTAGGAAACAAATCATATCTATCTCTGAAATCCACGAGCATTGTGATGATGCTGTCAAACCTAAAAACATAATCAGGGCGGCCAGTTTTCACAACCAAGTGACTTAAAGTGAGTTTAGTCTTAAGAGAGATTGACCCAACAAGATATAGCTGAGATCTGTCTCTCGGACGGTTATGAGCGTTGGTGTATTGATAAAATTACTTTGAAATGTTGATGTTCATTTGTCATTTGCTCTATCTGTCAATCGACTCAATAGGACCATAACTTTGGTTTTATATCGACTCTCTGTCGCTTTATCAGCTTTTTCATCAATTTACACAATAAAAAATTTAACTGATCATGAATTATTGAGGCAGTAAATCACCTGTATTATTAAGAAAATTTACATGTCAACTAAAGCGGCCTTGTTACATGTTGTCCAACAAACTCGCAATAGTTTCGTTAGAATTTAGCTGACTAATTGCTGGTATGACGCAACATCTGAAACTACTCACTGACAAAATATATTTCCTGCGGCTGTGGGACAGTTACCCACTGGGACAATATCATCAACTGACATTTCCCCATATCATCTTCCCGAGGCAAGGGAATTAACTGACTGTAAAAGTCAAGTCTTCACCCTTGCCGAACTAGGGTGGAATGTATTGGCTCGATCTTAGCGCCACCAGGGGCTATGACGAGTTATGTCCCTGTTATATCCCTTCTATTGACGAATCAGATTCCACCTCTCATCACTTGCATTTGCTTCAAACAAAATGGCGTCGCCAAGTGAAGACGATCCGATCGATAATCAAGGTCTATATTGTAATAAAACGGGTCCTACTTTTCGAAGTGCATCAGATCACGTGAGCACCTAGATTAAAAAAATGAACAGATTAGGAAAATTTCTGTTGACGGCATGTTGACGGTACACATGCTTTGTAAACTATGCAATCGATCAAATTCTGCACGGCAGTGAACGAACCGGATGTCAATTTCGTTACGCGATTTTGATTGGACTATGCATAGACTCGTTAGTCCAGCCAAAATATATATCCACAATTCCAGCCTAGTTCGTCTGGGTGGAAACTGGACTTACCTAGTCAGTTGACTACCTTGCCTCGGGGAGATGCCCCACATGGACTTTTCCTATATTGAATATGATAATAATTTATATTATTAGTTTTATTTACAATTTGACAAACTATAATTTTATTAATATTAAAATTCATCATCACTTGTCAAGTTCCCTATTATGTCGACCAATACTTCTTTTGATCGTATCACGACCCAGAACCTTCCGCAGAACCATTGTCATGATGTCCAGAGCACGGGTGGCCCAGTCGTCTGTGCAGAGTTGCGTCCCTTGGGCATGCCAGAAAGCTATGATAGTGGGTTCGAATCCTGGTTCGCCCTGATAATGGTTCTAGGTTTGTCAGCACCATACCATTCTCCTGGGTTTCACCGAAGTTGTAAACGTCTGAGACCTGCATCACTTCGGGCTTTCCTCCCACATTAAGCTGACACGCCGTGATATAACTGTAATACTGTTAAAAGCGGCGTTAAACCCAACTCACCACCACCGCCATTATCATGACATTGTCCAGTATATATAACATGATAGTTCTGTGGAAATGTAAACCAAATATAAAAGACAACCAATCAGCAGGAGAAAGGACCCCGACATAGAATGCAACGGTAAAAATCACAATACACAACCTGTCAACATGGGAACACCCGGTGATTGTTAAGATTACAATTCCTATCGACAGTCAGACAACATAGCAGTGTATACTCATTTCCAATATCATTTTATAATTAATTGAAATGTTGCAGTCCCCCTAAAATTAGAACTTTCTCTTATTAATTTTTACAAAATTGTGGGGTGTGGGGAAATGGGGCATATAACTATGTAATATAATAGGATATTAGTACTGGTGACTGCCCTGTCATAATTGTGGCATCTAAAGCATAAATGTGGCGAACGAAATTCGTTATATTTGCAATCATTTGGAATGATTCATGTTGATATCAAAACGAAAATTTCCGCCATCCACAAACGCAATCACTTGATTAATTGCTAACATTAAACAACAATCGTGCTATTGTGGGGGTTTCCGGCCCAATGAGTGAGTGAGTGAGTATGAAGAAACCAGATATTATATTGCTGAAATCTGCAGGGTCGTGAAATGAGGTTTAAAACTTACTTGTACTCCTGGGTAGTCCAGGAATGAGTGAGTGAGTGAGTGAGTTGGGTTTAACGCCGCTTTTAACAGTATTCCAGTCATATCACGGCGTGTCAGCTTAATGTGGGAGGAAAGCCCGAAGTGATGCAGGTCTCAGACGTTTACCACTTCGGTGAAACCCACGAGCACGGGTATGGTGCTGACAAACCTAGAAACATACTCGGGGCGAACCGGGATTCGAACCCACAATCATAGGTTTCTGGCGTGCCCAAGCGACGCAACTCTGTATGGCGAATCGCGGCGCCCCAGACGACTGGGCCACCCGTGCCCCCCGGCCCAATGAGCGCGTATCTACATTCACTATTGCAGGCTAGTCACAATGGCTAGAATGCACGCTAATGGAATGGTCCGTGCATATACATGTACATTGTAAGTCGAGCAGCCGACCATGCGTTTATGGTCTGGTGAACACAGGTCAGTGGCCGTCATTTACTCAAGATTCACATCTCATTGTTGGTTTTATCTCACTGTTCATTTGATCTATTTTGTCAAATTCAACTGAAACCTGGCCCCGTCTTACACGCATGGTACACGCGTGGTTTACTCGTTGCACACGCGTGCCCATCCTGTGTGCAACCCGTTGAGCACCAGTGACCCATGCGTGTTACACGCGTTCTCAACGCGTGTGAGGGAAATGATCTTCAAGGCAGTAGTGTATACAGTTAATTCTATTTTAATAGTCCTGTTTTATACCTATTTAACTAAAAATAAACTTTCATCGACTATACGTCTCTCATAACTCAGTAAGAGTGGCTTTATACACTGTATATATTATGTATTTTAATTTTGTATTTCTAAGGATTGCATGGAGGTGAGATGACAATAAATAATAACATAAAAAGTTCTTTATGTCTGTCTGCCTTAGAATAAACGCCTACATTATGTGAAGCATCACCATATTAACTGTCCACGGGACCTTCCGAAGTAGATAAACCGCAGGCGTTTATTCAAAGATTTACGGGGTAACTGTGTTTTTGGGTGCCAAGTGATTCTCCAACAGTTACTTACCGTAAATCCTCAAATATACGCCAAGAAATCTCTGCCTTAAACAAACGCCCGGTCCTACGCCACTGTAACATTTTGAAGTTATCATACAATGAATCCTACCATTTTCTGTCTATTAGGATTCATACGGTGTACCGTATCAGTTTGAGGTACCTGACGTGATTAACTGAAAGCTCTGATGTAAAAAAAAACGTGTGAAAAAAATAAAAAAACCTGCCTTGAATATATTGAACGCCGTTGTAACAGCCTCAAATCTTAAGCGTTCCCTCGTCACGCCGAAGCCTGGGTTCGATTCCCGACATGGGTACAATGTGTGAAGCCCATTTCTGGTGTCCCCGTGACATTGCTGGAATATTGCTAAAGCGGCGTCAAACCGCACTCACTCACTCCTTTGACAAAATCACTCCAGACTGATTTGAACTGGAGAAATTCCAAGACCATGTTGCCATGGTAATGTACTACACGCTCTTGTTCCTTCTTTTCTGTCCAAACTATATTGCTGAATATGTTTTGAATAGCGTGGACATCGCAAATCTAGGGTGATTGTGATTTGATGCAGAACACGTGTCATAAATTTTATATTCAAATTCATAATCGTTATTCACAGCAGGTTACATTTTCTAAATTGGATTTGGTTGCATACGTGTAGCTTACCGTGTTTCCATAGTTACAAAATATTCAGAATCAAAATGATCCAGTTTAACGTGCATGTCGTGCCCTTAAATATAAGAGTGTAGAAATGATCAAGATTAACGTGTATAATTTTGAATTTATCATTTTCCATGACAACAGTGTCAGAACCACAAGCATGGCGAAGACGGTAATTATAAGAATCGAGCGAGTCCACCGTGTCGATTAAGATACTGTGTTTCTGCCCAAACTGGGCATCCACTGACAATGTGTTGTACAGTCTCATTAAATCCATTGCATAATCTACATTTCATATTAACATTTTGATGTAAAATCACTCATTGACGGTTTTGAGTGCCTTCTCTTTCACTTTTCAGGCCAACCGACTTCATTCAAGCGAAGGACTGCAGGGTTTCTGATTTGCTCAACATACTGCACATGAATTCTATGCAGGGGTCGATCGCAAAGCGTCTCTTCGAAAAACTGGGTTCTGAGTCTGGGCCGATTTAATATGGCACTTCACTTGGGTGACACTCATTTCCGTACCGTCCAGCAGTATAGAACCATCAACAAAATCAACATTGACATTGAGACTATGCACAACATCCTTGGCTCGTTTACGAAAACTGTGGAATGCCTTGTTTTCATCATGAGTCTTGACATGCTTCACAAGGGGCCATCAGACAAGTAAATGTGTGAATAAAATTCCATCATGATGAGCCTCAACGTTAATCAAATCACACCCTCTTATTATAATTGGTAAACATAAGCGATTAAGGGGAGAGGGCGAGGGTGGTGGGATCTAGTGTCTGAAATAATTGGTGGTGTGAATTTGTCAATACCCTGAATTTCTTGTTCCGTCCAATCAGCAACACCAAAAGAATACAAAAGGACGGGTACAGCATAAGTATTTGTGGCTTTGACTTTATTACGAGGGTTCAGGTCTGAACTGAAGATTTTCTTAAATTAATACTCTGCGCGAAGCTTGTCTTAGATATGATCATTCTGGAGTTTGTCCCTAATCTGCATTCTTAAGTACGTATATAGGCTTGACCTTTCACGATATGGCCAATAACCTAATAGTAGTAGTAGTAGTGGTAGTAGTAGTAGTAGTAGTAGTAGTAGTAGTAGTAGTAGTAGTAGTAGTAGTAGTAGAATAAGAAGAAGCACAAACAGCCGTTTAGAGTTTCAGATCTCTCAAACACGATGTATAATCATGAGAATATTCGTATTCTGCGTTTGGTAAGGATGCATATATATGAATGGCAAGTACCGGCGTTAAGCAGTTAACAAGCATCGTGGGTATTAGTAGACTATTTGCCAATACCACTGGTGCCCACTCAGGATAGTTGCTTAGTATTACTATAACACATGCAACACCCGATGCATCATTTATACGAATGTCACGTCTGTCGCAGGATTTGTTGTGTGATGTGATTGATTATCAGCCGACAAAGACTCCACTGGGCGTTAAAGGCAAATTAGTGGTGAAAACAGTCACGTGAACTATTGATACTAGTGACCTTCAAAATGACTATCTCCCAATGATGGCCGAGATAAGCTACGCGATCTGTGTCACTGTGTTAATTTACGAAGCTTTCAATATTATTGGACATAATTGCATATATAGCGACTACAAGCATAGTATTTCAGTATACAAGAATAGTTGCCACCTACTTACCCCTCGGTTGATCGCCGCGATGATAGCTTGCAACGGCAACAGCTGTCACTGATTCCCCGATGGTGAATATCACTATGCATTGACATATCAGGCTGTTGTATATTTTAGTGCTACCGTAAACACGTTCAATTTGGGATTATGTATGATCTTCATTAATTAAACAAGACGACCCTGGTGATGTAAACTGATGGAAACAGAGACAGCCATGAATAGGAAGGACAGCCAATAAATAATAACAGTAACGTGAACTGATGGAAACAGAGACAGCCCTCAATAGGAAGGGCAGCCAATAAATAATAACAGTAACGTGAACTGATGGAAACAGAGACAGCCCTCAATAGGAAGGGCAGCCAATAAATAATAACAGTAACGTGAACTGATGGAAACAGACACAGCCCTCAATAGGAAGGTCAGCCAATAAATAATAACAGTAACGTGAACTGATGGAAACAGACACAGCCCTGAATAGGAAGGGCGGCCACTTAATAATAACAGTATTATCTACACCATGCGTGCAGAACGACATACTACACTCAGTATCACTAGGGGTGCAGAACGACATACTATACTCAGTATCACTAGGGGTGTAGAACGACATACTATACTCAGTATCACCATGAGTGTAGAACGACATACTATACTCAGTATCACCATGAGTGCAGAACGACATATTACATTCAGTATCACTAGGGGTGTAGAACGACATACTATACTCAATATCACCATGAGTGCAGAACGACATACTATACTCAGTATCACTAGGGGTGTAGAACGACATATTACACTCAGTATCACTAGGGGTGCAGAACGACATACTACACTCAGTATCACTAGGGGTGCAGAACGACAAACTACACTCAGTATCACTAGGGGTGTAGAACGACATACTACACTCAGTATCACTAGGGGTGTAGAACGACATACTACACTCAGTATCACTAGGGGTGTAGAACGACATACTGCACTCAGTATCACTAGGGGTGTAGAACGACATACTACACTCAGTATCACTAGGGGTGCAGAACGACATACTACACTCAGTATCACTAGGGGTGCAGAACGACATACTACACTCAGTATCACTAGGGGTGTAGAACGACATACTGCACTCAGTATCACTAGGGGTGCAGAACGACAAACTACACTCAGTATCACTAGGGGTGTAGAACGACATACTATACTCAGTATCACCATGAGTGCAGAACGACATACTACACTCAGTATCACTAGGGGTGTAGAACGACATACTACACTCAGTATCACTAGGGGTGTAGAACGACATACTGCACTCAGTATCACTAGGGGTGCAGAACGACAAACTACACTCAGTATCACTAGGGGTGCAGAACGACATACTATACTCAGTATCACTAGGGGTGTAGAACGACAAACTACACTCAGTATCACTAGGGGTGTAGAACGACATACTACACTCAGTATCACTAGGGGTGTAGAACGACAAACTACACTCAGTATCACTAGGGGTGTAGAACGACATACTACACTCAGTATCACTAGGGGTGCAGAACGACAAACTACACTCAGTATCACTAGGGGTGCAGAACGACATACTACACTCAGTATCACTAGGGGTACAGAACGACATACTACACTCAGTATCACTAGGGGTGTAGAACGACATACTACACTCAGTATCACTAGGGGTGTAGAACGACATACTACACTCAGTATCACTAGGGGTGTAGAACGACATACTACACTCAGTATCACTAGGGGTGTAGAACGACATACTACACTCAGTATCACTAGGGGTGTAGAACGACAAACTACACTCAGTATCACTAGGGGTGTAGAACGACATACTACACTCAGTATCACTAGGGGTGTAGAAGGACATACTGCACTCAGTATCACTAGGGGTGCAGAACGACATACTACACTCAGTATCACTAGGGGTACAGAACGACATACTACACTCAGTATCACTAGGGGTGTAGAACAACATACTACACTCAGTATCACTAGGGGTGTAGAACGACAAACTACACTCAGTATCACTAGGGGTGTAGAACGACATACTACACTCAGTATCACTAGGGGTGTAGAACGACAAACTACACTCAGTATCACTAGGGGTGTAGAACGACATACTACACTCAGTATCACTAGGGGTGTAGAACGACATACTACACTCAGTATCACTAGGGGTGTAGAACGACAAACTACACTCAGTATCACTAGGGGTGTAGAACGACATACTACACTCAGTATCACTAGGGGTGTAGAACGACATACTACACTCAGTATCACTAGGGGTGTAGAACGACAAACTACACTCAGTATCACTAGGGGTGTAGAACGACATACTACACTCAGTATCACTAGGGGTGTAGAACGACATACTACACTCAGTATCACTAGGGGTGTAGAACGACATACTACACTCAGTATCACTAGGGGTGCAGAACGACATATTACACTCAGTATCACTAGGGGTGCAGAACGACATACTACACTCAGTATCACTAGGGGTGCAGAACGACATACTACACTCAGTATCACTAGGGGTGCAGAACGACATACTACACTCAGTATCACTAGGGGTGTAGAACGACAAACTACACTCAGTATCACTAGGGGTACAGAACGACATACTACACTCAGTATCACTAGGGGTACAGAACGACATACTACACTCAGTATCACTAGGGGTGCAGAACGACATACTACACTCAGTATCACTAGGGGTACAGAACGACATACTACACTCAGTATCACTAGGGGTGTAGAACGACATACTACACTCAGTATCACTAGGGGTGCAGAACGACATACTATACTCAGTGTCACTAGGGGTGCAGAACGACATACTATACTCAGTATCACTAGGGGTGCAGAACGACATATTACACTCAGTATCACTAGGGGTGCAGAACGACATACTACACTCAGTATCACTAGGGGTGCAGAACGACATACTACACTCAGTATCACTAGGGGTGCAGAACGACATATTACACTCAGTATCACTAGGGGTACAGAACGACATACTACACTCAGTATCACTAGGTGTGCAGAACGACATATTACACTCAGTATCACTAGGGGTGCAGAACGACATACTACACTCAGTATCACTAGGGGTACAGAACGACATACTACACTCAGTATCACTAGGGATGCAGAACGACATACTACACTCAGTATCACTAGGGGTGCAGAACGACATATTACACTCAGTATCACTAGGGGTACAGAACGACATACTACACTCAGTATCACTAGGGGTGCAGAACGACATATTACACTCAGTATCACTAGGGGTGCAGAACGACATACTACACTCAGTATCACTAGGGGTACAGAACGACATACTACACTCAGTATCACTAGGGGTGCAGAACGACATACTACACTCAGTATCACTAGGGGTGCAGAACGACATACTACACTCAGTATCACCAGGCAAAATGGCAAAAATCATAGGCGCTGGGCGATACCAATGTCATCGGAGAGAACAAACATTTCACAACAAATATAGAAGATATTGTTGAGTTGTGATTGGAATTTACTGACAAAAAGATTATGGTAACACGGGTTATTTACCTTAGACAATACATAAAAAATTATGGAGCTGCCGGATTAAATAAACGAGTTACGTTTGATGTTTCATGTGAAAATATTCCTTGAAGTCTCTACTTGACATGACACGTGAAACAGAAGCGGGTATAAACGCCACGTGCCCGGATGACGCATTCCACCCTACGTCCCATGCTCCCAGTCAGACGTTGGATCTGTTGATGGGTCAACAACAACCACTCATGATGCAATGCTGCTTCCAATTGGCGTAAGTCTTGTACAGGAGGATCTCGTGCCTATATGCGCCGCCCCAGAATATACTGTTCAAGGGGGTTCAAATCTGGACTCATTGCTGGCCAGGGTAGAGTCGTTATTGCATTGGCCATCATGTAATCAACGACTGCATGCGAACGATGGGGCCTGGCATTGTCATCCATGTACTGAGGTCGACTAACAAGAGGGTGGTTGTCAAAATGAGGAACGACGATTGGCCTCAACACGCCCCGGATGTACTGAGCCCCTGTTTAGTTGCCCCTTATGATGACCAAATCCAACCGGCAATCATGAGAGATGCACCCCAAACCATTACCGAGCCCCCGCCGTATGCAACAGTCGGTTTAATGTTCCTGGGGGTGTAGGCCGAGTTCCGGTGCCTACACACTCTCGTTCTTCCATCAGTGACGTGGAGCAGAAAGCGACTTTTGTCTGACCAATGGATCCGTCTCCAAGTTCTCAGATTCCAGTTCTGTCGCGCAATACACCATGCTAAACGAGCAACTTTGTGGTGATCTCTCAACAGGGGACGCTTTATGACTCGTCGAGCCCTCAGTCATGCTGCTTTCAGCCGGTTCCTGGCGGTTCTGGTGCTGAAACGAGCAACCACAGCTGTTTCAGATGAGTACTTGTTAAAAAGGGTTCTTGGCGTATGAGACGAAGAAGGTCCCTGTCTTCGCGACGTGTCGTCACAGGAGGTCTTCCGGATCTGGGACGGTCCTGTACATCACCGGTCTGAGCATGTTTCTTGACTAAACAGCTTACGACAGTGTGATGATACCCCAAATTCCGACCAATGGCATTACAAGACAAACCTGCGTTATGCATGCCGATTATTTGCCATCTTGTGGCGTTTGATAATCGCCTTCGTGCCATGGTCACACAATGGAATAAATGTTTAAAACCGAGCTTAATAAGCAATTTTAACGTTTGGATATACTGCTTTTAGAGATACTCGAGGGTAGCATGCTGCACGGGCATACCATGCATGGCACGTGAGCTTTCGTCACGCAGGACTGATTATATCATCTCGAGAAAACATAATTCTTCCGGTAATTATTTTTTTCATGACTGTAACAAATATTGGGATCAAACAATAATGAGTGAGTGAGTGAGTTGGGTTTAACGCCGCTTTTAACATTATTCCAGTCATATCGCAGCGTGTCAGCTTAATGTGGGAGGAAAGCCCCAAGTGATGCAGGTTTCAGACGTTTACCACTTCGGTGAAACCCACGAGCACGGGTATGGTGCTGACAAACCTAGAAACACAAGTATTTGTCACAAAGTGACGAAATGTCCCCCGCCTGTATATATACCATAGTACCAAATATGAAGACAATCCAGCGATTAGTTCTTGAGATATTGCGGCAACACCGTTTTCCAACACCAAAAGCAGATTTGCCTGACTGTGACCTTGAAAATGGGGTCAAGGTCACCAAAACCGACTGGTGTCTGCGGAGTCTGTATATACACCATAGTTCCAAATATGAAGACAATCCAGTGTTTAGTTCTTGAGATAACACGGCAACACCGTTTTCAAACTCCAAAAGCAGATTTGCCTAACTGTGACCTTGAAAATGGGGTCAAGGTCACCAAAACCGACTGGTGTCTGCGGTGTCTGTATATACACCATAGTTCCAAATATGAAGACAATCCAGCGATTAGTTCTTGAGATATCGCGGCAACAAACAGGTGGGATGTCCGTGCCTCCGTCCGTACAGACGGTCGTGAATACTATATCCCCCGCTCCGCGCTTTCGCGCGGCGGGGGACAATAATTGGGGCGAACCGGGATTCGAACCCACAATCATAGATTTCTGGCGTGCCCAAGGAACGCAACTCTGCACAGCGAATCGCGACGCCTTAGACGACTGGGCCACCCGTGCCCCCTCCAAACAATAATGAAATATGTTAGGGTGTGCTTAACTTTTTTCTTTGTGTATATTTATAGGAGACGTGTCGGAAATGCAACGTGGATGCAGAGACACAGTGTCTGTCCCTTCCAGCCATAATTATTAAATGTCTCTGATTGTTGGTTCGAATCCCGGTTCGCCCCGATTATGTTTCTCAGCACCATACCCGTGCTCGTGGGTTTCACCGAAGTGGTAAACGTCTAAGACATGCATAACTTCGGGCTTTCCTCCCACATTAAGCTGACACGCCGCGATGTAACTGGAATATTGTCAAAAGCGGCGTGAAACCCAAACCACTCACTCACTCACTCACTCACTATTAAATGTCTCGGGTATACATGTCAATTTTCCATGGTCTCTAGACATAACATCCATATATTTATTTTAGTGGGTTTTTTTCTGCTCTGTCGTCTGGAGTCGTACAGATAGGACTCGTGAATATCTCGGTCTTTAGCAATCCAAAATTGCCAAAAGATGTGACTAAGCTTGTCGAAAGAGGCGACTAACGGGATCGTATGGTCAGGTTCGCGGATGGTTGTTATCGCATCCCGATTGCGTGGATCGATGCTCATGATGTCAATCACTGGATTGTCTGGTCCAGGTTCAATTATTTACAGACGGGCGTGGAGGTTGGCCTCCAACGAGTACTCGAGTACTCGGGATGTGGGTCGGTTTCAGCAAAATGTCGAGTCCGTTATTGACGACTCGCGTACTCGCTGAGGGGGACAACTCTAATTCAGATACTTTGTTAATTTCAAAATATATGTTGTATATATCAAATGAAGGAAAGACGTCCCATTGATTTTGTCAAACAATCAAAGCTACCAGTGAGAGCTGGTGGAAACAGTATGTATAATAGCATTGATAGTATTTCTTCGCTTCTGTAATTTCATTGGATAAGTGTTCTGTCAGTTATCCAATCACATACGAGCTTACATTCTCGTAAGACTGCCGCCAACAGATTTCATTTGATAAATATAACAACGACTTTCCTGTTAGAAAAAACATAGAGTAAGTATTTACCCGAAAAGGATAAATTATGTGGAAGTGTCTTTACTTTGTAGCAAGTTCAGCAGTTTTCCGTGACCTTTAAAAATTTAATGTTCGTTATTGTCACTGTCTCGCATGACGTGTGTTGGCCAACATGTCACAGAGCGTTACAATAATGAACACCTAACACAGCGATGGGTTTATTTAAATTCTATTAACGTAAAGTTATATATTATCTGCATTTATTCACTAGAAACGGGAAGCTACCAAAGCCTACACGCTGAACTCCTATTCATAAAGATCATCAAAAAGTTTTTATTATCGTGAACTCGAGCACGTGTCGTGTTACACACCCCCGAGTACTCGAGTGAGTGAGTTAGGTTTAACGCCGCTTTTAACAGTGTTTCAGTTATATCACGGCGTGTCAGCTTAATGTGGGTTTGGTTTTGGTTTGTTGTTTAACGCCGCACTCGGCAATATTCCAGCTATATGACGGCGGTCTGTAAATATTCGAGTCTGGACCAGACAATCCAGTAATTAATATCATGAGCATCGATCCATGCAATTAGGATCGATGACATGCATCAACCAAGTCAGCGAGCCTGACCACCCGATCCCGTCAGTCGCCTTTTACGCTTAACGTGGGAGGAAAGCCCGAAGTGATGCAGGTCTCAGACGTTTACCACTTCGGTGAAACCCACCAGCACGGGTATGGTGCTGACAAACCTAGAAACATAATCGGTGCGAACCGGGATTCGAACCAACAATCATAGGTTTCTGGCGTCCCCAAGGGACGCAACTCTGCACAACGAATCGCGGCGCCTTAGACGACTTGGCCACCCGTTCCCCCAGCAATACATGGATCATCATCTGTTATTTTATGTTTGCTTTTTATGTCGACATTTATTTTTTACAGTGTAGCATAGCTTTATGGGCTGGACAATACTTTAAACAGTGAGAATATATTAGGTTTTGTCATGTCGATGACGAGACAGACACACTTTCATATTTGTTTCACTCTCTCACCATAAGTTGGCCCATTTAGCACCGTGTTGATGACTCGCAAAGTTTTCCTGTTCTATTTTGTTTCATTTTGAAGGAAGCATGCTGGTAACATCTCGAATACTCCATGTTGTCTCATGTAAAGTATTTTTATAATGGCGTCTCTCCCCGATGCCTCTCTGTGACGACGGCGTTTTACGGTGTTCATTCGCGGATTTATGACACGCAGCAGACCCGTGAAGATCCGGGTTTGAATAGGTATTCAGCAACCCAAAAGGCGACTATGCTTGTCGTAAGAGGCGACTTACAGGATCGGGGGGTCAGGCTCGCTGTCTTGGTTAATGCATGTCATCGATCCCAATTGCGTGGATCGATGATCATGATATCAATTACTGGATTATCTGGTCAAGACTCGATTATGTACAGGCCGCCGTCATATAGCTGGAATATTGCTGAGTGCGGCGTTAAACAACAAACAAACAAAAGAAGTCGCAGTGTTCGCTTCGGTGGCCAATGCTATGTATAAGTATGTCAGCCAGCAGGGTCCGTTCCACTCCATGACACGTGAAAACGAAATAATCATCTGTGGATATAGTGAATACAACAACCTTTTGACAATGCTGTCTAAGAATGTCTATCTATGTTTCCAAATCCCCGCAAATCCTGCCGCGTTAACCGTCACCCTCCTGAAATCATGGCACCTTTCTTATTCCTGCATGTTGGATTTATATCAGCTTAAACCTCCATGCTGGGACTTGTCACTGAACCAACCTCTTCTTCTGTGGGCAGTTAGACCTCATCTCAGCATGATGTTTTCCTAGTAAGAGGAATTTTGAAATAGTGTCTCTAAACTCGAAGATAAGAATTGAAACTTTTTATATTGTGGATGGCAGGAGTCGAACCCCCAACCTCCCGATCAGTTGTCAGGCACTTCCACCATTAGGCCACAGACCTGGTTGAAAAGGTGGCTTGTAACAATGTTCCATGTTTATCGTATAGCTAGATATATTTTACGAGCGCTTCTTTAGACTGTTGTAACACTTTTGTACATAATATTAAACAGATATTAATAGATTTAACCACACCCATCTTTGTCCCACCGACCACCACCCTCACCACCACCGTATATATATCTCTTAATCCACACCACCCACCCACACCACCCATACCTCACCTACCTGTGCACCACCGACCACCACCCTAACCACCACTGTAGATATATCTCTCAATCCACACCACACCACCCACGACACCCACCCACCCACACCACCCACTCACACCACACCACCCACTCACACCACCCATACCACACCACACCTATCTGTGCACCACCGACCACCACCCTTACCACCACCGTAGATATATATCTCAACCCACACCATCCACCCACACTACCCACTGATGCATCTCATCGATCCCAATTGCGTGGATCGATGCTCATGATAACAATCATGTCTGGTCCTGACTCGATTATTTACAGACCGCCGTCGTATAGTTGGAATATAGCTGAGAGCGGCGTTAAACAACAAACAAAAAAAACAAAACAAATCAAATTGTTCTGTGCCGTAAACAAAACATAAGAATATACATCGACTTTCGTTTTCTTTCCTCTCATTTTCAGTCACTGTTTGCAATTCGTTATCATAATATAATAAATGGAAAAATAATTGTAAAATGACTGAAATATTTTCGCGTTTGTAAGATGCCAACGTGAAAATTTCAGTCATTTTTACACATTGACTGTAACATACATATGTTCACGATTACTGCATTCAATCAGTAAATAAAAATCTGTCACGACGTTTGTTTGTTTGTTGTTTAGCGCTGCACTCAGCAATATAACAGCTATTTGACGGCGGTCTGAAAATACTCGAGTCTGGACCAGACAATCAAGAGATTTACATCATGAGCATCAATCCACGCACTTGGCATACTAGGACATGCATCAGTGAGTGAGAAGGTTTGATTTTACGCCGCTTTTAGCAAAATTCCAGCAATATCACGGCGGGGGACACCAGAAATGTGCTTCATACATTGTATCCTCGTCGGGAATCGAAACCTGGTCTGACGTGCGAACGCTTTAACCACTAGGCTACCCGACCGCCTCGTGACATGCATCATCAACCAAGTCAGCGAGCCTGACCACCCGATCCTGTAAGTCACCTCTTACGACAAGAATAATCGCCTTTAACGTTAGAGACGTTCATGCATGCACGCTGAAACAGATTTGGGTAATTGCGCAGTGTTGTCGAACTATTGTTGTTGTTCCATTTGCGCATTTGTACCGAGGCAAATCAAAATTAGTTGAAAAACTAAGAATTGAAGCGTTTCATATTTTTTTCCCAAGCCTTTGAATACACATGCTTTAGAAATATCGTAAAATATTATTTTAAACGCTTTACTTGCGAAAACAACAATTTATGCCAGAAATATATAAACCGCATTCTCAAAATTAACATGATCGAATGAGTATGGTTTTACGGCGCTTTTAGCAATATTCCAGCAATATCACGACGGGGGACACCAGAAATGGGTTTCAGACATTGAACACATGTCGGGAATCGAACCCGGATCTTCAGTGTGACAAGCAATCGCTTTGACCACTAGGCTACCCAGTGTGTCTCCCAGTGTGTCGTGTCAGTTTCAGCCACGTGAATTTCGTGCAGCACGTGCACTACAGTCGCTCCGACTCACGGCGGACGAGAAGCCAATGTTGAAGCGGCCTTGGCCCGGTTATAAAACGTGAACTGACTGTAGACAGGTTCTTCGGTCTGAACTAAACCAACATCAACCAAGTCTTTCAGGCTTTCCCAAACAAGACATTTTCCGTTTGGGGGCTAATATTCAAAAACACTTAAATATCACAAACCCATTTTGGAAAGACACATTAGGCGCTCGGAACAAATATATAAAAACGCACGAAATAAATGAAAACGATGTTAATGAAATTTTTATGCAACCATTGTTGTACAATCATAAATGTAAATTTCCGATTTGATTATTATAAATTGGTGTACAAGGAGTATTTGCCATGGAAAGGATTTACGTGACTCGAACGGGCATCCTAAGCCATGGAAAGATTTTGTGCACGATGCAAATAATCTAGACACAATGCCATTTCGTCCCTATGGCTTGATTTACTAAATACAAGGGGCGGTCGGGTAGCCTGGTGGTTAAAGCGTTCGCTCGTCACGCCGAAGACCCGGGTTCGATTCCCGACATGGGTACAATGTGTGAAGCCCATTTCTGGTGTCCCTCGCCGTGATATTGTTGGAATATTGCTAAAAGCGGCGTAAAATCATACTCACTCACTAAATACAAACATAGGTTCTAGGATATTATGATAACTTTATTTAATCATCTAACTTTCCAGAAATCTGTGAGAAGTTGGAACACGAATCAAACAATCAAATTCATTGGAAATATATATTTTTTCAATGAAGAAAATCTACAATAAATATAAAACTATTAGAATTCAAATTCAAATTCCTACACAAAATTATATACACTAAAAAGGAATTGTTAACGGTGAACTTGGTTGACAACAATCTATGTTCATTTTGCAATTCAGACAGTGAAAAAAACATCGCTCAAGTATATTTAGAATGTTCTTGTGTCAAAGAATTCTGGGACGAATTTAATACCTTCATAAATGTTATTTTCTGTCATGTTATTATTACAAAACAAGATATCTATTTTGGAGGTACAAACAGCATATTAAATCACTTATTGATATTTGCAAAAAGAAACATTTACGTAACACATATTAAAGGAACAAAACCATGTTTTAAGTCATATAGAAATATACTGAAAGATATTAACCATGTCGAGTTGTTCCTTGCAAAAAGAGGCGGTCGGGTAGCCTAGTGGTTAAAGCGTTCGCTCGTCACGCCGAAGACCCGGGTTCGATACCCGACATGGGTACAATGTGTGAAGCCCATTTCTGGTGTCCCCCGCCGTGATATTGCTGGAATATTGATAAAAGCGGCGTAAAAGCATACTCACTCACTCCTTGCAAAAAGAAACGGAACATTAATTTATTTCACAAAAAATGAGTTTAATGAGGAAAACCATAACGGGGACGGATTAGCTTACTTAATCTATATCTCTTACAATTATTTTACTGTATCAAAGGTGAACTTACTGTCATATCACAACCTGTACATTTTCTCATGATATTTACCATGTAATTGGATGCCTGTTATGATACGAGGACTAGTACCCTCTGGAATGAACAAAAACGATTTTTTTAAAAATAAACATCAACCAAGTCAGTAAATCTGACCACCCGATCCCGTTAGTCGCCTCTTACGACAAGCATAGTCAGCTTTTACGGAAAGCATGGGTTGCTGAAGGCCTATTCTACCCCGGATCTTCACGGGTCGGGTGTAAATCGTTACACCGCTTTGTGTGGTGGGTCCCTTAGCTGCATGAATGCCAACATCTTCAGAATGTTTACACGTGCATTTCACTTAGATTTGCATAACAGTGGGTTTTGTTCTAACACACGAGTATATAAGAATTGAACATAATTGCTGAAACAGGAGTTAAATTCAAGCTCACGTACTCTCCATTGCCGTATGCATGACGGTTACACAAATCAATATATTATGCACGTTTATGCAAACGTGTGTGCGACCAGTGACAACTGTTCTGTCCGGAATAAAGAGGCAGGGTTTTGGCCAGATTTTGTTTTGTTTAGGAAAGGGAAATAACTCGTGTACAAAGATTCCACGGTGGATGTTGTGGAGAGTGAGGTGAAGAGAGGTGAGGTGGGGTGAGGTGAGGTGAGGTGAGGTGAGGTGAGGTGCGGTGATGTGGGGTGTGGTGAGGTGAGGTTTAACGTCGCATTCAGGATTATTGCTCTAATATGGCGTATATGTGGGTGGGTGGGGCGGTGGTGCTTGTACTAGTCCGGTTTTATAGTGCTAGCCCACTGAGATACCATGCCGCAGTCATAACATGAATACCCCACCCAGACAAAGACTCCGGGCCGACGAGTCCTTGTTTTATCCCCTAAATGCCGAGCTCCAGGAAGGGTCACAACAAGTACCATACTTTAACTTATTTTAGTATGACGCGGCCGGGTATCAAACCACGAACGTTGCGCTGTTCGGACAGACGCTCTATCCATAGAGCAGGAAACGAGACCAGAAAGTGGTGATCATTTTGCCCCAGGAAGAGGTATAGTCATGTTATATATCAAATGAAAGTTTGAAACATATGGATTACAAAAATGCATGTCGTAATAAAAACGATGTGGACAGTTTTTTATATCAAGCATTTGAATGTAGGTAAATTTCAGTCAATTTTCTATGCTATTCCGAAATAGAATGACGGCAAAATATACTTCATTGCTTTTAATTATTTCATAGCGAGTCATTATGAATTGATGGTCACAGAATCTTTACAAATATAGATTCTGAAGAACAACTTGGACAGTAAGTCATCCAAGTAGGTATTGTACTTATATTGTACTTAAGTATCAGTGTAAGCTTGTGCGAAGACAGTTAAAAGTTAATAATTCCTTGTTAATTACTAACATGGCTTTATTCATGTGGCTATAGTTACTACCCTTTATGGTATGTTATATTGTTAGACAAGTATAAACAATGATTTTAACAGTTTCAACCAGACACCTTCACAGCGTTCACAGCGTCGTTCACAGCGTTCACACAAGTCCATCAGCATTGTTTGTGCATTTTTCCTGAGCCCCACAAGAACATAATTCAACACATGTCAAATTATTTTTGAACCATGGATTGTTCCTAATGTGATGTCCCCGTCCTGTCGCTCACAAATCAGACACTGTTCGTGTACATCATTAAAAGAGAACTTGAGTTTTTTTCTTACTGGTGCCAGCTTTAGAGGGCTGGGGTCGCTTGAATAGCCAGGTTCCATAATTAATCTGTAAATAAATCATAAGTTTGTGCTTGTGTTTTTCTTACAGAAAATATTCAACTTGCTTTCTTTGTGCTTTCTGCTATTAGAACGTGTAAACAGACAGACGCCTTTGTAATCATTACTACGAGGAGGAAAGCAGTATTAAGCTTTGGCAGTGCGGCACGGTGTACGCCGTGTCTAGGCCTAATTCATACCACTAGCACATTTGTTTTTGGTCTCATTAAATCAGAAAAAATATATATATTACACAACGTTTGTCGTCATTACGATCATTTAGCCAAAATATTTAATTTATCCTACTATTTAATACAGATACACATGGCAAGTGGCACGCTGCTATCAATGAAATGTATGGGTCGGCGTTTCCCGAAGTATGTTCACTGTATATTTTGATAAATCTTTAAAATTTGAATTCATATTCGCTACAATACCAACGTTAACTGTGTGATATATCTTGCATGAGCAGTATTTACCTCATTAAGTATTTCCTGTGACCATTGTGCGGTTGTGTTTACGTTTAGTGACAACAAGGGAGATCACTCCCAGCTGAGGATGTATGGACAACTACTTTTATATATACAGACATGTCGGCGACAAATTTATTTTGATTCTACATACATTATACTTTACCAAAATGCATACAAAAGGTATACCTCTTTCAGGGGTATAATAATATATGTTTCAATGGGAAATCCGGGAACGTTTGTTCGGCTACCACGAGACCATGGAGCCAGTCGTTAAGCGAGAATAATGGATGATGTTTCGCGCAGCGGTCGGCTATACTCCAGCTATGGTGGCCTGTGTGTGTCTGTATTTTCCCCGGAATAATCTTTCTTTGAAAGATGACCCTTAGGAATTTACGGAAGCGTAGTAGGGCCACGGTGAAACTTTTTTTTGTCTAAGTATCTCCTACGTAGGACTTAGTATCTTCTACGTAGGACTTAGAATCTCCTACGTAGATCTTACTATCTCCTACGTAGGATACAATCTCCTACGTAGGATACTATCTCCTACGTAGGAGATACTAAGTCCTACGTCGGATATAGTGATTCTAGGCCATTCTAAGTCCTACGTAAGAGATAGTAAGTCCTACGAAGGAGATACTAAGTCCTACGTAGGAGATACTAAGATACTTAGACAAACAAAAAAAATCACCGTGGCCCCACTACGCTTCCCTGGGAATTACCTCTTGATTCGCTACATCAACAAAATGCATCCAGCACCATAGGCATTGAGTTACAATTGTTGTGGTTGCAAAGCTCTCATTACAGTAAAGTATCATTGGGTATTTTATATAGGACCTGAAGCATATGCTCTGAGCTTGGCTCACACGGGTGCTATAGATGTCCCCGGCTACCATTTTTCAGACAACGTCCACTAGACCACAGAGGCGATCGTTGTGGAAGGAATAGATCAGCCCGGCTCTTCTTGTGTCCGTGAGTGGATATATAAGACGTCCACTAGACCATAGAGGCGAGCGTTGTGGAAGGAATAGATCAACCCGGCTCTTCTTGTGTCCGTGAGTGGATATATAAGACGTCCACTAGACCATAGAGGCGAGCGTTGTGGAAGGAATAGATCAGCCCGGCTCTTCTTGTGTCCGTGAGTTGATATGGAAGACGCAGAGTTCAAGGATTACCAACAGTGGTAGTAAACAAACAAACAACACAGGACGTTTAGCCTATTCTGCACATTAATATAAACATCTATGTGGGACTAAACTCATCCTGGTATAAAGTGCATGCCTCAACCTCTCTGATTTCATTTCAGGACTGCCACGCGGTATCTTTATGTGCAGCTCCGTTAGATGATGATACATGGCTTTCTGTTTTGTTTGTTTGTTTGTTGTTTAAAGCCGCACTCAGCAATATTCCAGCTATATGACGGCGGTCTGTAAATGATCAAATCTGGACCAGACAATCCAGTGATTGACATCATGAGCATCGATGAGATACGATGACATGCATCAACCAAGTCAGCGAGCCTGACCACCCGATCCCGTTAGTCGCCTGTTACTGTTTTGTTTGTACTGGTTGCTGATTCACACCTCAGTAAGCTGTAAAACACATACCAAATAATGTCGGGATATCTGAAGTATTCACAAACCTATTAACGCAAGCGAGGGGGGTTCAGTTCGCTAAGCAGAGGTACGACTGTACACGACGAACCTACACAACAACACAAAACCTGGGTAAATAAACAGTGAGTTTATTGGGCAGCCACAAAGTCTTTCATATAATCAGTCAACAATAGAAAGTTTACAATCAATTATTAGAGAATGTTTACAATCAGTTATAGAAGTGCATGTATGCAAAGTACATCAGATGAACAAGATATATTACGGATGGTTTCTGTGGTCAAAAGAGTTCTTGAACATCACAAATTTCATAAAATGGTTATTATTAACTTAACAGTCATATTCATTTATTATATGTATCACTTTTCACAATGTCTGAAAATACGTATTTCATTTCAATTTATCATATTGTATCGATAGATTTATAATCGTTACTATTCAAGGCACAGTTATTGAAAAATCCATTCTGGGACACAAGGTTAATTCATTGAAACCGCCAATTTGTATGCACAATTTACATTGAATTCGTCGAAAATTCAGGACTGATTACGTAACACTTTTTTATATCTGAATTGAAATAATAATAACTAATATTTTCAATCCAATAATACTTAGCGGAGCAGAAGGCAGAAGGCATGTGAATGTTGCGTCATGATTGATACATGTATTTTAAATTAAAAGAATACGGTAATTATAAGTAAGTTTTTTGCAGGATCCTTTGTATTTGTTTGTTTGTTGTTTAACGCCGTTCTCAGGAATATTCCAGCTATATGACAACGGTCAGTAAATAATCGAGTCTCGACCAGACAAGCCAGTGATTGACATCATGAGCATCGAGACACCCAATTGGGATAAGATGACATGCATCAACCAAGTCAGCGAGCCTGATCACCTGATCATGTCAGTCGCCTCTTACAACAAGCATAGTCGCCTTTTACGGCAAGCATGGGTTGCTGAAGACCTATTCTACCCCGGATCTTCACGGGTCTGGATCCTTTGTAAATACCATTATTAAAAACATAACCCGGTAAGTATATCCAAGCTGAGAAGAAGTAGTGAGTGGAGAAGGGGATTTGGGTTCAGAAACTGTATCCGTTACCGTATATCTCTATTTAGATTACTGGCAGAAGTTGCAGAACACTCGATTCCAAATGGCGAACTGCATTACATGCAAAAGAAGTAAGATAGAGACAATATGCACTTCCTTGTGGTTAGAACTATGTCACAGATTCATCACATCACATCATACTGCATCACACATTTATTGTCATAAATTTTAAGATTAGAAATACATGTATAAATTTAATAAATAAAGTAATAAATATAATCAAAACTGTTTCTCAAAGTTTTCAAACTTACATTTAAGTTGATATTTCCATCTTTTCGTTTGACTTTTGTCGCCTCGGCTTTTCGGCTCCGACACGATGTTCATTGCCAAAATATATGCATGAGAACTTTTTGTCACAGGTCGTACGTCCACGAAGTTCTATATTTTATATCCGTCGCTACTTCCTGTTTAAAGCGTTCAGAGTAACACGATTTAACCAAAATCCTTTCGTCTAAATCTGAAATGCATCTTTCGCGAGTATGGTATCCATTACTGTTATTTGATTGGCTGCCTAAGGTCACATGCGTAAATTTGACCAATTATGATCCTTATTGCAGATTACGATAAAAAGGCGTCATTAGAAACCAATTTCTACCCATTAAAAGCACATGTTACATCGTCAGTCAGTCAGTCAGTCAGTCAGTCAGTCAGTCAGTTAAGCTCATGGTCACGTCGGCAATATTTCAGCCATATCGTGACGAGACAAAATTTGACATTAATAATATATATTTAAACTGTATAAAATTCTGCCATCGAAGGACAGTATAATAACTAAAATATCACAGATTTACGAAAAACTAGTTTGACAACATGTAAAAATAAATTACCATTCAACAACAAAATATCAAAAACGAACTATAGATCGCCACAAACTGAAGGTAGATCACCGCGCTGGGGACCATGGGGACCTACAGTACTTTTGCTACCTGCATGGACCCCAGCAGGATTTACATCATCCCTTCAGTTGTTGGCGATGGCTGACCAATTTAGCCAAACATTAAAACAACACATATGCTACGATACGATTAAAAACGTGGCAGAAATAAATATACTAAGAAATATGTGGTCTTACATACCCTCTCAGGGGGACAATAATTTTACACTACTTTAAGCCCCTTCAAGGATATCGCCAGTAACAATCTCAGTTACCGATCCATTCTACCAACTGTAAAATACCAGTGAAGATTCCGGGGTAGAATAGGTCTTCAGCAACCCATGCTTGCCGTAAAAGGCAACCATGCTTGTCGTAAAAGGCGACTAATGGGATCGGGTGGTCAGGCTCGCTGACTTGGTTGATGCATGTCATCGATCCCAATTGCGTGGATCGATGCTCATTTTATTAATTACTGGATTGTCCACGCAAATGGGATACGATGACACATGCATCAACGAAGTCAGCGAGCCTGACAACCCGATCCCGTTAGTCGCCTTTTACGACAAGTATAGTCGCCTTTTATGGCAAGCATGGGTTGCTGAAGACCAATTCTACCACGGATCTTCACGGGAATAGTTTTAAGAAGTGATTTCCATATTGAAACACGAAGTTTAACGCAGAAATCGGAAATGACAAAACAAGATCAATAATTTATCAATATATCATATTTAAACACAATTATCAAAGGTATCAAATGAAAAAAAGGTAATAAATAACACATAAAAAAAGCCCCCAAACATGTTAGTGCTTATGTACTGCCAGCCATGTTTATAAACAACAAGGGACATATGTACGGATTTTAACCAGATAAAATACAGCAAAGACGGTTTGGGTGATCCTGGCACAGTCAAGCTGGTTAGGCTCATCATCAGCTCAGGTCCCTTGCCCCCTCTACATGCAGCCCAGACAGCGAATGGGACTTCTCCCAGGAAACGCTTCCTAATCGAACCCACCGAGAACTTTTCGGAGAGTGTGAAGACTCCCAAACACTGCAGCCTTCTGCATTACCCAGATTGTCAGAAGGACTGTATTCTTGGCAGCAAATCCGGGTACTCTCCCAATGTCAGTCAACAGATTGGGAGGTACCAAACCTAAGGCACCGAGAACAATGGGGAGTCGGACAACTTGGTACTTGGGATGCAAGCGTGACATTTCGAAAGCGAGGTCCGCATATTTGCCATGTTTTTCCTCAATCTTGTCAATCACATTAGTGTCAAAGGGGACAGAAAATGCAATGATATAAATGATTTCATTGAATTTATCAAAAAGAACAAGATCAGGTTTGTTGGCCTGGATACGTCTCAGGCTGTAAGCGGGCCTATTCCAAAGATTTTTGTATTTATCATTTTCCATAACATTTTACATTATTATTATCATTGTTGTTATTATTGTTGTTGTTGTTGTTGTTGTTATTATCTTCATCATTATTATTGTTGTTATTGTTACTTTTTTCTTCTTCTTCTTTTATTATTATTATTATTATTATTGCTGTTGTTATCTCTCCAATGACATATTGAAAGTAAAGCTGATAGCAATATTTCAACTTGACAGAAAAATAATAAAGTCATAACGAATGATAAAGCGAAACGTATTACAGCGTAATCAACGCAGTGAAAATATCTCCCGTTGCCTTTTCTTTCTGAAGTATGACCTGCAGAACAGACAGAGCAGAGCCTCCCTGAATGGCTTGTAGGTCGCGGTGTAGATGAACACATTCCACAGGCTGTTGGATAGTAAGGCCGCTGAAAGTATCTGAACAAGGAGGGTAGGCACATTGTCTTTTCCGGACATGTAATTTGTAATAATACCTATTGTATATGGAACGTACGAAACGCAGAACACACTTGTAGACACCAGACACATCATTGGAAATTTGACCTGACCCTCTGGTCTCACGTGGATACCTTCAGGGTGTACCTGCTTCTTCACACGTCGCAGATTAATGAAGATCATTACAAAACTTATGCTAATCAAACACAGCGTGACGATTGGAAATCCAACAGATGCAATTACAGTTGGCGCGGTATCAAAGTCTACAATACACAATGCAGCATCTTCACGGAAGTAGAAATCGCCATCAGGGACAGTTATCAAAATCAGGCGGATTAGACTAAGTAACAATGAGATGCCCAGTGCTATGATGAAACGCTTGAACGTGACAATATGGATGTATCTCAATGGCCACCACACGGCAATGCAACGTTCCATGACGGTCAAGGCAATGTTGAAAACCGTTTGACCAAATACATAGGTAAATAAACAAGAAGCAAGTCCGACTAGGTCATCAGAGTACGCAAATCGGTTAAGAAAAGCAGAGGGAACGATGAAAACCAAGGTATACAGACCCATGAGGAAATCAAAGACGGCCATCCAAGTGACGATCCAGAACGTTGGCATTTGCAGCTCCTTTGTCTTGACGACGACGAACACGACGACTCCGTTGGCGGACATGACCAGCAAGGATACAATGAGATACACAACACCAAGGGAGAGTATGCCCTCATCTGTATTGGGTCCCGTGTCAGGAAGGGCCGTTGAGTTCATTTTTCTTTAGGGAGCCTTGATAAAAATCTTCTAAGTATGAGTCAATCTGTCTCAGAGACCCTATTCTAATGATCGTGCATACACATGAATACTGTATCCATATCAAGTCAATGGTGCATACGCATGAATACTCATAGAAAGTCATCTGTGCATACACATGAATACTGTTTCCATGTAAAGTCAATGGTACATACGCATGAATACTGTGTCAATTTCAAGTCAATGATGCATACACATGAATATTGTCTCAATATCAAGCCAATGTGGCATACGACTGAATATTGTCTCCATATCAAGTCAATGATGCATATGCATGAATACTGTCTCCATATAGAGTCAATGGTGCATACGCATGAATACTTACTCCATATAAAGTCAATGGTGCATACACATGAATACTGTCTCCTTATAAAGTCAATGGTGCATACACATGAATACTGTCTGATATATAAAGTCAATGGTGCATACGCATGAATACTTACTCCATATAGTCAATGGTGCATACACTTGAATACTGTCTCCATATAAAATCAATGGTGCGTACCCATGGGTACTATCTCCATGAAAATTCAATGGGGCATACGCATGAATACTGTCTCCATGAAAAGTCAATGGTGCATACGCATGAATACTGTCTCCATGAAAAGTCAATGGTGCATACGCATGAATACTGTCTCCATGAAACATCAATGGTGCATACGCATGAATACTGTCTCAATGAAAAGTCAATGGTGCACACGCATGAATACTGTCTCCATGAAAAGTCAATAATGCATACGCATGGATACTGTCTCCATGAAAAGTCAATGATGCATACGCATGAATACTGTCTCCATGAAAAGTCAATGGTGCATATGCATGGATACTGTCTCCATGAAAAGTCAATGATGCATACGCATCAATACTATATCCATATAACGTCAACGGTACATACGCAAGAATACCGTCTCCATATAACGTCAGTTGTGCCAACTACATCATGTTAGAGTCAGTCGCATGCTTCATGCGCCAGAAGACGTTACAAACCTACACACGCTATAAGATCAACGTTAGATGCGTCAGTTAATACCACGTATATAATTAGACTATTGAATGTGATAATGAAGATGGCCTTGTATAATGAAACTGGCTGTGCCCCCTACCACACACATACGACGCTCGCACTAATGGAATATTAATGGACGGTGTTATTTCCCGATCCCCGCCCTCGTCTCCCGCTTGTTGCACTACAAATACATGTACGTGTACATTCGTGACCAACCTAAAACAATTGTCAATTCGCCGCGTAATGGTTCACATATATTTCCCCATATATTATATATATTTCAGATGCAATTTAAAGCACATCAGGACGTGCGGAATTTTACAGTATGATTGAACACATCTAACTGTGTCTTGGGTATAATTTTAGATGCAAGACATATGAAAAATCCAAAATTATTTCTAAGGGATTCTTTGACGAAGTACTTGAAATTAATCATTTGAGCATTCAGATTGGTTTGTCGTATTTTCGCACATAACATTCATCGATAGGGGGACGAATCTTCTTGCAGGTTACGGAAAGGGGCGAGTGGTGAAGAATGGTACGTGTAGATACTGACTGTCGATATGCATTGCGAGTAATGTTTATTCCACATTAAAGGTTTATCACACGACGTGAAGGGTCAAATGTTTGATGCTACAGTGTCCATTGATAACAACGTTCCATGCTGTTTTCGTTCAGAGGGTTCATCCGCCCCCTGGTTCGATGTTTAGGACTGCCTTTTGTCCAACGTTAAATGATGTGTTGTGTAAATGTGTTGGCTCTGTAGACAACTCCATCATCAATGTACTAGCCTTTGCTGATGATGTTGTCCTAATGGCTGAACTGGAGACAGATCTTAACATCATGCTTGACTGTCTCGGTGCCTGGCGTAATAACAACACTGTATTTGTAGTGAGAGAGTGAGTTGGGTTTAACACCGCTTTTAACAGTATTCCAGTTATATCACGGCGTGTCAGCTTAATGTGGGAGGAAAGTCCGAAGTGATGCATCCCTTTGACGTTTACCACTCCGGTGAAACCCACGAGCACGGGTATGGTGCTGACAAACCTAGAAACATATTCGGTGCGAACCAGGATTCGAACCCACAATCATAGGTTTCTGGCGTGTCCAAGGGACGCAACTCTGCACAGCGAATCGCGGCGCCTTAGACGACTGGGCCATCCGTGCCCCACTCTATTTGTAAGTAATAATAATCAAACGTCATATATTTTAGACCGCAATCGGAGTCGAGGTCGAACTGCGCATTCACTTTGGTAAATGCATTTTCAGAATTGTAGATCCTTTCTACTTTTTAGGGGCATTGTCAACAGAATAATTAGATTATACACATACAGCACATACAGCTGCGTGTTCATTTAGCACTTTAGACTTTAGTGTCTCATAGACCACTCTGGTCGGGCATTGTACACATCTACCCGAGCTTCGTAGCAATTTTATACTGTACAATACGTGACACTCCAATAAAAATCTTCTTCTTCCTATGCTCCTAGCTCACAGAAACATTTTGATAAATTTAGATGTGGCACCGCTCGTATCCAAACTGTTTGTTTATTTGTTGTTTAACGCCACACTCAGCAACATTCCAGCTATATGACGGTGGTCTGTAAATAATCGAGCCTGGACCAGACAATCCAATGACATCATGAGCATCGATCCACACAATTGGGACACAACGACATTCCCCAAGTCAGCGAGCCAGATCACCCGATCCCGTTAGTCGCCTCTTACGACAAGCACAGTCGCCTCTTACGACAAACAAAGTCGCCTGTTACGGCAAACATGAGTTGCTGAATACAATTTAGAAGAGTCTCTCTTAACTTCGTACGGAGTGGCCCATACAAACATGTATATTTTATTAGGTAACAGTTTTGTGATGAATTGAGACTGTAATAATACATCTGTCTGTCTGTGTTTGTTTGTTGTTTGTTGCTATGAGCGGCATCAGAAGTACAAAATTATTCCAAAAACATAATACCTATACATATCAATTTAGAATATATACAAAAACATCTTGGCCGAGCATGCAAGAATATTAATACAGATTTAGCAGAGTAGTAATATATGTGCAATTCAAAAAGAGGGAGAGTTACTTGACGGTTTTAAACAATGACATGATGATTTTACAGAATTTGGACAGTTTTCTCAATGTTCCTAGTCGTGAATTATTGAAAAATAAATTCATTTTATGCATATCGGGTTTGACGTAGTAGAATCTGTGTAAAAAAGATGGATAAATAATCAAATAATGGAATTCATTACCTATGTCAGATAATTTGCAAAGTTGGCATTTCCTTTCTGTTAAAGGTATTTTTTTCCATCTCCCAATTTCAATAGGTAGATAATGATTACAAGTTCTAAATGAAGTAAGACTCGACAAGCTTCATCAAAAGTTTGTTTGATATATGTAATCCATTTATTTTTACATTTTCCACATAAGTCGTCATTAAATAACAACTTGTATAAAAGAAAGGATAATTTAGATGATTTCCCGATAGTAATTTTGCCCCAAAACTTTTCACTCTCATTTTGATAGATGGAGTCTTCCAAGTTCCCCATGTACCATGAAATTTGGAGACTCGGTGCTTTTTTTTTCATGATAAAAGATATTTTAGGAAACGGAAATGTACACCTTCTAGAGCTGAGATGTTTTCAAGTCGCCATACTTCGCATCCGTAGAGAAGAACTGGTACAACCATAGTGTCAAAAAGACGGGGTTGACATTTAAGTGACAAATGTAACTTCCGTCCTTGGCATAAAACATAGAACATAGCTTTCGTTGCTTAGTTCTATTCGCTTTTTCTTTGTCAAAGTGAATTTTGATTTTTTTTTAAAGATAACACGAAGGTAGTTATAGGAATCAACTTTATCCAAAACATCATGACCAAATTTGAAATTATGTTTATAATCATTATTTGATCCACCAAATATTAATATTTTAGTTTTGGTAGTATTAACCTTAAGCCTCCAGTGTATACAATAATTATTAAATGAGTCTAACATCATAGGCTTTTGTGGCCAATAGCACTGCATCATCTGCGTAAAGTAATACAAATATTGTGATAATATTTTCGATTCGATCATAGAATTCATCTGGTTAAAATTGATCACCTTTACACAATTCATCTGGTTTAAATTGAACACCTTTACACAATTCATCTGGTTTAAATTGAACACCTTTACACAATTCATCTGTTTTAAATTGAACACCTTAACATAATTCATCTGGTTTAAATTGAACACCTTTACACAATTCATCTGGTTTAAATTGAACACCTCTACATAATTCATCTGGTTTAAATTGAACACCTCTACATAATTCATCTGGTTTAAATTGAACACCTTTACACAATTCATCTGGTTTAAATTGAACACCTTTACACAATTCATCTGGTTTAAATTGAACACCTTTACACTGTTTGGGCCAAAGTTCTGATCGCCAAACTGTGTCAAATGCTTTTTGAAAATCTACAAACGCACAAAATAATTTCTTTTTCCTAGCTTTTAATAATTCCATGAGGTTATATAGAGCAAAAATGTGATCACTGGTAGAATAACCCTTTCTGAAACCTGCCTGAGTTTCCGACAGTATGGAGTTCGTTTCGATGAGTGTTTGCAAGCGGTTATTTAAAACTGCTGTAAATAGTTTACCCAAAAAGCCTAGCAGGTTGCTAGGTGTGTAAATTTCGGGGTTTAGTGGGTCACCGTTACCCTTAACTGGGTTTAATAACACCTACTGACCATCTTTGGGGGAATGTACCAGTATCAACATCCATGTTAAAAAGTTTGTTATAAATATCTATCTAAGACACCAATGGTGTTTGAAATATATTCTTTAATTATATTATCAAGACCAGCAGCTTTGTTATTTTTTAAATTCTGCACACAGTTTATAATATCACCCCTTGTTATAGCTGCATTAAGTATTGTGCTTTCTTCCATGTTTACTTCACGAAAATTATCAATATCAAAGTCGTCATCTGCCGAAACTTCATTTAAAGATTTAAAAAAGCTGAATAATTATTCACTACCTGGTAGGTTTTCATCACCAGACTGCCTTTGCTTAAGAAGTTTCGAAAATGAACGTGGGTCATTTCTTTCAACATTATATGAATTGCCTTGAAGTTTTTTTAAATGCATATTTGAAAATTTATTAATGCAGTTTTTATAACTTTTACTTGCATTAACTAGTCGTTGTTTATTTTGGAATGTTTGACTACGTTTGAAATATCTCTTGGCCTCTAAGTATTTCCCACGGGCGATTTTACAATGTTTACCAAACCAGATTTTAGAGCGCTTGTGGGAACTGTGTTTTCTCCGACTCTTTTTAACAAATCCGAACACTTTGCCAGCAGTATGAAGAAGCGCATCACTCATTTACGTTTGTTATCACATCAATTGGATTACAATAATCACCCCAAAGCAGCTCAGATTCAATGGATAGTTTAACCCCCTTGTCAATAGAGTCGACATATTCAGAAGCAATGCAAGCCTCCTGTTTCATTTTTTAGGTGGGGATTTCTGTCGTTCTCTTCTCTTAACGCTTGGGGTGAAAAAGGCTTATCGATGATTTTTGTTAGTGTTACAGCGACAGGTGAGTAGATATCTGAGAACAATGGTTCAAAATCAAGGACCTCGAAATCTTCTTTTGTTGGGAAAACATTAGCACTCGCTACAGCTTAATCAACCAAGCTCACTCCTTTACGCGTAACTTTGCCAACTGCTTTGTAATGTCCAACTCGGCCATTGACAATGTATATATTATTGTTTTTACATAAATCAACTAGCTTATAACCATGTCAGGTTGGATTCCCCACTTGGAGATGGAAGGAAGCTCGGCCATCTCCCTGTATCTTCATTATCGTAATTGTAATATCACCAAGCATTGTTGTTCAGTGTCATTATTTAGTTAACAAAGGTCTGGTCAGACAAAGGCTGCAATAATCACAGCTGGTGACTTTCTAATCTCCTTTTGAATAATGCAATGATTAGGCCAACCAACGAACGTGCACTTGTTTGTCAGATAGATAGAGAGAGCTAGTGTATTGACGCGACAGGTGTTATAATTGTCATGATTAATAAACCAATAGGTTGATTACATACAAATATAACGCCCAGACCTGTCGCGTAAATAAACTAGCTCTCTCTATCTATCTGACAAACAAGTGCACGTTCGTTAGTTGGCCTTGTAACGCCCAGCCATAAGGCCCCCCCCCGTGTGCGAAATACGCATCAGTCGGAAAGCGCACGTTAAATCTCCAAAGTAAGTAAATAAGTAATAAGGCCTATGACACATGGTCAAAACACTAATACAAAATAAGATAATTAATATAATACAAGTATGTACAATTTCTTAATTAAGAAAACAGTGTTACGTCGTTGCATATGATAAAACTTCATCCCTTAAAGTCAGAATAAAACAGACATAAATCTAAGCGCATGTTTCTCATCTTCAACAGTGCGGTTATACAAAAACTAACACTGTGGGCAAATTCTATCATTTAAAGCCCCATCCTGACTATACATAGCCCACAAGGTGGTAGAAAAGAACAGAAAAAAACAGTTTATTCTCTCCAAACCACCGGCGGTGCTACAAAAGTGTACAAAAAAATAAGCATGTTCACTGTATTAGACCCATGAAGATCCAGGGTAGAATTGGTCTTCAGCAACCCATGCTTGCCATAAAAGGCGACTATGCTTGTCGTACAAGGCGATTAACGGGATCGGGTTTTCAGACTCGCTGACTTAGTTGATGCATGTCATTGTATCCAAATTGCGTGGATCGATGCTCATGATGTCAATCACTGGATTGTCTGGTCCAGATTCGATATTTACAGCCCGCCGTCATTTAGCTTAAATATTGCTGAGTACAGCGTTAAACGACAAACAAACCTACTTAACATAAAGTATTGATATGTGACAAGATGACAGTATTTCATGCATTGATATATTATATCTTTTCTGTTTTGTGTTTTCGTACTGCTTTAAATATTTCATCAATGAATCTCGATAGGTTCTTGAAGTCTCTAGTGTTTTGCCTGGACAATAACCTCTCAAATGTATACAAATTAGACCATTTATCTTGGTAAGCAATTGGTTAGTATACAAGTCTATCTTTGACAGAGTCTGGCATCTAAACAGATAAATGAAATTCGTCTGCAACTGAAGGGGAGTTGCGCAGTTCGCGTACACGACCTTCTTTCTTCACATTATTCCAACGGCCGGTTTCAATTGATAAATTATTGGTAAATTATGGTTACATGTTCTGAATTTTAAGATTGGAATAAACACATTTTTGTCAAAGGTATCTTTCAAATTTTGACCTTTTTTTGTCAGATACTGATAGTGTGTGAGTGAATATGGGTTTACGCCGCTTTTAGCAATATTCCAGCAATATCACGGCGGGGGACACCAGAAATGGGCTTCACACATTGTACCCATGTCGGGAATCGAACCCGGGTCTTTGGCGTGACGAGCGAACGCTTTAACCACTAGGCTACCCGACCGCCCCAGATACTGATAGTAGTTACCCTTACTGCTCAATGCCATATTGCATCACCATTCTGCATGGAATTGAGCCTCTAGTACCTCCCCTACCTTAGCAACCAAGAATTGTGGTATTACAGATTTGTTTGTTGTTTAACGCCGCACTCAGCAATAATCCACCTATATGACGGCGGTCTGTAAATAATCGAGTTAGGACTAGACAATCCAGTAATTGACATCATGAGCATCGATCCACCCAATTGGGATACGATGACATGCATCAAACAAGTCAAGGAGCCTGACCACCCGATCTCGTTAGTCGCCTCTTACGACAAGCATAGTCGCCTGTTACGGCAAGCATGGGTTGCTGAAGACCTATTCTACCCCGGATCTTCACGGGTCTTAGGGGATAGTGAGCTAACGTTGAACCACTATGCCAATAGTGGTTCAACCTTGAACCGGTAACTATTTGGAGTTTTAACAGTGTAGGTAAGCATTGTTCGACAGCGTTTGAGTTAATCTGTCATGTTTCAAAGGAGAACAACATTCACACAACAGTCGTGGCGCTAGAATCACCTGGAACACTGGAAATTAACACCTGACAATCCTGCACTAGAGAGTTTCTTAATGGTCTCTATAATTCGACGGGGATTAGAAATTTCCTGAAGGAGAGACGTACCTGACAATCAAAATGTCTCGCATTCCATCATAAAGGTGACACATGAGCCAAGAGAAACAGTTTTACTTTCCCACGCGTGGTTCTGGAAGTATAGATGCGCATATAACCTGTTGGCACATGTCTCGAGCATGTTATACATCATGTTTGAAGTTGACAATAAAGACATGCTATTTGGGGCTTAAACATCTCTAGCATGGGCGTCAAACGATAAAGTTATGTAAATGCGAAACGTGTGTTTACATGGAGAAAGGAAAAAAAATGGACAGCCTGACTGGAAATCCACGTTGAAAGGCAAACCTGGTAATCTAGAAGGCACCTTTCAAAGTGAAAGAGTATGGTTTTACGCCGCAATTATGTTTTAAACATATTTATTTCACAACTTGTGAACTGGATTGGTAAACAAGCAAAACCTTATTTGAATACCGCTCCAGAATTAGAATACAATATGATATGACAAAAGTACAGTCAAGGAATACAATTATATACATGTTCTTATTATAGAAACTACGTTGAAACTACGTTGTCGGCGCCGTTAGGTCTCATTTTTAGTAGTAATAGTGTACTGCAATATACGGCAAGGAATAGTATTATAAATTTAAGATGCTATGTAAAGTCACAAGACATATTGGATAGCTGAATGTAATCTTGTACTGATTTAAGAATCTCTAGGTTAATTTTTGACGTCCTTTCAGGATTACCTAATAGAATTGATTTTAGATCATATCCCTTAACATAATAGTACATATTCTGTCTTAAATCATTGTAATTTGGGCATATGAGAAAGAAGTGAAGTGCATCTTCAGTGTGATGGCCACAGCTACATGCGGGATTATCTGATAAATATCGTGCGACCCGGTCTGCATTAAGATCACTGCATCCAAGTCGAAGGCGGGCGTGCACAATTTGACAAAATCTGGACCCGTAGTCTAGATCAAAACTTATCATATTTTTTGAAGTCCTCTTTATATGTTTTTTGAAAGTACTTATTAATGTATTTGTATGCCGCGATTATCATTATAGGGGAGTTCAGAAGTGGCCTTCACACATTCTATCTATATTGGGACTCGAGATTCGAGACCGAAAGCTCTCACCATCAGGCTAGCCCCGTCTAATAACACATATGTGTAGACTTTATAACAACTGTCATTGAAGGACAGAACAATAACTAGAATATCACAGAGTCGATTTAAAACTAGTTGAGGAACATTTAAAAGCAGAAAAAATTGACAACACAATATAAAATGGGCTAGAGATCGCCAGGAACTAAAGTGAGATCACCATACTAGGGACCATGGGGACTTACAGTGCCTTTGCTTCCTGCATGGACCCCAGCAGGATTTATATCATCCCTTCAGTCACTGGCGACAGTGTACCAGTAAAGCCAAAGAATAACATGACGAATATACTACGTTTGAAAGCCTGGCATTCATAAAATACTTCGAAAGATGTGGAACTAACATTCCCTCTTAGGGATACAATAACGTTACGCTAATTCAACCCCTCTCAAGGATAACAGCCACTAAACAATCTAGTACCGTGAAGATCGGGTTAGAACAGGTCTTCAGCAACCCATGCATGCCGTAAAAGGCGACTATGCTTGTCGTAGGAGGCGACTAACGGGATCGGGTGGTTAGGCTCGTTGACTTGGTTGATGCATGTCATCGTATCCAAATTGCGAAGATCGATGCTCATTGTGTCCATCATTGGATTGTCTGGTCCAGATTCGATTATTTACAGACCGCCGTCATATAGCTGGAATATTGCTGAGTGCAGCATTAAACAACAAACAAACCAAAAAAGCTAACAATTTAAGTTACAAATTAGCATTACCGATATTTAAAAAACACACATTATGTACATCAAAATTTATGAACTATTTCTATTTCCTTTAAAAGCACAATATGGGATGAGAATTTACATGACTGACAACTGTTTTAGAGAAGTGAACTAGAGAAGTCAATGGGTGGAGGAATCAGTTGCACCAAAGGAAATATTCAATGAAATGAAATGCGACAAAACCCTTTCCATGTTCATAAGAAAGAGTCGACTGTACAATTCCGATAATCATAAGCATGTGTTTATGAATCACTGTTAAATAGCGATGATACCTGGGGTTCGCGAGAAGCACGCTTGGGGATGACTGCCCCTCGTATTGAACTGTGTGAAGCACAGAGGATGAGGAGTTCCGTCTGGTCTGGTGATACCTGGGGTTCGCGAGAAGCACGCTTGAGGATGGCTGCCCCTCGTATTGAACTGTGTGAAGCACAGAGGATGAGGAGTTCCGTCTGGTCTGGTGATACCTGGGGTTCGCGAGAAGCACGCTTGAGGATGACTGCCCCTCGTATTGAACTGTGTGAAGCACAGAGGATGAGACTTCCGTCTGGCCGTCCGAAATACTCCACGTCTCGATATCAGTGGCATCACACACCGCCATCTTGGCATCTACCACCGTGCGTGTGAGTAGGGGCGGGGGCGGGGATGGGGGATGGTGGTGGTGGTGGTGGGGGAATGAAATATATATATTCATTTTTAATTTGGGGTTGGGTGGTGATGCAAAAGTAAAAGTTAAGGGTCGTAGTGATCACACATTCTATATATAAATATATGAATTATTGTCATCACAATTGTCAATTTTTCTTAAACTGCTATTAAAGCAGTTTGGTAAAGTTGTACATTTTTATGTAAATATTGTACCAGGTTCGTTGAAAGTCCTCGTGGAATGTACGTTATGCAAGTGCCTTGAATCTGATTTGCACATCTGATTTCAATGTGTATTATACATTTTATCCATATTTGACTCATTGCCTAATGGTCTTCCTTTTACTGAAATATTTTAAATTCTAACATTCAAATCAAACAATATACTATTTTAATTAGGATCCAGACAGCTTGTCAGAACTGTTTAATCCTTTTAATCCTTATCCTTACTATCTGGCTTCATTACCTGTGTGCTATTTGTTATTCTTACTGTACATCTGGCTTCATTACCCGTATGCTATTTGTTATTCTTACTGTACATCTGGCTTCATTACCTGTGTGCTATTTGTTATTCTTACTGTACATCTGGCTTCATTACCTGTGTGCTATTTGTTATTCTTACTGTACATCTGGCTTCATTACCCGTGTGCTATTTGTTATTCTTACTGTACATCTGGCTTCATTACCTGTGTGCTATTTGTTATTCTTACTGTACATCTGGCTTCATTACCTGTGTGCTATTTGTTATTCTTACTGTACATCTGGCTTCATTACCTGTGTGCTATTTGTTATTCTTACTGTACATCTGGCTTCATTACCCGTGTGCTATTTGTTATTCTTACTGTACATCTGGCTTCATTACCTGTGTGCTATTTGTTATTCTTACTGTACATCTGGCTTCATTACCTGTGTGCTATTTGTTATTCTTACTGTACATCTGGCTTCATTACCTGTGTGCTATTTGTTATTCTTACTGTACATCTGGCTTCATTACCTGTGTGCTATTTGTTATTCTTACTGTACATCTGGCTTCATTACCTGTGTGCTATTTGTTATTCTTACTGTACATCTGGCTTCATTACCTGTGTGCTGTTAGTTATTCTTACTGTACATCTGGCTTCATTACCTGTGTGCTATTTGTTATTCTTACTGTACATCTGGCTTCATTACCCGTGTGCTATTTGTTATTCTTACTGTACATCTGGCTTCATTACCTGTGTGCTATTTGTTATTCTTACTGTACATCTGACTTCATTACCTGTGCGCTATTTGTTATTCTTACTGTACATCTGGCTTCATTACCTGTGTGCTATTTGTTATTCTTACTGCACATCAAGGTTCATTATCTATGAGCTATTTGTTATTCTTACTGCACATCTGGCTTCATTACCTGTGTGCTATTTGTTATTCTTACTGTACATCTGGCTTCATTACCCGTGTGCTATTTGTTATTCTTACTGTACATTTGGCTTTATCCAATTTTGTGTATGCTACTTGGTATCTATAACCGTTGTTGCCAATGTTTATCTGCTGCTTATTACAGAATGTGATGCATATACATGTATACTTTTCATCACTTGGTTGTTGTCAGTCCAGCTTAAAGACCGTGCAAGAATCTACATCAAAACCTCGCTATATGCCATAAACCAGAAGTCTTGTCAGTGTTTACATTCTGTGTTTACATTAATTTTTTTTACATTTTTTCACAGTGCACTGATAGACACGGCAGGTGAAGCAGGATTATGCAGGCCGACAGCAACGGGGTGCATACCTGCTGTCAAGAAGTTGGTTTTTTTTTGTTTTTTTTTGGTTTGTTGTTTAATGCCACACGCAGCAAATGACGCGGCTATATAACGGCGGTCTGTAAATAATCGAGTCTGGACCAGACAACCCAGTGATTAGCATCATGAGCATCGATCCACGCAACTGGGATATGATGACATGCATCAACCAAGTCAGCGAATCTGACCACCCGACCCCGTTAGTCGTCTATAAAGGTAAGCATAGTCGCCTTAACGACAAGCATGGGTTGCTGAAGACCTATTCCACCCCGGATCTTTAAGAAGACCTATTCTACCCCTGATCTTCAAGAAGACCTATTCCACCCCGGATCTTCAAGAAGACCTATTCTACCCCGGATCTTCAAGAAGACCTATTCTACCCCGGATCTTCAAGAAGACCTATTCCACACCGGATCTTCAAGAAGACCTATTCTACCCCGGATCTTCAAGAAGACCTATTCCACCCCGGATCTTCAAGAAGACCTATTCTTCCCGGGTGGCTGTCAAGAACTGTTTGTCTTGATCTTTGGATAATTCCATACAAATGAAAGCTTTTATTCTGAGTGAGTTACAATTTAACAATCGTCAATGTCGCAACAATATATAAGTCGGTTTACAAGACGTATAAGCATCGAATCTGTGATTTTCCAACATGAAATCTGAGGTAATGCTGATATTCTTGTGTTAATTAAAAAACAAAACTTGAACATGTTGAGAACGATTCACAGACATATTGTTTATGTTTTGGTTTTGTAACGTTGACCCGCAACGCAACGAGGACAAACATAAGATATAAAAAATATGAATATTATTTGCATTTTCCAGAACGATATGAAAATCAAATCATTCATAATTATTCTAATAAACTAATTATGCACTATATATTACAAATACTGAAAAGGCGTGCAAAGTGCTTAATATTTTTATCCGCGCGAAAAATAATACTGCCCTTACCTGCACGAGAGTCAAAACTTCAAAGAACAATGTTACCCTAATGAAAACAATGAGTCTTTCCTGCCTCACAAATGCCATTCAAACATCAACACCTTATTATAACATTTGCTCCGAGATTACACCTGTGGAATCGTGATACAAGCTTGCTTCACACAAACAAAACTTAAATATTCATATGCATCAACGTTGCACGCGGGCGTTAAAAGGCGTGACAAGTGATGCCAGATGCCCTGCAGCATGAACTTCAGTAATCCACGAGACGGATGTTGGACGACTTGATAAACAAGATGTCTTACACAAAGACTGTGTGCCAAACTCGCTGATGATAACCACAGACAGGTGAGTATTCTGGCGAAATGCATCCTAAATATATTTATAATGCTGTTTTTGTCAATGTGACTTGTCCCAAAATACGTACTAAATAATGTATGTGGTATTGTGGTGGATGTTGATGTACTTATTACAATAGTTATTCGAGAACTTTATATATTGTATAGTTGTTGTGACATGTACTGTCCCCCGTTGGGATTCCGGGTAAGTATAGGTCCGCGCAGTCATCCTTGCCGTACGAGCAACCATTAGAAGTTTGACCCGTGAAGATCCGGGGTAGAATATGCTTGCTTGCTTGCTGTAAAAGGAAACTATGATTGCCGTAAGAGACGACTAATGGGATCGGGTGGTGAGGCTCGCTGACTTGGTTGATGCATGTCATCAATCCCAATTGCGTGGATAGGTGCTCATGATATCAATCACTGGATTGACTGGTCCAGACTCGATTATTTACAGACCGTCATTAAACAAACAATCAAACAAAAAACATTAGGGGTTCAGGATCGGTGGCTTGGTTCATTGCGTGGCATCGTACCCGGTGGCGTTAATCTTTGCTCACAATATCAATCACTGATTTGTCTGGCCAAGGTTCGACTTAACACAGACTGTCATGCGACACTAACACACAATCGAAGATTCAAGTCTTTATCTTGGGACCAAAATTTGCATTCATTACAAATATGTAATCTAATTATCCACCTTATCTTGGTGCTTGTTTTGAATTTTTTAATGACGCACTCAAAAAAAACCTGCAATAAGGCGGGAGTCTTTAAATAATTTACTCTGTACCAGACAAACCAGTTATTAACAACACGAGAATCGAATGTTGGGATTTCATAACATGCATTCAGCGAAATCTTCGAGCCTGACCACCAGATCCATTTGGTGTCATGTTGTGGCCATCATAGGTTTCTGGGAATCAATTCTAATCCGGAGGTAGTAAGTTCGTTTATGTGAATGCAATGTGCTTCAAATGTTTGTAATATGGTAGGTTGACCTTGAAACATTCACTGATTAATTAAAAATCTCTGCTGACAGGATTTGGTTTGGTTTGTTGTTTTACGCCGCACTCAGCAATATTCCAGCTATATGACGGCGGTCTGTAAATAATCGAGTTAGGACCAGACAATCCAGTGACATCATTAGCATCGAACCACGCAATTGGGATCGATGACATGCATCAACCAAGTCAGCGAGCCTGACCACCCGATCCCGTTGGTCGCCTTTCACGACAAGCATAGTCGCCTTTTAGGGTAAGCATGGGTTGCTGAAGACCTATTCTACCCCAGATCTTCACGGGTCTGCTGACAGGAACCCGATGGAACAATACCTGCTTTGATGTTTAAAAAACTTGATCATTGTTACAAGATCGAAGGCCGTGGTAAAGATTTCAAAACGCTTCATGGTAGACACGTGGAGGACGCACCATTTCCAAATTTGACGCTTCAATGGCAAATATGATGTTCGATACAGTTCCCTATTTTGACTTCTACCAACATCTTCCCGAGGCAAGAGAGTTAACTGACTATAAAAGTCCAGTTTCCACCCTTGCCGAACTAGGCTGGTATTATGGAGTTACATTTTGGCTGGACTAACGAGTGTATGCATAGTCCAATCAAAATCGCGCACCGAAATCGAAATCCGGTTCGTAAAGTGTCATGCAGATTTCGGTCGCCTGCAGGATTAGCAAAGCATGTGCACCGCTAACTCGTTGTCAACAGATATTTTCTAAATCTTTACATGCTTTTAATCAAGGTGCTCACGTGATTTGATGCACTTCGCGATGTAAGACTCGTTTTATCACAATATAGATCTTGATTATCAATCAGATCGTCTTGACTGGGCGCCACCATTTTGTTTGAAGCAAATGCAAGTGATACGAGAGGTTGAATCTGATTGGTCAATAGGAGAGGCATAGAAAGGACATAACTCGCAATAGCCACTGGTGGCGCTACGATCTATCCCAGGAATTCCAGCCTAGTTCGGCAAGGGTGGAAACTGGACTTTTATAGTCAGTTAACTCTCTTGCCTCGGGAAGATGTCTACCATATGTTCCCGTGTTTTTTTAGGCGGAAAATTGACTTGCACTTGCATGTGTTGGTGAGGAGTTCTACTGGTTGGACAGGATAGGCTCATATTTGCGAACACCTGATATAATCACTATTTTATAGTGATTCATAAACACATTTTGACGGTATAGTCTAAATCGTACAATCGACTCTACGTTTGGTTGATATGTCTTAAAGGGGGCACGGGTGGCCCAGTCATGTAAGGCGCCGCGATGCACTGTGAAGGGTTGCGTCCCTTGGGCACGCCTGAAACCTATGATTGTGGGTTCGAATCCCGGTTCGCCCCGATTATGTTTCTAGGTTTGTCAGCACCATACCCGTGCTCGTGGTTTTCACCGAAGTGGTAAACGTCTGAGACCTGCATCACTTCGGGCTTTCCTCCCACATTAAGCTGACACGCCGTGATATAACTTGAATACTGTTAAAAGCGGCGTTAAACCCAACCCACTCACTGATATGTCTCATGATTATGGAAAGGCTTTTGTTGTTGTTATTTACATGATAGTTTCAAACAGGGTCACGATGAAGTCGTTCAGACGGACGTTGTTGCTGATGGTGCTGTATCTGACGGTGGCGTCGACCAGGAAGAACGGCTGGGCGCCGCGTTGGATGGTAAACCTGTTGTGCACGGAGACCTCAGCTCTGACTCAGGTGCCCTGGGACTGCACGGGCTACCTCCACTGTTACACCCAGGGCATCACGACGTACGGCGTCTGGGTCAACTGTCCCCCCAATCTCCGGTTCGATCAGATATCTGGCAACTGCCTCCGGTTTTCTCCCGCTTGTGTGGATATTGCCAGTATGTAAATATACAGTGAGTGAGTGAGTGAGTTTGATTTTACGCCGCTTTTAACAATATTCCAGCAATATCACGGCGGGGGACACCAGGAATGGGCTTCACACATTGTACCCATGTCGGGAATCGAACCCGGGTTTTCAGCGTGACGAGCGAACGCTTGTATATATACAGTCAACACTATCAGTGAGTGTGTGAGTGAGTATGGTTTTACGCCGCTTTTTTAAGCAATATTCCAGCAATATCACGGCGGGGGACACCAGAAATGGGCTTCACACATTGTACCCATGTCGGGAATCGAACCCGGGTCTTCGGCGTGACGAGCTAACGCTTTAACCACTAGGCTACCCGACTGCCCCTTCAACACTATCATGATTTGTTGTTTGATTGTTGTTTAACGCCGCTCTCACCAATATACCAGCTATTTTACGACTCTAAATAATCGTGTCTGGTCCAGACAAACCGATTATTGATATTGTGAGCAACGATCCAGGTCATTGCGCCTGACCACCCGATCGATTTGGAAGCCTCTGGGGATGTATTCTAACCGGGTTCTAACGGGGTACGCTAACTCTAATACAAAATTCGTTTGATTCGTTCTTTCAAAAATCGCTTTTTACATAAAACATTTACCATGAATCTTTAACTCACTCACACATAAACAATAGCATTTACTCGGCCATAGTGGGGACTTGGTTCCATCATTCGTCACCACTCGCCCCTTTCCGTAACCTGCAAGAAGACTCGTCCCCCTGTCGATGAATGCTATGTGCGAAAATACGACATACCAATCAGAATGCGCGTATGGAATAAGGAATAAGTTTTGATTTTATATATCCCTTACATCGAAAAATACACCCAAGATACAGTTAAATGTGTTCAATCATATTGTATAACGCCGCATGTCCCGATGTGCTTTAAATAGCATCTGAAATATTTATAATGTATGGGAATATCCGTGAATCATTGCGCAACGAGTTGACAATTCTTTTATCTATGCGCGTTTGTGCTTAGACGGAACCCGGTCGCAAAATGGCCACGACAGGGGTACGAGTCGCTATTCGGCTTGTCCCGGAATAACACGAGTTGGTCACGAATGTTAGTTCCATATAACTGATTCATGGACACATGTTTATGATGCGGTCTGAATTGTACAGTCGATTCTGCTTTTGGCAGATACTTCTTGTGAATATGGAAAGGGTTCGTCACTTTATTCCATACAACCGAGTCCCAGTACTGAGTGAGTGAGTGAGTGAATATTTGAATATTTATAGTCACATCGGCAATATTTCAGCCATACCCAGTACTGTATATTTGTCGAAAGAAACGGGTGGTCAGGCTTGGTTGACATGAATGTCAAAGTACCACGACGGCTTGAGACGTTTCTCATAATATCAAACGACCCGTGAAGATCCGGGGTAGAATAGGTCTTCAGGCCTTGCATGTCATCGTATCCCAATTCCGTGGGTCGATGCTCATGATATCACTGGATTGTCTGGTCCAGACTCGATTATTGACATATAGTCGTCATGTAGCTGGATTATTGCTGAGTGCGGCGTAAAACAACAAACAAACAAACAAACAAACAAACGGAACAGCATTGACCACAGCGCACAGCTCACAAATCAGATTAGGCAACGTTGGTAGCGGAGAGTAGTTGGATGGGTGGACTCGGAGTTTCTTGAGCCTGCTCTTCACTGAAGCCCAGGTGACTTTGCTCGAAATATGGCTCTCAATGGGTACCCGGTAGAATGAGATAGTAATGTGACTGTTACCTTCTTGTGCCTCACAGGCATCTTGTGTCGTTTTCTCCACAAGAAACTGAGAATAAAAATATGGCACACCGTCATCCATTGACGGGATAACAGCGTAGCGCTGTGAACAAGCTTTGATGTGTGGATTTGGCGAATTATTGATATGCACATTATTAATTCTTTCAGAAATAGCAAGCAAATATTGCCCGTTCTACCCCCATCTGACATTTCCGCACCCAGAGAGCTGCGCCATGTTCTACGACTGTTCCAGGAAAACTCCCAATGTAACATACGGACTGAAAATCTACGAGAACGAATGTCCCTTCCCAACACTATTCAGCACAACATTAGAAACATGCACGGACAACCTGACCGACAACAATGTGCGATGCAACAATGCCCCAGCCACAAAATGTAAGTATTTGTAAACAAAACGTCAAATATCGCATTTCCAGTGAGTTGGGTTTAACACCGCATTTAACAGCGGCGTGTCAGCTTAATGTGGGAGGAAAGCCCCAAGTGATGCAGGTCTCAGACGTTTACCACTTCCGTGAAACCCGTGTATTTATCTTAATAGTGAGTTGGTTTTAACGCCGCTTTTATCAGTATTCAAGTTATATCACGGCGTGTCAGCTTAATGTGGAAGGAAAGACCGAAGTGATGCAGGGAATATTTGAATGGAATAGATGCATAATACAGTGGACATTGATACGACCAGGAACCAGTTTGTAATAGGAGCATTCTTTGCATCCTCTCCCACATTCTTTACACCGTCAGAATGGAGTTGTGTAGTCTTAGCAGACTCTGATCTGAAAGACCGCCTCCGTGGTCTAGTGATAGAGCGTCAGCCCGGAGTGCGGAAGGTCCGGGGTTCGATCTCCGACCGCGTCATACCAAAAGACGTTAAAAGATGGTACTTGTTGTTACCATGTCTGGCGCTCAGCATTAAGGGGCTAAAACAAGGACTGGTCGGCTCGGAGTCAGTATACTGTGTCTGAGTAGGGTATTCATGTTAAACTGCGGCATGGTATCTCAGTGAGCTAGCACTATAAATCGGCATCAGTCCGGACTAGTACAAGCAGCCACACAAACACACACGTACATGCACGTCGCTATATAAGTGCAATAATCTTGGACGCGACCTTAAAGCCATTTCACCTCACCTGATCTGAAATGAACCTAGAAAAAAGGTTTCGTGTTTAGTGTTGAAAAATAACAATACATAATTTGCAGTGGAAACGGAAATGTTTGCAGTACCAAATGTGTGTGCAGATGAAATATGTCTAGAATCTGCAAGCATGGGTTATAAAATATTTCTATTGTGACACCAGAACCAGTGTCTTCATATGTTTTTCATACGACAAAGCATCTTTGAACAATATGTTTTTTATTTCATTTTTAACTTACAACGTCCTATCCTTGAACACATGTATCAGGGCGTGGAGTCATCCCACAGATGACATCCTTACCTTGTCATCTTGCTGACGGGGTTAACCTTTTTGGTCATGTGGACAAGGCGTCCGACCTCGGATCAGAAGGTCCGTGGTTCGAATCCCATCACGGGACTCGAAATTTTATAGGTGCTGCACATATATACAGACAAGGGCCTATAGTGTAAATATTGAACATTGAAATAAATAAAGTCTATGTATAGTGCGATAGTTTCGTGGAATTAGTAACATTAATCAATAATTAAGTTACATTAAATATTGCTGTGATGAATGCTGTATGTAAGCCTTCTGGTCAGACCTTATCAGTATAAACGTGGTAGTAAATGAATAATAGTAAATTAAGAGAGATATTCTGTATTAATGAGCATGAAATATCAGCATAAAGAATTGTCTGGAGTGAGTGAGTGAGTTGGGTTTAACGCCACTTTGAACAGTATTCTAGTTCTTTCGCGGCGTGTCAGCTTAATGTGGGAGCCGAAAGTGATGCAGGTCTCAGATGTTTACCATTTCGGTGAAACCCACATGCACGGGTATAGTGCTAACAAACCTAGAAACAAAATAGGGTCGACCCGGGATTCGACAATCATAGGTGTCTGGCGTACCCGCCTTAGACGACTGGGCCACCCGTGCCCCCGAATTGTCTGAATGGAGTAATGATATCCAACTGATAAAATGTTGATATATAATGAAGTTCTCATGACATTATACTTAGGACATTCGATAAAAAGTGACAGTAATATTATTTATTTTTATTTTTTTCTATTTTTTTTATATTATTATTATTATTTTATTATTATTATTATTATTATTATTATTATTATTATTATTATTATTATTATTATCATTATCATTATTATTAAGCAGATTATTTAAAAGATTAAGAGTCTTCAAGCAGTTTTCTGAACAAGTGTTCACTTTCACAACGGAGATATCTAGATGGTTGACATTGGGCAAACGCTCCACCAGATACAGTGGGGCTGATTCATTGAAGCATTTGTAGGCTTATGTTTGTAGTTTAAATTCAGTTCTGGCTTTTGAGGCAACCAATGCAGCGACACCAGAGGTGCAACGGTTCGACGAGACTCGATTATTTTCAGGGCGTCGCCATATAAATGGAATATTTCTTCAGCAGCGTTAAACAACAAACAAATCATCTGCAAAAGATTGTGAAATGTGGTAACTTTGTATCAATTAAAATATCAAACATATACAACAACAAATAAATGTACACAATATAATAGGTAAACAATGTATGAAATATGTGTGGTCCTTTTTAAACTTTCACAGGTTATCGATTTCTATGTAAGTCTTTAAGGGCCATTTTTTTTTGTATACTATCTTGAAATATCAAGATACTAAGTTGATATGATTATCTTGAAATTTCAAGTTAGTATCTTAAAATTTCAACAAAACATCTTGACATTTCAAGTTAGTATCCTGAAATTTCAAGAAAAAAACCCAAAAAGACAAATGGTCATAAACGGCTTCCGTATATTTCCCTGTGTACACATTTTTATCTTATAAAACGATTGTCATGTGTTTCTAGGCGACTACAGAACAGAGTGTGTTATTGAATCCCGCGCATGCGTGCAGGATGGCTATGCGCCTACACCTGGCACGGTCTTGTCCCCGGATTACATCGAGTGTCAAGCTGGAAAGATCAAGGCCACTCTCAAGTGCAAATCATCTTCCGAAATTTTTGATCCGTTACGGAAATTATGCACATCCAATATTTCACGTAAGAATGTTGTCGTGGTTGAGTGGATTTGGTTGAGTGGATTTGGTTAGCGCTACTTTGACCGATATTCCAGGTATATCGCGTCCTGTCAGCATGATGTGGGAGGAAAGCCCGAAGTGATGCACGTCTTGCCCGCTTTGGCGAAACCCACGAGCACGGGTATGCTTCTGAAAAAACTAGAAACATGATCGGGGTCCCGTGGTGAACAGGGATTCGAACCCACGATCATAGGTTTCTGGGTATGGATATGGTGCTGACCAATCTGGGTTCCGAATGATGCATGAATGGTGCTTGGGTTGTACACTCCCCAGGGAGCTGAGAATGAAAATCGAGTGCTCACTGATCCATTGACTGAGGTAATAATGCAAGCGCCATGAGCACACATGTTGGTATGGACTCATTATTAGGGCTCCAAGCCGAAAGGCTGTAGAGCCCTATTGAAATCGTTCGATTTATTATTATTATTATTATTTATTATTATTTATTATTCCGCCGATTTTTGTACCACACCTGGCAAAATAACCATGGGGTCGATTATGTTCTAAATTTGTGTGTGTATGTGGACCGTTGGGTACTAGTGCCCGCCAAAAACCCAAGGCCGTAGGCCCAAAGGCCAAGGGCAGATAACTAAAAGAACAGAATATTTTGAAGATGTATTTCGCCCTAATTCTCCGCAATGGCTTATCCGATTACTTTGAAACCTAGCATGTATCTGCTGCTTGAGCTGCTTGACATCTTTTGTTCTTTGACTTTGGTCATTGGTCACGTGGTTTGGCAGCCATATTGGATTCAAGGTTTTTACAGTGTCTTTTGGGTACCTATTTTCAAATGCAAACAACTTTGAGTCCACTGCATGAAATGCTTTCAAATTTTCTGAGAATGGTCGCCATACAGAACACATGAAACTTTAATAGCCGATTTTGGATATCCTTTTTAGTTGCGGCCATATTGGATTTTGATTTTGATCATTTTTTTCACCCAAATTTTACTTTAAAGATCATATCTTATAAGGTTCTTAACAGAAACTATGGAAAGTTTGCATAAAGTTTTGATACTATATGTACCTAAATTTTTTCTGGGTTGCATACTGAAAGCACCACCGCTTGGTGGTATTATTTGATTTTAGTAAAATGTGAGACTTGAGTACAAATACTAAAGGAAGCGCCTCATAAATCTACCATAAACCCCCATTCACTGGCTTTGCAGATACCCAAACGTTCTCCACAGTCTTCTTCATTATTATGTGTACTACCCTTGACGATCAGGATTAGAATTGGCCTTTTTCAACCGATGCTTGTCTCAAGAGGCAACTATGCTTGTCACAGGAGGCGACTAATCGGATCGGGTGGTCAGACTCGCTGACTTGGTTCTTCATTTTTCAATTGCCAATTGCTATGGTACCTTATTTTTGACAGCGTTGTTAAAAGCAAACCATTTGCGGATTAGAATATGGAGGTCGGAAATGGGTTAAGTACACTCTGGGAAACTGTGGCACACGCCAATTTGGTAGCGGTAATGTCCTGAAAACGGTGACTATCTTTTGACGGAGTTGGTACAAGCAAACCATATGCGGATTCGAACATGGTAGTAGTCAAACATGGGTTAAGAACACACTGGGACACATGGGGTGATGTCTCGCAAGCGGTTCCTTACATTTGATGGCGTTGGTACAAACAAACCATTTAAGGATTCGAACAGGGTCGAAGTTGGAAATTGGTTTAAACATCCCGGGACACCCAGGCACATGTCAACTTAGTAGTGGTGATGTCTCACAAGAGGTTTTTTACATTTGACGGCGTTGGTACAGGTAAACCCTTTGAGGATTCGAATATATGAACGAGGTGGGAAACAGGTTTTAGCACTTTATCTCAAAAGGCGACAGGAACCCGGGGCCCGAGGAACGCAGAACGATAATCCATTTGACTGGAGCCCAACTGACATAGAAGTTACGGCCTGTTGAAGAGTCACCAACCCGAAAGGCTGAAGAGTCCCAGTGTTAGCGTTTGATTTAATATTATTATTATTCCGCCGATTTTTGTACCAGAGCTAGAAAAATAACCACTGGCTCGATTATGTTCACATTTTGTGTGTGTATGTGGACCGGTGGGTACTGGTGCCCGCCAAAGTCCCAAGGCCGTAGGCCCAAAGACCAAGGGCAGATAACTAAAAGAACAGAATATTTTGAAGATGTATTTCGCCCTATTGCTCCACAACCGCTTATCCGATTACGTTGCATGTATCTGCTGCTTGAGCTGCTTGACATTTTTTGTTCTTTGACTTTGGTCATTGGTCACATGGTTTGGCAGCCATATTGGATTCAAGGTTTTCACAGTGTTTTTAGGGTACCTGTCTTCAAATGCAAACAACTTTGAGTCCACTGCATGAAATGCTTTCAAACTTTCTGATAATTGTCTCCATACATAACGCATCAAACGTTAATAGCCGATTGTGGATATCTTTTTTAGTTACGGTCGTATTGAATTTTGATTTTGATCATATTTTTCAACGAAATTTTGCTTTGAAGATCATATCTTGTAAGGTTCTCCACAGAAACTATTGCAAGTTTACATGAAGTTAGTGTGCCATATGCATCTCATTTATTGTTATTGGTTGTATGCTAAAAGTAACATCGCTTGGTGGTAATATTTGATCAATACTTTGGACACCCCTGGAACACGCCAATTTCGTAGCGGCGATTTCCGTTGACATCTTTTGACAGAGCTGGTACAAGCAAACCCTTTATGGATTCGAACATGTTCGAGGTCGGGAATGGTTTTAGAACAGACCTGGACACCCTGACACACGCCAATTTCCTTGCGACGATACCCTGCAAGTGGTGCCTACATTTGACGGAGTTGGTTCAAGGAAACCCTTTGAGGATTCGAACAGGGACGTTTGGGCACAGTGTTACTTGGAGCCCGCCATTGCTGCTTGCAGCTTTAATTATTATTATTATTATTATTATTACAATCCGAGTCCCCGGCTATTGACTTACATGCCTTTGCATGTGTTTGTGACGCGTGGCAGGATACGCTCGACTTTTAGCGAACACCTTGCATTATAACTATATGATAGTGATTCGTAAACACATGCTCATGATATAGTCGGAATTGTATGCTTTATGCGGCTATTTCTATTGGATATGGAAAGGGTTTTGTCGCTTTCTTGACAGTATTCGGACAAGATGGACAGATAATATGTTACATATGTCAGTAGCGGTGTGTTCGGGATGCTGGTCAAACTTGAGGACCGCCACTGTGGCCTAGTGGTAGAGCGTTCGCCAGGAGAGCGGAAGGTTTGGGGTTCGATCCCCGGACGCGTCATACCAAAAGACGTTAAAAGATGGTACCCTGTCTGGCGCTCGGCATTAAGGAACTAAAACAAGGACTGGTCGGCTCGGAGTCAGTATACTGTGTCTGAGTGGGGTATCCATGTTAAACTCAGCATGGTATCTCAGTGGGCTAGGACTATAAAATCGGCATCAGTCCGGACTAGTACAAGCAGCCACACACACACGTACATGCACGTCGCAATATAAGTGCAACAAACCTGGACGCGACGTTAAACCCCATTTCACCTCACCGGTCCACCTTGGTATCGGTGACACGTGTATGGAAACACGGACTCAATCTGTTTTGGTAGATAATCGAGAGTGATTATTCTCTAGCGCCAACGTTGAATATTCCATCCCAGAATAGCTGGTTTTATAAGGCAGTAGTAGAAAATTTATTTCTGATGATTATCAGTCGCAGAAAAAATGATGCACTCATAAAATGTCATATTTTCTGTTTGTAGTACCGTGATGGCGTTTGATGGTACTCCCAGGGTAACACGTTAGGTAGAGTGACCTCTCTTGGTGTATAGTTACATGTGCTACAATCTCATTAAAATCAGATCAAATATCTCGCTGCCGCTAATCAATGATCTGAGGACATTCCATCACCACTGAAACGAATAACAAGAAGTCGATATCAGCCAATGAGAAAGCAGCTTTCTCGAGCTTTACGGCACTCGTTTCAACCTACCGACTTCCATTTCAGACTACGTTTGAAAAATATGTTGACACAGTTCTCGATTAAAATTTTGAAAACTGAACAAACTGCAACGCCCCCTTCGTTCAAATGTGTATCCCACGGGACCGAGAGTCGTACGGGTCGTAACTGTCGTTCGGAATACCCCGTGTTAACGTTTTCGAGTTTGCATGATTAAAAAAACACATTCCGACTGTCACTTTCATGATCTGGTAAGCGACGCTTTGATTGGTCGGATGAAAGGTCGTTCTGACGTCACCCGTAATGGAATGTCCTCAGATCTTTGTTTAGCGATAGCGAGAGCTAAGATCTGATTTTCATGAGATTGCATGAGCAAATATATGAAAGTTTGTTCTCCTACGCTGATGGTAATCGTGTACGTTCACATTCCAGAGTTAGTGGACGCATATTGTGGAGCAAACCCGACCGCCAAGTTTTCCGACCCTGTCAACTGTGCTCGCTACTACGACTGCAGCAAGCAAGTCCACTACACTGGGCTGAACCCGTACCAGTCGGAATGTCAATACCTGTACCTGTTTGAGGAGTCAAGTAGCACGTGTATCTTGTTTTACGTGATGAAAACACCATGTGGAAAAAAGCTGGAACCAAAAGCCCCATGTAGGTTCAGGCAATTTGCGGTTTTGATACATTCCTTCGTATGAGAGAACTGGGAGAAAAACATACGTGTTTTCACTGTTGAGCAAGGGTACCTGAAGATTTAACCATGATTTATCTATAATGTAATTATTCCAAACTTTTTAAGACAAATGTTTACCTAGAAAACTAATTTTTTTAATCCATTTGGGAAGAGTTAGAGTACTTTAGCGCAATGTAGATGCAGCCCTCATAGATCACTGATTGAAGTAGGTAGACATAGAAACATAGTTTGGTATTTGAGAATTTGTGATTTTAATTTGATTGAAGATGTGTTTAATTTTTTGTTAGTATGTTCAAAATACGACTATCTAAGGAGTAAATATACAGAAATACCTTTTTTATGTACATCCCACTTAGACCCATAAATATCCGGGTTAGGATAGGTCTTCAGCACCCCATGCTTGTACTTATAGGCGATGATGTTTGTCGTAAGAGGCGACTAACAGGATCAGATATTTTGTGTTGGGTCCCATAAACATGTTTTACCATTTTTGTGGTCTTCTGAGTAATGTCAGGCCTAGACAGCGTTGTAGTGTTTGGGGGAACGTTGTCAGACAGGAAACATTTAAAAAACTGATAAGGATTCGAACCAATTAATTTGTGGGAAGTTTTGGGGATTTTTTGCGCGTCAGTATATATTTCCAGCAACAACAGTCTGATTTAATCCTTAAAATTAATCACATGTCCGACATAATACGTTCATTTTGCATTCCATAATGTGGCTTGTTTTATCATATCCTTTCTTTATAGTTTACTAAAGAATGATAATTAGGAGATAAACATACTGTGTTTTCAATGTAGAGCTAGGTTACCTGTAGATTTAACCGCCAACATTCTTACCAGTGGGATATCAGAATCATTGCTGCAACCATTCTGGGATGTGCTGTTTACTTTGTTTGAGCAGAAGCTTAATTGAGTTTCTTTATTTTAATGAAAGCCTAAATGGAAACACTGTATTTTATTTAAACGAACTATTTTACTCTGCAAAAAAGAAACGCATCATTCATTTCGGATGTATACTTTATATATCAATTAAATAATCAACAGATGGTAATCGATTCTTCAAAATTGAAACAGATCATTGACATTGACCCAGGTTCCATATGGTACTCATGGAACAGTAAATTTTCCAAGTTGAACGTCATCTGTGCTCAATATTTTGTATGGCCACCATTAGAGTCCAAAAATTCGAATTATGGCCCGGGTAATCTTCACCCACTCTGCCAGAAGTGCTTGTGTCATCTGTCAGAGGTTCTGTGGTTGTTGCTGACGTGCCGGCAGTCGTACTAGTGCATCTCATAAATGTTCGATTGGGTTTGAATCTGGAGACCCGGATGTTGTGATTCCTGAAAACGGGTGTTGTCAGTCTTACCGTGTGAGGAGGGGCGTTGTCTTGTTGGAAAATGACTTTTGTCTACCATCCGCATGGCGAGGCATAAAACGTGATTTGTCACAAAACCAAAACTGTCTCCATCGCAGTTGTGATCATACTCTGTGACCTTGACACCATTGACGTCGCAGCCGAAGATGCAGGTCCGTCTAAATGAACCTCTAACTGGTGCTCTAGCGCGGTAAACGGTTCCTCACTATTTGGGCTGATATCCAACGCAATCCTGGTATTGCCGTTGTTGTAGAGGTGGCCGTGGTGGTTCTTTAACGTAAGTGACGTTGCAGTGTGCTCAAGAAGTGGTACGTGGTAGACCGGATCTGGGAAAGTCACGTGTTGTCCTGTGTGTCGGTCTTGTAATGTCGCTTTCTGCTACGTGTCTACATGATTCTCTTGTTTGCAGTCGGCGGATGGTAATGTTGCTTTAGGATTCCGTCAGTCATGTTTTCGCTGTTCACTTGCTATAAGATTGTAATGCCATGCATATGAAAACCCAACGTTTGTATAGCCCAAAAAGTGATGTTTTCATGCTGGTGTGTTTTGGCGCCAGGCTCTCACGTGGTGAGGTTTTTTTTGCCATTTTTCTAACTTTTCACCAAAATTCTTCAGTGCCTCATTCTTTCCAGACAGTTCAATCCCAATCCATACAGAGATTTAATTTTGTATGGATATCGGCAACACTCTTTTCTGCAGTAAATATTAGTAGTATCACCTTATCACAAAAAACACTTACTTGTTTAGGCAAATTGCGTGAGTGGCTTGTTCTAACGGTAGTTTACCCTTTTCGCGAACACCAGGTGTCATGACTTATTTTCAGTGATCCATTCATAATTTGTACCACTCTTCTGCCGTTTACACCCAATGGAATCTGTTTAGTATGGAATGCTATAAGGGACATTCCCGCGATCTCGCATTCTCGCGATCTCGACCTTTGGAAACGAGCTAAATATGCCCAAAACACGAGAATGCGAGAGATCGCGAGAATGTCCCTTACAGTATTCCATAGTTTAGGGAAATGATGAAGATTGATTATTCTCTCACGTTGATGTTTCATGCTTACCCTCTGTTAAGGTGACTACAGGATAGGACAGTGTCTGGGGCGGCAGTATTGTATGGCGTGTTCCGCTTCCTGTATTGGGCAGCCTGATGGGAAGGTTCAGTATCCCGGCATTCCAAGCACGCGCTATCATCTCATTTGCAGAGACGAGAGGACGATGGACATTCAAGAATGCGCCAAGGGCTTTATTTTCGACACTAAAATCCGAGGATGCTTACCAGATGTTGACGAAAGTATATCATTTAATACATTTTTATTAATTATCAGTGACAAAGGACAGTGTCCATCACTTATAAGATATTTGGATATTACATAATGGCGATATTCAAAGCAGTCCAAACGATCGAAGGTTGTATTAATATAAAGAGTTAACTTATTATTAATCTTTCGCTTAAGAGTAATGATCGTTTGACAAGATGCGACAATTTGACGTAATCCGCAATTGTAACATGAGACACGTTTCCGACAGAGCATCTTTCAGCTGAGGTAGATGTTCATTTATAATTTGACGTCTCTTTGTGGGGATCAGTACTAACGACTGCAGGGGTAACCACGACAGCATCAACAACAGCCCCAATGACTACGTCTACAACAGACCCAAACACCTCAACAGATGTTACAACTACTGTGGCATCAACGACTACCACGGCTTCGGCTGGGACAACATCAACCACGGCATCAATGGATGTTACATCTACTGTGGTATCAACGACTACCACGGCTTCGGCTGGGACAGCATCAACTGTGGCATCAACTGATGTTACATCTACTGTGTTATCAACGACTACCACGGCTTCGGCTGGGACAACATCAACCACGGCATCAACGGATGTTACATCAACTGTGTTATCAACGACTACCACGGCTTCGGCTGGGATAACATCAACTGTGGCATCAACGCCTACAACTGCGACCCAAGTCCAGGATATTTGTCCCTGTGAGAATTTTACTTCATTATCAGAAAGACTGGATAATTTGACATCCATCACCAGCTCTCTGGCGGAACAGCTTAAGGCGACAGGTAGCCCGGTTATACATATATATATATATATATATATATATATATATATATCTTTTTTTTAAATGCTTTTTTAAATGACCAAGGTTTCGCCATGCAGTTAGACGATGCGGGTTTCATATCTCACTGGACCCGTGAAGACCCGGGGTAGAATATGTCTTCAGCAACCTGTGCTTGCTTAAAAAGCGACCATGCCTGTCGCAAAAGGCGACTAACGGGATCGGGTGGTCAGGCTCGCTGACTTGGTTGATGCATGTCATCGATCCCAATTGCGTGGATCGATGCTCATGATATCAATTACTGGATTGTCTGGTCCAAACTCGATTATTTATAGACCGCCGTCATATAGCTTGAATATTGCTGAGTGCGGAGTTAAACAATAAACAAACAAACAATCATATCTCACTGAGATTTGTTGGAACAACACGATAAGAAAAAGGCCATCTGTCTCTTGTAGATAACATGATGACAATTTGTAGTACTAGCCAAATAATATATTACTGTAATCATTCATGTGGGTATCATTAGAAAGTATTGATATTGAGAATATCATCAGAGTGTCTGATCAACTACTCTGATCCCATTCGTATCGAAGCGAGAATTAATCAAACAATTAACTCTCGAGGGCAGGAAAGTGATTAAGCAACCAATCAAAGTACGTATGTGTAGATGTGTATGTATCTTAATAGTGAGTGAGTGATTTGGTTGGTTTTAACGCCGCTTTTAACAGTATTACAGTTATATCACGGCGTGTCAGCTTAATGTGGAAGGAAAGCCCGAAGTGATGCGGGTCTCAGACTTCGCTGAAACCCACGAGCACGGGTATTGTGCTGACAAACCTAGAAACATAATCGGGGCGAACCGGGATTCGAACCCACAATCATAGGTCTCTGCCCAAGGGACGCAACTCTGCACAGCGAGTCGCGGGGCCTTAGACGACTGGGCCACCCGTGCCCCTATCTTAATATGTCCATCATCTATGAAAGCCTATCTTGGATGATGTGTACACGACATATCTTCTTAAATCACCAGGGCCATTTAACATACATTGGTCTATCATTTCTTACAATATTACATCACAGCAAATACGGATTCGCTCGGGTATATGAAGATACACTATGCTAAACACTGCAACCCACATACATCGACAATATCTATATGTTATATATTGTAACACACACACACATCGACAATATCTATGTGTTATATATTTTAACACACACATCGACAATATCTATATGTTATATATTGTAACATACACACATCGACAATATCTATATGTTATATATTGTAACACACACACATCGACAAAATCTATATGTTATATACTGTAACACACACACATATACAATATCTATATGTTATATATTTTAACTCACTCACATCTACAATATCTATATGTTATATATTGTCACTCACTCACATTGAAATTATCTACATGCTATATACTGTAACTCACTCACATCGACAATATCTACATGCTATATACTGTAACCCACACACATCTACAACATCTACATGCTATATACTGTAACCCACTCACATCGACAATATCTACATGCCATATACTGTAACCCACACGCATCGACAATATCTACATGCTATATACTGTAACCGACACAAGACAATATCTACATGCTATATACTGTAACCCACACGCATCGACAATATCTACATGCTATAAACTGTAACCGACACAAGACAATATCTACATGCTATATACTGTAACCGACACAAGACAATATCTACATGCTATATACTGTAACTCACTCACATCGACAATATCTACATGCTATATACTGTAACCCACATACATCGACAATATCTACATGCTATATACTGTAACCCACACGCATCGACAATATCTACATGCTATATACTGTAACCCACATACATCGACAATATCTACATGCTATATACTGTAACTCACACACATCGACAATATCTACATGCTATATACTGTAACCCACATACATTGACAATATCCACATTGCTATATACTGTAACCCACATACATTGACAATATCTACATGCTATATACTGTAACCCACACACGACAATATCTACATGCTATATACTGTAACCCACCCACGACAATATCTACATGCTATATACTGTAACCCACATACATTGACAATATCCACATTGCTATATACTGTAACCCACATACATTGACAATATCTACATGCTATATACTGTAACCCACACACGACAATATCTGCATGCTATATACTGTAACCCACATACATTGACAATATCCACATTGCTATATACTGTAACCCACATACATTGACAATATCTACATGCTATATACTGTAACCCACATACATTGACAATATCTACATGCTATATACTGTAACCCACCCACGACAATATCTACATGCTATATACTGTAACCCACCCACGACAATATCTACATGCTATATACTGTAACCCACCCACGACAATATCTACATGCTATATACTGTAACCCACCCACGACAATATCTGCATGCTATATACTGTAACCCACCCACGACAATATCTACATGCTATATACTGTAACCCACCCACGACAATATCTACATGCTATATACTGTAACCCACCCACGACAATATCTACATGCCATATACTGTAACCCACACACGACAATATCTACATGCTATATACTGTAACCCACACACGACAATATCTGCATGCTATATACTGTAACCCACCCACGACAATATCTACATGCTATATACTGTAACCCACCCACGACAATATCTACATGCTATATACTGTAACCCACACACGACGATATCTACATGCTATATACTGTAACCAACACACATTGACAATATCCACATTGCTATATACTGTAACCCACATACATTGACAATATCCACATTGCTATATACTGTAACCCACATATATCGTCAATATCTACATGCTATATACTGTAACCCACATACATTGACAATATCCACATTGCTATATACTGTAACCCACATATATCGACAATATCTACATGCTATATACTGTAACTCACACACATTTACATGCTATATACTGTAACCCACATACATTGACAATATCCACATTGCTATATACTGTAACCCACACACGACAATATCTACATGCTATATACTGTAACCCACACACGACAATATCTACATGCTATATACTGTAACCCACATACATTGACAATATCCACATTGCTATATACTGTAACCCACATACATTGACAATATCCACATTGCTATATACTGTAACCCACATATATCGTCAATATCTACATGCTATATACTGTAACCCACATACATTGACAATATCCACATTGCTATATACTGTAACCCACATATATCGACAATATCTACATGCTATATACTGTAACCCACACACGACAATATGTACATGCTATATACTGTAACTCACTCACATCTACAATATCTACATGCTATATACTGTAACTCACGTATCCACAATATAACATGCTGTATACTGTAACCCACATACATCGACAATATCTACAAGCCATGTACTGTAACCCACATACATCGACAATATCTACATGCTATATACTGTAACTCACGTATCCACAATATAACATGCTGTATACTGTAACCCACATACATCGACAATATCTACAAGCCATGTACTGTAACCCACACACGACAATATCTACATGCTTTATACTGTAACCCACACGCATCGACAATATCTACATGCTATATACTGTAACCCACATACATCGACAATATCTACATGCTATATACTGTAACCCACATACATATACATCGACAATACCTACATGCTATATACTGTAACCCACATACATCGACAATATCTACATGCCATATACTGTAACCCACACACGACAATATCTACATGCTATATACTGTAACCCACATACATCGACAATATCTACATGCTATATACTGTAACTCACTCACATTGACAATATCTACATGCTATATACTGTAACCCACATACATCGACAATATCTACATGCCATATACTGTAACCCACATACATCGACAATATCTACAAGCCATGTACTGTAACCCACATACATCGACAATATCTACATGCTATATACTGTAACTCACGTATCCACAATATAACATGCTGTATACTGTAACCCACATACATCGACAATATCTACAAGCCATGTACTGTAACCCACACACGACAATATCTACATGCTTTATACTGTAACCCACACGCATCGACAATATCTACATGCTATATACTGTAACCCACATACATCGACAATATCTACATGCTATATACTGTAACCCACATACATATACATCGACAATACCTACATGCTATATACTGTAACCCACATACATCGACAATATCTACATGCCATATACTGTAACCCACACACGACAATATCTACATGCTATATACTGTAACCCACATACATCGACAATATCTACATGCTATATACTGTAACTCACTCACATTGACAATATCTACATGCTATATACTGTAACCCACATACATCGACAATATCTACATGCCATATACTGTAACCCACACACGACAATATCTACATGCTATATACTGTAACCCACATACATCGACAATATCTACATGCTATATACTGTAACTCACTCACATTGACAATATCTACATGCTATATACTGTAACTCACTCACATCTACAATATCTACATGCTATATACTGTAACTCACGTATCCACAATATAACATGCTGTATACTGTAACCCACATACATCGACAATATCTACAAGCCATGTACTGTAACCCACATACATCGACAATATCTACATGCTATATACTGTAACTCACGTATCCACAATATAACATGCTGTATACTGTAACCCACATACATCGACAATATCTACAAGCCATGTACTGTAACCCACACACGACAATATCTACATGCTTTATACTGTAACCCACACGCATCGACAATATCTACATGCTATATACTGTAACCCACATACATCGACAATATCTACATGCTATATACTGTAACCCACATACATATACATCGACAATACCTACATGCTATATACTGTAACCCACATACATCGACAATATCTACATGCCATATACTGTAACCCACACACGACAATATCTACATGCTATATACTGTAACCCACATACATCGACAATATCTACATGCTATATACTGTAACTCACTCACATTGACAATATCTACATGCTATATACTGTAACTCACACGCATCTACATGCTATATTCTGTAACCCACACGCATCTACATGCTATATACTGTTACTCACACGCATCTACATGCTATATTCTGTAACCCACACGCATCTACATGCTATATTCTGTAACCCACACGCATCTACATGCTATATACTGTAACTCACACGCATCTACATGCTATATTCTGTAACCCACACGCATCTACATGCTATATTCTGTAACCCACACGCATCTACATGCTATATTCTGTAACCCACACGCATCTACATGCTATATTCTGTAACCCACACGCATCTACATGCTATATTCTGTAACTCACACACATCTACATGCTATATACTGTAACCCACACGCATCTACATGCTATATACTGTAACCCACACACATCTACATGCTATATACTGTAACCCACACGCATCTACATGCTATATACTGTAACCCACACACATCTACATGCTATATACTGTAACTCACTCACATCGACAATATCTACATGCTATATACTATTGTGGCGGGTAGGCAACGTGCTCAATCATCACGCCGGGTTCGAATCCTTGGTACAATGCCTGAAACCACGGAGCCTAAACTGTTATATGGAATAAGACGTTTGTCTTCGAACACATTTTAGAGCAAAAATTAACTGTATTATATACAGACATATTATAGTGAGGAGTCACTTTTTCAGTGAGGAGTCCATTTGACTGCGTAGCGCCACCTATGCCCGCGGGTACTGTAGCTCAGGTATGTTTATAAATATATAGAAAATACTGAAGCTCAGTGTGTTAATGAATATATTTTCGTGAAATACTGTAGCTCTCATGTATAGTGTGTCATGACTTAATGTATTTAAAAAAATATGTTTTTTGGTGACGAAATCTCTTTTGATTGTAATATGAGTAAGCGTTTCAGCACATTCACGTCAACTCATTAATTCACTCACTCACTCATAATCGCAAATTCTCTAACCTTTTTAGATCTACTACGAAGGCTCCCTTGCCGTGGCAAGATATACTTGTGCAGTGAAGGACGAGGTCTTTTGTGCCGGACCAGGCGTCAGCAGGTGCGCAGGGAGCGACACTTGGTCCCCAGTATCTAGGTGTGGTCGAGCAATGTGGCAGGTGCGTGGCACTAGCGGTCAACCATCTAATGTCTAAGAAATGTATAGCACACGGATAAAATACATGTGACATCCACGAATTGCGTGGATCTATGTTCATGATATCAATCACTGGATTGTCTTGTCCAGACTCGATTAATTACAGCTGGAATATTGCTGAATGCGGCGTAAAAGAACAAAACAACCAACGAATAGTAAATGATTAAAATGCAAATCTTCTTTAGAAGCCAAATTCGGCGACATCAAAATATAAATTGATATTGGATGGTCATAATATCAATCACTGGTTTCTCTAAATTTGTATAGGACGAAGTGATGTAGCTTGGATATTTTTGCGCTGTTATCGACTTACAAACAAACAAAACATGTGGTTTCTCAGTCCGCAAAAAATGACATGAAGAGGTTCTTGTTGTCTTGCGATACAGGAACCGTTAACTCCATTTATGTTTTCAGAATGTGACAAACAACTCCATCACACTCGACTGCTCTCCATCGGATCAAGGCTCACTCTCTTTCACAGTTGAGGGATTGAATGAGTAAGGTTGAATTTCAATTCTTGAACATGAATCAGCTTTGCTTGTTGGTTAGACAAAGTGAGTGAGTGAGTGAGTGCCTGAAGATAATCAATTCTCGACCTCACAAACAAGGGGTTGAATTGATGAGCAACGTTCCTTGTCCGATATGTTGCAAGGTTTATACATGACGTCAAAGGGATTGTGGTGCTGTGACTGTTGTCCTAATATTGTTTACTTTTGAAATATGAGAGACTGACGCTAAAGATCACAAACTCACAACACAAATCGTCCTTTTATCGCTCTTGTATAGGTACAGTACAGTTTAGTGGTAGAGTGTCCGCCCGGAGAGAGGAAGGTTCGTGGTTCAGTCCCCAGCCACGTCATACCAAAAGACGTTAAAAGGTGGTACTTGTTGTTACCCTGTCTGGCACTTGGCATTAAGGGGCTAAAACAAGGACTGGTCGGCTCGGAGTCAGTATAATGTGTCTGAGTGGGGTATTCATGTAAAACTGTGGCATGGTATCTCAGTGAACTAGCACTATAAATCGGTATCAGTCCGGACTAGTACAAGCAGCCACACAAACACACACGTACATGCACGTCGCTATATAAGTGCAATAATCTTGGACGCGACGTTAAACCCCATTTCACCTCACCCCACCTACCGTACAGCCAGCCTTCTAGAAACTGCCAGATCACGAAACATCTCGAACGGTCTTTGACATTTTTGTTTACACCAGGGGCGGTAACTCTAATCACACTTCCTTTTAAATCGGGCCGCTGCAGCACAAGACTTTTCCCAGCGCTTCAATCCTTTCCTGCCACTAACAAATCACGACAAAGAAACTTCAATCTCTGATAAAGAAACTAAACGTTATTTGTTATGTGTTTCAGTTTCAGTGTAGAACTAAAAGAAGATGAGTCCATCCTCCTAAGCTTCCGGGTAAACTTGACGGAAGGAGTGCTTGTCGTCGTCAACGGTACAAGAAACGGGACCTTAACTGCGTCCCATAGGTCGTCAGACACCGACTGGAGAATCAACTTCAACAACGGCACGCTTGGAGTGAGTTCAAACTTCAACCTGACATTCCATTGACACTTGTGTTGTACCAATTTTTGTGGCCGAAAATTCAAAAATTTAAATAACTGCTTTATATCTACAGAATATGGTAAAAATACAAATATTACTTTGAAAATGTTTGACTTTGGAAGGGAGGCTACAGACATACTGATGACGCCCATGGCACCATCACAAGAATACTGATGACGTCCATGGCTGTATCACAAGGGTACTGATTATGTCGCTTGCCGTACAATTGGGACAGCAATTACGTCACTGGTCGTACGTAGGCGACTAACGGGATCGGGTGGTCAGACTCGCTGACTTGGTTGATTATAAACTACAACGACTTTTTTGTGTAAAAATGTTTCAGTTATGAAAATAATCAGTAAAAATATAAAGTGTAAATGTAAAAAGTTGAAATGATGTTACTTTAGAGCTGCATCTGCCACTGTCACCTGTAACCTGCCATGTACCATGTATGGAATAAACATTGATTGACTTATATAACAGGAATACCGATGATGTCACAGGCTCTAACGAAGCACTAGTGATTACATCACTGGCTCTAAAAAGGATTAACTATTGCGTCACTGGTTATTATGATGTTTGTTTGTTTGTTGTTTAACGCCGCACTCAGCAATATTCCAGCTATTAATAATCGAGTCTGGACCAGACAATCCAGTGATTGACATCATGAGCATCGATCCACGCAATTGGGATCGATGACATGTATCAACCAAGTCAGCGAGCCTGACCGCTCGATCTCGTTAGTCGCCTCTTACGACAAGCATAGTTGCCTGTTACAGCAAGCATGGGTTGATGAAGACCTATTCTACCCCGGAATCTTCACGGGTCATTATGAAGGACTACTGGTTACGTCACTGGCCATTATGAAGGAATAGCATAACTTCACCAGTTCTATCACGGGCCGTGTCCTTGTTGTTAACAGTCATTAGTTCGTCAAAGCTAAACTGTTTATATTTCTAAAAATGTGTGCGTGATCAATATTATGGCCAATCCAGACATTTCCGATAATACATAACTGATTATTTAGTACGTAAAGTCATAAGCAGGTAAACAACAAACTTGTATGAAACAACTGAAGGGTTGACCAAAAATAATTTTAAAAAAACACAAAAGCTTAAACAAATTAATGGGCATAATTATGTAAATTAACCCACACTCATAATATCCTCCCCTGTCATATTGTAGCTCTCCCTGAGTGGATTCAAGCAGGATGATGTTTTCCTCCCGCCAACCAACTTCTCCGGTGTCTGGATGCTGACGGTCACTGGTGATGTGGAGCTCAAGGAGGTTCGGCTCACAACGCCTGGGACCCCAGTACCCGTCCCCCGCGGTAAATCGGGCGTTGAAACGGGTGGCGCCATCGACTCAGTGAACACTGGTAGTACATTTACCTTAAGTCTGAAGTATAGAATACAGATGAAATATTTGCCTGATGGGTATCTGTATCAATGTTCGCCTTTGAAACCATCTCACCCTTTCTAGTATCTTACATTAACCTACATTTAGAATGTTTTATATCTACCTGACCTACATTGAACTACCTGACCTACATTGAACTACATGACCTACATTGATCTACATGACCTACATTAAACTACATGACCTACATTGAACTACCTGACCTACATTGATCTACATGGCCTACATTGAACTACATGACCTACATTGAACTACATGACCTACATTGAACTACATGACCTACATTGATCTACATGACCTACATTGAACTACATGCCCTACATTAAACTACATGACCTACATTGATCTACATGACCTACATTGATCTACATGACCTACATTGATCTACATGACCTACATTGAACTACATGACCTACATTGAACTACATGACCTACATTGAACTACATGTCCTACATTGAGCTACATGACCTACATTGAACTACATGACCTACATTGAACTACATGACCTACATTGAACTACATTGAGCTACATGACCTACATTAAACTACATGACCCACATTGAACTACCTGACCTACATTGATTTACATGACCTACATTGAACTGCATGACCTACATTGATCTACATGACCTACATTGATCTACATGGCCTACATTGAACTACATGACCTACATTGAACTACATGACCTACATTGAACTACATGACCTACATTGATCTACATGACCTACATTGAACTACATGCCCTACATTAAACTACATGACCTACATTGATCTACATGACCCACATTGATCTACATGACCTACATTGATCTACATGACCTACATTGAGCTACATGACCTACATTGAACTACATGACCCACATTGAACTACATGACCCACATTGAACTACATGACCTACATTGAACTACATGACCTACATTGAACTACATGACCTACATTGAACTACATGACCTACATTGATCTACATGACCTACATTGAACTACATGACCTACATTGATCTATATGACCTACATTGAACTACATGACACACATTGAACTACATGACCTACATTGAAATCATGTCAAGGCAACGTTAAACCCAAGTCAGTCTCACAACCGTAAGGCGATGGGGTTCTTTGTGGCATATGGTCCTGTGTAAGTTCAGCATCGTTGCTTTCTATAGTTTGGGCCATGTCCACACTGAAGCACATGTAACACATGAGTCTCCTAGGACCCGTGAAGATCCGGGGTAGAAGAGGTCTTCAGCAACCCATGCTTGCCGTAAAAGGCGACTATGCTTGTCGTAAGAGGCGACTAACGGGATCGGGTGGTCAGGCTCGCTGACTTGGTTGATGCATGTCATCGATCCCAATGACATTAATTACTGGATTGTCTGGTCCAGACTCGATTATTTACAGACCGCCGTCATTTAGCAGGTATACTGCTGAGTGCGGCGTTAAACAACAAACCAACCAACCAACCTTAGGCAAGTGATATTCCTTTTAAACAAACTGTTCACCCATCAATGAATGGATACTTGGTTCGCAGAGATGGTAGCGTGAATGTAAACCACCCTTCTGGCATTAACAATGTTTTAGATCTACATGAGCTATTTTCCCAACTTCCCGGCAAGGGTGTTAACTAACTACAAAAGTCCAGTTTCCACCCATGCCAATATACGCTGGAATTTCGTGGCTCGATCGGCAAGGGTGGCAACTGGATTTTTACAGTTAGTTAACTCCCTTCCTTCAGGAAGATGTTTTTTGCTAAACACTGAATCTATGAGAAGCGTAGTTTCGACGTATTGGTATGTGTAACATGGTCTTTGTACGTCCATTTTGAGAACTCTAAGCTCAACCTTATTTGGAAATATCAAGAAGGAATGTATCAATGCATGCACCGTCTATTACAGTCAATCGGGCTCTAAATCAACAAGTGTTTGCCAGTGCGTACATGAACTCTCTCTACAAACTGGAAACAGTGGTTGACGGCAACAACGACAACAACGTGAGCGACAACCACTGCTTCATGACGGCGGTGATGGAGCCGTGGGTGATGGTGGACCTGGGATCCCTGTATCACGTGACAGCCATCATTTTAACCAGGAGCGACTCGTTCGGTGGGTCCTGTAGTCATCTTAGAGTCACAGAGTTCTGTGTGTTCCGTATAAACCTCTGTGAGATAAATGTAAAAATGTTTGAAAGTTTCCTAATTCTAACAAACCGCCTCCGTGGTCAAGTGTGAGAGCGTCCACCCGGACAGAGGAAGGTCCGGGGTTCGATCCCCGACCGAGTCATACCTAAAGACGTTAAAATATGGTACTTGTTGTTACCCTGTCTGGCGCTCGGCATAAAGGGGCTAAAACAAGAACTGGTCGGCTCGGAGTCAGTATACTGTGTCTGAGTGGGGTATTCATGTTAAACTGCGGCATGGTATCTCAGTGGGCTAGCACTATAAATCGGCATCAGTCCGGACTAGTACAAGCAGACACACACACACGTGCATGCACGTCGCTATATAAGTGCAATAATCTTGGACGAGACGTTATACCCCATTTCACCTCACCTCACCTCACCTCACCTCACCTCACCTCACCTCACCTAATTATAACATGTGATGACATTATTTCTAACTTAATGTCATATAATTCCACAAATGCAGCTGAATGCTAGAGGCTTTAATCTCCTTAATTTAAAATGTGAAGGGTTATTGATACCATTCCGAGAGTGGATAGAGTGGATAACTATATAACTCTCCTGCTGTTTGGGACGAGTGAGTGAGTGAGTGTGGTTTTACGCCGCTGTTAGCAATATTCCAGAAATACCACGACGGAGGACACCAGCAATGGGCTTCACACATTCTACCCATGTCGGGAATCGACCCCGGTTCTTCGGCGTGACGAGCGAACGCTTTAACCACTAGGCTACCTGGCCGCCCCTTGTTGGGGAAGAACTTCTGTGCAGATATAACCAATCAATAAAAGTCCAAATAAGTCCAAATTAGAATTTCATCCCCCAAAGCGAGATATCTGGAATTTTCTAAATTTCTTCATGTACAGTTTAAACATGTTTTTGCTGAAATATAATTTCCAGTCCTGTCATTTTGCATGCATTGAATATATATATGTCTGTTCATGTTCGGTGTGTTTTCGAGTATTGAATTGAATTGATTTGAATTGAATTGAATTGAATTGAATTTGTAGTAGCAATCACATGTTACAGTGTCATTTAACTCTACTCAAAGGCCCAGCATTGTTGCCAGTTACCTGTATTTAAACGTATAGACGTTGTCGACAGTGTCATTCCCGTGTATCCATCCATATGTACAACGCTATTTAAGGATACAAGGTGTCAATAGTGTCATTCACACGATCGCAAGGGGCACATGTGGCCCAGCCTTCTAAGGCACTGAGATCCGTTGTGCAGAGTTGCGTCCCTTGGGCACGCCAGAAACCTATGATTGTGGGTTCGAATCCCGGTTTGCACCGATTATGTTTCTAGGTTTGTCAGCACCATACCCGTGCTCGTGGGTTTCACCGAAGTGGTAAACGTCTGAGACCGGCATCACTTCGGGCTTTCCTCCCACAGTAAGCTGACACGCCGTGATATAACTGGAATACTGTTAAAAGCGGCTTTAAACCCAACTCACTCACTCACATGGTTTCATTTGTATCATGTAAGATAATACTGGAAAAATTAACTTGAAAAGTTTACAGTCCGGGCTTTTATTAAAACAAAACAAAACAACAGGTTTTGATAATTACAATTCCCGCTTGTGCCAAACACACGTGTTATATTTTCTTTCAGTTTGTGGTCAAATGATGCTGCATCTATACAAATGTTCTTGTGACCCGTGAAGATTCCGGGGTAGAATAGGTCTTCAGCAACCCATGCTTGCCGTAAAAGGTGACTCTGCTTGTCGTAAAAGGCGACTAACGGGATCGGGTGGTCAGGCTCGCTGACTTGGTTGATGCATGTCATCGATCCAAATTGTGTGGAACGATGCTCATGATATTAATCACTGGAATGTCTGGTCTAGACTCGGTTATTTACAGACCGTCGTCATATAGCTGGAATATTGCTGAGTGCGGCGTTAAACAACAAACAAACAAACATATGTTCTTGTTGCCAACTGTGACGTCTCACCATAACCAATTTCAGAAAGTCGACTCCGAGATATCGAGATTGTGGTGTACACCCAGAACCCGGAAGTGATCCCCACAGCTGTTGTCAAGTCGTGTGCATCCAAACCAGGCCAGTTATCGTATCAGGAGAGGATTCAGTGCACAGCACCTGTCATCGGGAGGTTCGTCAGAGTGCAGTACATGGCTGGTGTCCGAGATATACTCACTGTCTGCGAAATGGAGGTGTATGGAGCCGATGGTGAGATAAACATGAGATATACACAATCGCAACCCCTGGGGATACAGGGGTTCATGAGGATCGGATGGTCAGACTGTTGTAAAGGTCGGATCGGATGGTCAGATTGTTGTAAAATGAGTATCGGATTTTCAGACTGTTGTAAAGGTCGGATCGGATGGTCAGATTGTTGTAAAATGAGTATCGGATGGTCAGATTGTTGTAAAGGCGGGATCGGATGGTCAGAGTGTTGTAAGATGAGTATCGGATGGTCAGATTGTTGTAAAATGAGTATCGGATGGTCAGGTTGTTGTAAAATGAGTATCGGATGGTCAGAATGTTAAAAGCGGGGATTGGAAGGCATAGCTCTCTTGTAAAGGGAGGATCGGATGGTCAGTCTGTTCTAAAGCTATATTTCAGAAGCCAATTACTAACCTAGTGACTCCTGCGTGTCCAGAGCCGAACAAAAGTCGTATGTTAGTCAAGACCTTTGACTTGGGGCTTGTTCAAGCTTTCAGTCTTACGTGGTTTGGCTGGTCCAATATCGATAATTTACAGGCCTCATTGATTTCGCTGAAATATTGCTTACTGCGGCGTTAAAGAACATTGACTGTCTTGTGTTCATTCTACCAAGCTGTGTTTCAGTCACTAAATAACACGGAGGCACGGGTGGCCCAGTCGTCTAAGACGCCGCGATTCGCTGTGCAGAGTTGCGTCCCTTGGGCACGCCAGAAACCTATGATTGTGGGTTCGAATCCCGATTCGCCCCGATTATGTTTCTCTGTTTGTTAGCACCATACCCGTGCTCGTGGGTTTCACCGAAGTGGTAAACGTCTGAGATCTGCATCACTTCGGGCTTTCATCCCACATTAGGCGTTAAACCCAACGCATTCACTCACTAAATTACACAAATTAGTCTGTTGGTAGCGAGTTCGACTCCAAGATTCAACCTCATGACACTTGAGACCTCATGAGAACAGGACATCTCTGTTCGTGGGATTCTCACCAGCCTGAGATCTGCACTTCATTAAGCACACACATTGTATCCGCTCTTTCGTCTGTGAATATTCTGCAGTGATATCTTCCAGTGACCGACTGGAACCCCTTCCTGTGTCCTGATCCCCCTTTACTGGACAAATCGATGGTGGATGTCCACTACTCGCTGACCGCGGCTGTGGCGGTGTATTCCTGCGACGACGGCTACTCCGGCGGTTGTGACGACAACAACCTGCTCTACTGTACCAGTGCCGCAGGCTGGGAGGGCCGGCCCCAGACCTGCATCAAGGTGGACGCTGGAAAAGAGAAGACAGTGAGCACATGTTGGTGTTGTGTAAGAAACCCTCACTTATGAGGTACAATCGCACGAAAGCCTAATGGTGCCACTTTAGTAGCATTAATTTATTTGACATTAATTTATATGGCTTTTCTATTGGACGAGAGAGCGGTCACATGACCGCGAAATTGACGTTCATAAGTGTATGAACGACACAATTTGACGTTCATACGTTTTTCACGAGACCGTGTTCTTGAAATGACGTAAACACTGACGGACTACTTCCACATTCCTGGGGAAACCCCTGGGAATTCCCTAGCACGAAAACATTCATAAACGTTTGAATTAAACCTTTGTCTCTTCAGATTTCTGCCTTATGCGTTTCTTTTTTGGAATAGTATACAATCGAAGAAAACGAGAAAAAAACCTTGAAATTTCGAGAAAATAAAAAAATATGAAATAGCGTACAATCGAGTGTGTTCTTTCAGTGTGAAATAGTTTGGTCAGGGTTTCAGTTTTTGGAGGATGTGGATGACATTTCCAAATTTGACGCGTCAGTAACAAAAATGGTGGATGTCCGATGCTATTCTCTTTTTTTACTTTTGAACAACTGACCTTTGTGTGTGTTTGTGACGCATGTCACCGGTGGGGCAGGATATGCTAAAATATTCCCGAACATGTGGTATCATCACTTTTTGACAGTGATTCATAATTAGATGAGGTGAGGTGAAATGGGGTTTAACGTCGCCTCCAAGATTATTGCACTTATATAGCGACGTGCATGTACGTGTGTGTGTTTGTGTGGCTGCTTGTATTAGTCCGGACTGATGCCGATTTATAGTGCAAGCTCACTGAGATACCATGCCGCAGTTTAACATGAATACCCCACTCAGACACAGTATACTGACTCCGAGCCGACCAGTCCTTGTTTTAGCCCCTTAATGCCGAGCGCCAGACAGCGTATGACGCAGTCGGGGATCAAACCCCGGACCTTCCGCTCTCCGGGCGGAGGCTCTATCACTAGACCACGGAGGCGGTCGATTCATAATTACATGCACATGATATAGTCGGATTCGTAAAATGGATTTTTCCTTACGGAAAGGGTTTAGTCGACTATTATTGTTATTATATTCAACGTAATTGTGAAAATCATTCCTTCGCAAACTGCCTGTGGGGATTCCGGGTTAAAACAGATCCCTAGTGGTTGCATGTGGTGTTGTGTACAGTACACAGGAAACACACCAGGAGAACTTGTTCGCGGAGATCATGGGTTCTCTTTACCTTCTAGCGCATCATAGGGAGTTTGGGTAGTATACTACCAAGGGAGCTGAGAATGATATTTCGAGAGCACACTGATCCACTACCGGGGGTAATAATGATTCAACGCTTTGAGCATACACTAGTATGGGATTTAGTGCATGTTTATAAATCAACTCGTTCTTTGTAATACTTGTGCGCATTAAGCAAAATCCTACCATAATGTGGCGTTAAAAAACACTCAACCACCTACTTATCCGATTCTTAAAAGGTGTATTGGATGGTGTCTCTTAACGTGTTTATCTGTTCATTGAAATAGCCCTGTCCGTTGTCTATTAACGTGTTTATCTGTTCATTGAAATACCTACGTCTTATATTTTTCTAACGTCATGTATGTCCTTTTTTCCCTAGGTTGGTCGAGTAGAAATACCTTGTCCACTTCAGATTGGTTTTGCACATGAACTGTGGCTTGAATCGAGAGAAAGCGGGTAACTAAATTTACACTAGTGAGTGACTGTGTGGTTTAACGCCGCTTTGAATAGTAGTTCTGTATCGCGGCGTGTCAGATTGACGTGAACACAATTCACAAAACGGTATATTTCTGTCGATTTCGACGAAAACGTTTCCGATAGCATTTTTCGTTCACCTGTCTGAAAGTCAAATGAACCCTAATTTATTCAAACGCTTCGAATTTCAATATGGCCGTTGTGTGTCGTCAGTATTTTGCAGAAAATATTCTAATATCAACGCTGACAGTTTTGTGGATATTTTAAAATGTTGGCTACATATCCAGGTGAGCTATACCTGTCCAACGTAAGTCGTGCGAATACGTATACAATGGAAACCTTTCTAACTCGAACACTTTTAACTCGATCCAATGTTAAAAAAGGATATATCTAAATCATTGCTCGAAGTCCTCTTGTCTCGAAGTACGGTTGTTCACTGATCCGTCGAACCTCGATTTAACCCGGTTTCGCTACAAAGCAATAATTGATTTTACTGTTGTTGCAGGTCTTATATACTGTTCCAGGCGGGAACGGACGTATTGTTGATGATCAATATAAAGTGGGTCCAAGGAGGGGCTGAAGTTACCTTCCGTAACAGAATTGATGGGCGAATAGCACCGATAGAGGCGGACACCCCTGAGTTGTTCAAGAATGGCACCTTAGCCCACGTGGTGGTGTTGTTCCTCAGTGATCACTACCAGGTGCGTGTGACACTTCCACACTCCCACACACCTACACATCCACACATCCACACACCCATATAACCCCAATACCCACACTGCCACACTCCCACACACCCACACGCCCACACACCCACACATCCACACTCCCACACACCCACACTTCCATACTCCCACACAACCACACACCTACACTCCCACACACCTACACACCCACACACCCACACATCAACACTCCCACACACCCACACACCCACACAACCACACACCCACACAACCACATACCCACACACTCACACAACCATACTCCCACACAACCACACTCCCACACAACCACACAACCGCACACCTACACAACCACACAACCATACACCCACGCACCCAAACATCCACCTAACCACACTCCCACACACCTACACAACCACACTCCCACACACCAACACAACCACACAACCACATACCCACACACCCACACAACCAAACTCCCACACAACCGCACACCTACACAACCACACAACCACACAACCACTCACCCAAACACCCACCTAACCACACACCCACACACCCACACAACCACATTCCCACACATGTACACACCCACACAACCACACAACCACACAACCACACTCCCACATATCCACACACCAACACAACCACACAACCACACAACCACACACCCAGACAACCAGACAACCACACATCCAAACACCCACACACCCACACAACCGCACAACCACACACCCACACACCAACATACCCATACAAACCACATAACCACACAACCACACTCCCACATACCCACACACCAACACGACCACACAACCACACAACAACTCAACCACACAGCCACACAACCATACAACCACACACCCACACACCCACACATCCACACACCCACGCACCCACACAACCACACAACCACACAACTACACAACCAAACAAACCACAAAACCACACACACACAACCACATAACCACACAACCACACAACCACACTCCCACACACCCACACTCCCCCACATCCACACACCCACACAACCACACACCCACACAACCACACACCCACACAACAACACTCCCACACAACCACACACCCACACATCCACACTCCCACACAACCACACAACCACACACCCACACAACCACACACCCACACACCTACACACCCACACACCTACACACCCACACACCCACAAACCACACAACCACACAACCACACTCCCACATACCCACACAACCACACAACCACACAACCACACACCTACACACCTACACAACCACACAACCACACATCCACACTCCCACACACCCACACAACCACACACCCACACAACCACACACCGACACAACCACACAACCACACACCTACACACCTACACAACCACAAAACCACACTCCCACACACCCACACAACCACACACCCACACAACCACACACCCACACAACCACACAACCACACTCCCACACACCCACACAACCACACAACCACACAACCACACAACCACACACTCACACACCTACACACCCACACACCTACACACCTACACAACCACAAAACCACACCCACACAACCACACAACCACACAACCACACAACCACACAACCACACAACCACACAACCACACACACACACAACCACACAACCACCCTCCCAGACAATCACACACATACACAACCACATACCTACACACCTACACAACCACAAAACCACACCCACACAACCACACAACCACACAACCACACAACCACACTCCCACACACCCACACAACCACACAACCACACAACCACACAACCACACACTCACACACCTACACACCCACACACCTACACACCTACACAACCACAAAACCACACCCACACAACCACACAACCACACAACCACACAACCACACAACCACACACACACACAACCACACAACCACCCTCCCAGACAATCACACACATACACAACCACATACCCACACACCTACACACACACTCACCCACACACCCACACACCCACACAACCACACAACCACCCTCCCACACAACCACATACCTACACAACCACACTCCCACATATCCACTCACCCACACACCCATTCACCCACAGACCTACACAATCACACACACACTCACCCACACACCCACACACCCCACCCTCGGGATTCAGGGTAAGAATTCGTCAGCAACCCCTGAGGTCTTTGACGAGAACGGTTGGTCGGTCTGTCTGACTTGGTTGATGTGTGTCTAAGGCTTGCATTATAATTTTTTTTATTCCTGATATAGTTTTTTACGATACGATTTTTTTTTATAGAAGTTGTTGTTTAACGCCCCACTCACCAAAATTCCAGTTATATGACGGCGGTCCGTAAATAATCCAGTAATTGTCACCATGAGCATCGATCTTGGATACGATGACATGCATCAAACCAAGACAGCGAGCCTGACCACCCAATCCCGTTAATCGCCTCTTACGACAAGCATGGGTTGCTGAAGTCTTCTAACCGGAATATTCACGGTACTTCTACAATACGGAAACACACTCAGCTAAATGTAAAAAAACCGGCTCGGTTTCAATTTAACACACACTGAATAATTGACCTGGCAAAAATTGAGGAACACTCTTCAACGAGTCCTGCCAGTGAAGGGGCACCTGACATTTGCAGCTTAAAGCTGTGGTCTACAATGGGTATACGACTAATTATGGTAATTATATGTTCATTGAAGTTTCTGGTAGATAACCACCCACTCATCGTCGTTCCCCACATGACGTCATCGCCGAATATTGACCTCATCGACGGAACGGGAATGTTTATCAAGAGAGTAAAGTTGAACCAGGACTGGCGACAGCGGGTTGTTAAAGGTATGGACAGTCTCTCGTTATATTTAGCTGCGAACACTGAAGCTATTGGACAACCAAGTCAGTGCAACCCCTTTCAAGATCTGTTCCAGCAGTAGAGTGAGTGAGTGAGTGAGTTGTGTTCTGAACATTATTTCAATCTGTAATATATCATCTGGAACATGTTAAAGGTTGGTTCGTTGCTTTGTTGTTTAACGCCGCATTCAGCAATATTCCAGCTTCATGACGGCGGTCTGTAAATAATCGAGACTGGACCAGACAATCCAATGATTGACATCATTGGCATCGATCCACACAATTGGGATCGATGATATGGATCAACCAAGTCAGCGAGCCTGACTACCCGATCTCGTTAGTCGCCTCTTACAAACAAGCATAGCCGCCTTAAGCGGCAAGCTTGGGTTGCTGAAGACCTATTCTACCACGGATCTTCACGTGTTAAAGGCGTGTGCCGGTTTGATGAAACTAACGAGCACCTACATGGTGCTAAGTAGCATGGCGATGGGAATCGTTGCTCATGTTGTCCAACACTCAGTTAGTTGTATCAGCACTCGGATATATTGGACTATTCCTGATTACATATCGTTCTTGACTTCAGACAATTATACAAACTATTCCTTCAACAAGTCAACATTTGCAACATCCAACCCCTTGGCCAGTGACGGCGCGGTCGATGGCAACGTGACGTACACAACGCTGTCGTCGACCTGCTGGCAAGCTGCTGCTGCGGATGAGGCTCCCTATTGGCAGGTGGATACGGGTGGCTACTATCACATCAAAGGTGTGATGGTCTCCGCAAGGAGCCGGGACGGGTGCTCTGGGAACTGTGGTAAGCTGGAACCGACCATTCCATATCCTTTACACTTTTCGCGAACACCTGATGTCATATGCATTTTCACAATACTCCCGTCATCTTGACATTCTTATCATATTATGAAGTTATTTTATACTTTTTTTCTCTTTTACCACCGTTGGTTGGTCTTTCTGCGAAATAAACTCAACTTGATCTGATTTTCAGGGATCCATTTATCTGATGACGTCAAATGGATAATCAATACTGGATATTTTCTTGCGTTGATGTTTTATATGTACCAGTTAACACACGAATGAACACATGTATAATAACAGTGAAATTGGCAGCAATGCAAATCAACAAAACAATATGGATTGACATATTGAGCAATCCATGTTCTTTGGCGTTGAGGGGCGGTCGGGTAGCCTAGTGGTTAAAGCGTTCGCTCGTCACGCCGAAGACCCGGGTTCGATTCCCGACATGGGTACAATGTGTGAAGCCCATTTCTGGTGTCCCCCGCCTGATATTGCTGGAATATTAATATTGCTAAAAGCGGCGTAAAATCTCACTCACTCACTCACTCTCTGGCGTTGACGTTTTATATCTAAAAACATAATTTAGTTAAATACCAAATAAGTTATCAAATACTTGATAAAGCTAGTTTTGCCTCAGGTTTTATACAAACAGATGCCAGATGCTGATGACAAGTCACTTCAAATACATCGAAAGCAAGTTCATGACAGCTACTTCATGTCCCAAAACAAAAGAAAGTTAAACTCACCTTTTCACAAAACATACTCTTTGTTTTTTTTGTCCTGAGTTAGCAGACAAGTTAAGATCCGGGGTAGAATAGGTCTTCAGCAACCCATGCTTGCCGTAAAAGGCTACTATGCTTGTCGTAAGAGGCGACTAACGGGATCGGGTGGTCAGGCTCGCTGACTTGATTGATGCATGTCATCGTATCCCAACTGCTTGGATCGATGCTCATGATATCAATCACTGGATTGTCTAGTCCAGACTCGATTATTTTACAGACCGCTGTAATATAGCTGGAATATTGCTGAGTGCGGCGTTAAAAAACAAACCAACCAACCAACCCGAGTCAGCATTCATAATCTGTTTAAAGTCTACATTCGTCATAACAGGTGGAAGCCATCTGATACTAACGGGCGTGCCCAGAAATTGTGCATGAGGCCCACAGAAGTAGCCGAGTGCCCCCCTTCTTGTACAGACTCTCTGATGATACCAACTAGATGTTACTCTCCACACAGAAACATGCTATCAACTAACACCCAAACCATTCTGTTTCTCCTCATGTTTCTGTAGCCTGTTATAACTCCATTCCTTGTACCTGTGGATTCCATTCCTTGCAGACTCCGGACTGCACGACTTTGCCCTGGACCTGTATATGACCAATCCGTCGTCGGATCCAGATGCGAAAGCGAGGCTGTGTCAGTTTTACAATGGTTATATCCGCTTTTCCACAAGTGAATTCATCCAATGTCGCGGGGACACCGTGGGGCGCTATGTCGTCTTGCGGGCGACGAGAAAAACAAGTGCAAATGATCTTTTGACTGTTTGTGAAGTTGAAGTGTGGGGAACAAAAAGTGTCATGAAAGGTAAGTCATTGTCACAAGTTCGGTGACAGAATTTACACAGTGGGAGCAGTGGGTGATTTTATCCCCGCGTCTGTCACTATTCATTTATATCAAGACGATCGGTTCAGTGTGTGATAATGTCGAGATTAGGGCAGTCATGTGTCAGTCTGCTGTTCATTTAATGTCGAGATTAAATCAGGGATGAGTCAGTCTGCTGTTCATTTAATGTCGAGATGAAATCAGGGATGTGTCAGTCTGCGGTTCATTTAATGTCGAGATTAAATCAGGGATGAGTCAGTCTGCTGTTCATTTAATGTCGAGATTAAATCAGGGATGTGTCAGTCTGCTGTTCATTTAATGTCGAGATTAAATCAGGGATGTGTCAATCTGCTGTTCATTTAATGTCGAGATTAAATCAGGGATTTGTCAGTCTGCTGTTCATTTAATGTCGAGATTAAATCAGGGATGAGTCAGTCTGCGGTTCATGTGTGTAAACGAACGTCGAGCTGAAGTTGGTTTCAAAACGAAAGGTACCATTGTATGAGGATTGGCCTGGACCGGGAGGTATCGTGGGTTACAACTGGCTGTGTTGTCTGTCCATATCGGAATGAGTGATGAGTGAGTGAGTGAGTGAGTTGGGTTTAACACCGCTTTTAACAGTATTCCAGTTATATCACGGCGTGTCAGCTTAATGAGGGAGGAAAGCTCGAAGTGATGCAGGTACCACGAGCACGGGTATGGTGCTGACAAACCTAGAAACATATTCGGGGCGAACAGGGATTCGAACCCATAATCGGGACCAACACGACGTCCTAGATCGATGTCGTGGAATGTTTCTGAGTACTGAGCACTAATCAATCACTTTATCATCCAAATCCTAATTCTTTTTCATGCAAAACATGCAAAATCTGAAATATTAATCTCGCATTGTCTGTAGCATGTCAATAACTTGCAATATCCCCCAGCTGTGGCAGTAAGCCCGTGGACCCCAAGGAACTGCCCCATGCCCCCAGTGCTTGAGAACATGTCTGTGAAAATATCATACACCCTGAACGCGTCAATAGCGACCTACATGTGCGATGGCAACTACACAGTCTGCAGCGACTACGGCAACGTCTTGCGATGTGAAGGCGAGCTGGGGTGGAAGGGAGAGCCAGTCCCGTGTGTGAAAGCTGTTGAAAATATCTCGGTGAGTTGGGGACCCTCCATTTAACATTCTGGAAAGGGAATTTTGTTAGAGGCATGATGTATTTTTTTCAAAACATGCAATATTTTTTCTGTGAAAGCAGAAGGCGAAAACAGTTATTATTTTCGCAACAGGACATTATTATTATTGTTCCTGTTTTCGTTTTCTTTTATAAAATTTCTTTTATATAAAATCCCAGACCCAACCTTTTCTAAAATGCTTAACGGAATATGTAAGCCTTTATCCGAAATATGTTACCTATATCGACGAAAAGTAAAAAGATAATATTTTGATGTTGTAATTGGTAACCACCATGATTTGGTTTTTAAGGCCGCGGTGTGAGTGAATGAATTCGCTTTAAGGACGCACTGAACAGTATTTTACTTCTATCACGACTGGGGGGCACGGGACCAGTCGTCTAAGGCGCTGCGATTCGCTGTGCAGAGTTGCGTCCCTTGGGCACGCCAGAAACCTATGATTGTGGGTTCGAATCCCGGTTCGTCCCGATTATGTTTCTAGGTTTGTCAGCACCATACTATGCTCGTGGGTTTCACCGAACTGGTATATGTCCGAGACCTGCATCACTTCGGGCTTTCCTCCCACATTAAGCTGACACGTCGTGATATAACTGGAATAATGTTAAAAGCGGCGTTAAACCAAACTCACTCACTCTATCATGACTTCTCAGCTTAACATGCGCGGAGTAACACAGGCCGTAGACGCTTTGATGAAAGTCACGAGCATGTATATTGTCCTAACAAACCACGGATCATTGCAGGTCCGGTTATGGTGTTCGAACCCATAATCAGCGGATCCTGCTCCGGCTAAAGTACGCAATTTCATGTTATGGACACATTAATACAAAGTAATAGCAGTTCATATGAAAACTGAAAACATAAACAATCGTAATTGTAAAAAGGTCATCCTCTAACGAGCTAGTTTTTTTAAAGTTTCAGGGTGAAAATTCTTCAGTTATTTTTGGCTGCCCTTTTAAACTTGGGACACGCATAGAAGCTTGGCTGAAGCCAAATGGGAGTATACCGTAAGTATCTATTAATTACAATGCACACGAATATTAATAAATGATAAAAAAATAATTGTATGTAAGAGTTTGCCGATCCAGTATAAAACGCTCAAAACCAACCTCGTATCCCTAAACCCTTAGGGTGGCTGAAGTGTTTGCTCGTCATGTGTTCCTGGGCGCCGTTGTACAAAGCGATCTTAGCGCTAAGGTGATCGTAACTCCCATACCTTAACATAGATTACACAGTCGTGGCGCTAAGCTGTTTCGTACAACAGCACCCTTGTCTCTAAATATGTGGGGGCGGTTGGGTAGCCTAGTGGTTAAAGCGTTCGCTCGTAACGCCGAAGGCCTGGATTCGATTCCCGACATCGGTACAATGTGTGAAGCCCATGCCTGGTGTCCCCCGCTGTGATATTGCTGGGATATTGCTTAACACGGAAACATTTGCTATAAATCAAAATAGGGAATTTCATCGGACGTCATTTTTGCCACCGATGTGTCAAATTGTTTTAAATGTCTACCATAAACCTTTTTGAAAGCTTTACTGAGGCTCTGAATGTTTTAAGAACTTTAAGTTGATTTGGGTAGCTGCGAGACGTGTTAGGTCATTTTGGATACAAACTGTCGGCAGCTGTGTCAGGTTACCTTGTTTGAAGTAAGTGAGAATGAACGGAGGGTTCGAGATGTAAACAATAAAACACCTAGTTGAACAAACGTAACGTTCGGTACGTTAGCAATGCAGGTCAGGAAGACAGGTGATATTTTTCTTATCTTCTGTGCTTTGCTACTGACCACGCTTGTTCATTAATTCATCCATCCATCAATTTATCCATCAGCTCATTAAATTTTCAGGAGGTACCAAGTAAGTCTGGAGACTAAGAACTCCAGCGAAGTGATAATCGGATTAGGGTTTGACTCGGTCTCTGCGGGGGAATTCCTCACACGATACACCGGCAGTCCTGAACAAGTGACATCTATTGACTTCCCAGCCCTTCAGAAAGACGCCGAGTACCATTTTGTGTTCACGTTTTACAGTGATAGCATTCAGGTAAGGCGATCATGTCCACTGTGTACGTCTTTACCACGATTCATCTAGTCCACAATCCAAGGGTGGCCCAGTCGTCCATGGCGCCGCAATTCACTGTGCAGAGTTACGTCCCTTGCTCACGCCAGGACGGTCCATTGTGGGTTCGAATCCCGGTTCGCTCCGATTATGTTTCTGGGTCTCTCATCATACTCTTGTAAACTGATAAACTGCGTGACTTCGGGCCTTATTCCATCCAGCGTTAAACCTAACTCACTCACTCACTCACTCATTCACTCACTCACTCAGAGCCCACTCACTCACTCAATCACTCACTCAATCAGAGCCCGGTCACTCACTCACTCTTGCCGTGTTTCAGGCTACAGTTGATGGTGTGTTGATCAGGAACTATCCCCACTACCAGATGTCGCACCGTATAGGATCTCTAGCAGTAGCTGGTCTCAGCATCCGGCAGACCGGGGTCACCATGAGCAGAGATACTGTAAAACGTAGGTATTGTGTCTCGCCAAATCATACAGTACTTGACCATAAGCAGAGATACTGTAAAACGTAGGTACAGTGTCTCTCCAAATCAAACAGTACGTGACCGTGGGCAGAGATCTTATAAAACGTAGGTATTGTGTCTCGCCAAATCATACAGTACGTGACCATGAGCAGAGATACTGTAAAACGTAGGTGTTGTGTCTCTCCAAATCATACAGCACGTGAACAATAGACAAGGAAACACCAATAAAAAAGGATACGTCAATATACAAGGAAACAACAATATATAAAGTAGCAACAGTTTACAAGAAACAACAACATATAAGAAAACAACAATATTCAAGGAATCGACAATATTCAAGGAAACAACAGAAGGCAAGGAAACAACAATATATAAAGTTACAACAGTATACAAGGAAACAACAAAATTCAAGGAAACAACCATATTCAAGGAGACAACAATATTCAAGGAAACAATAATATTCAAGAAATCAACAATATTCAAGGAGACAACAATATTCAATGAACCAAAGAATCCAAGGAAACAACAATAGTCAAGGAAAATACAGAAGACAGGGAAATAACAGTATATAAAGTAACAACAATATTCAAGGAAATAACAATATACAAGGAAACAAAGATATACAAGGAAACAATAATGTCCAAAGACACACATTAGTGATATCCCTATACATTCTACCTGAAGTTTCCCCATTATTTTTGTATGATATAACATGTTTAAGATATTTAGATATTAACACAGTGTAAAAAATAATGCACACCTCCAGGAATGGGATAAACATACTGCGTTTGCAATCAAGAGCTAGTTGACAAGTAGATGTAACCTCGCTAAATCGAATTTCGACCTGAACACGTGTCAAATCAGCTGTTTTAATCATAGGTAGTTAATGTCATTTGAAACCTCTGATTCACCCATCAGAATCGAGCATTCTTCAAATCAATGGGTAAATCAGGTAAACTAACTCTACATTGGAAACACAGTGTGTTTATCCCCGTTCTACCATGACTAAATTAGGAGATAAACCTACTGTGTTTTGAAATTTGATGTAGTCCCACTGTAGAGTGGATACCACTTTATCTTAATTTTAACTGGCAGACATTTTTTTATGAAACGATATGTAGGCTATCAATGTATTCATACGAACGTTTTTTGTGAAAAGGCTTAATATATTTGAAAGGGGTTTCCGTATCAAAAAGGAATGAAGCATTCATCAATATCATGGTAGAATCAAAGATGAACCCCTTTGGTGTAAGCAAATCACTGAATGAAGCGGCATGGGTTGAGTCCAGTATTTGGAGTGGGTTGTCTATCAGAATTGACGGAATCACCGACAACAGCCTTTAAACAAATTATGGCGCTCTATCTGCTCCAGCAGTTTGTTCACACCGTGATACGTCACTCGAACTTATGACAGGCACTGAAAGGATGTAGCACGGCAACTTCGGCAGCTCACATGAGGTGGGCAGCCCTAAACTAAGCAAGCGTGTCTCTATCGTGACGTCATATCGCTCTTTGTGATGCAACAGCTAAGACGTCACGGTCGTGTGGAAAAGCGTCAAATAGCAAACCCTCTGTTGTCCTGAAAAAATGAAATACATTCGTTTTGTGGTTTTCTATGTATTACCACACATCCTTTGAGTATTGTAATAACCGCAACTTTGTATTTTGTAGACAATAATATGTTTATTAAAATATGCCTACCGTAATGACTGTAAAGGAAGTACTATTTTCGAAACATTACCTTCCGAGGTAATTCGGCCGTCAAATCGGCTATTTCAATAAGAGTGGGTTTATTGTGATTAATTTTGATAACCTCTGATTGACCAAAATCGAGTATTTTCCTAATCCATGGTTCAATTCAATCTCATTAAAATCAGATCTAAGTTCTCGCTGCTGCTAAACAAAGATCTGAGGACATCCCATTACAGGTCACGTCAGAATGACCTTTCGAGAACTTTGACCGACCACTGAAATGACAACCAAGAAGTCTGCATCAGCCAATTAGAAAGCAGCATTACGGCACTCGTTTCAACATGGCGACTTCCATTTCAGACTACGCTTGAAAAATCTGTGACACAGTTCTCGATAAACAATTTGAAAACTGAACAAACGACCATTCCGGAATGTCTAATATATTTATGACATTGTATGGCAGTGAATCCCACATACTGTGCAACGCCTCCTTCGTTCAAATTTGTATCCCACGGAAGCGAGAGATAGACGATAATTTTGACGGAAACAGTCAAATCAGTCAATCAGTTACGGGCCATAACTGTCGTTAAGAATACCTCGTGTTAACGTTTTCGAGGTTGCATGATAAGAAAACACATTCTGACTGTCCATTTCTTGATCTGGTAAGCGACGCTTTGATTGGTCGGATGAAAGGTCGTTCTGACGTGACCCGTAATGGGATGTCCTCAGATCTTTGTTTAGCGACAGCGAGAACTAGTTTCTGATTTTAATGAGATTGTGGTTCAAATGAAATTCATGGAACACATTCACATGTAAAATATAAAATGGGTATCATCTAGCAGGGATGACGATGTTCCTTCTTATCCTCAGAGCCGATACCGTCAAATCTTGCCTTGAACAAAACAGCCGCATCCAGCACCAATGGCGCGAGAGCCGAGCCGGGGGGGATGGTTGACGGCGACGCGAACAAAACCTGCTGGTCCCATGCAGAGAACGACACTGATGCATTATGGGAGGTAGACTTACAGGGTTACTACTACATCCGGGACATCGTCGTCACCAGCAGCACGTGCTCCTCTCAACCATGCGGTAATCTGTGATTTCTTGTCTGTTTGGTTAAGGTCGCAATAGTCCAGCTGTAGACAGCAGCCTGTAAGTAATCGATTCTTGACGAGACATTCCAGTGATTGATATTATGAGTAACGACCCACGCGTTCGGGAATGATGGCACTCGAATAACCAAGTCATCTAGTCTGATCCATTAAGCCGTATTCGCCAATAAAACATGAACAGTATCTGTAGTGAGGCTGTCAACATGCATATATTATATTGACGACTGTGGTTTGCAGTGTGGAGTTAATGTGGTTAACGCAATATTCTGGTTATACATCAGTGTGAATGTGAGTAAGTTGGGTTTAACGCCACTTTTAACAGTATTCCAGTTATATCGCGGCGTGTCAGTTTAATGTGGGAGGAAAGCCCGAAGTGATGCACGTCTCGGACGTTTACCACTTCGGTGAAACCCACGAGCACGGGTATGGTGCTGACAAACCTAAAAACATAATCGGGACGAACCGGGATTCGAACCCACAATCATAGGTTTCTGGCGTGCCCAAGGGACGCAACTCTGCACAGCGAATCGCGGCGCCTTAGACGACTGGGCCACCCGTGCCCTGGGTTATACATCATGATGGGCTGAAAAAGGACTCCGAGCCGACCAGTCCTTGTTTTATCCCCTAAATGGTGAGCGCCAGGTTGGTTATCATCTTTTAGCTTCTTTTGTGTGACTCGTCTTTTGGTATGACTTTTGGGGTTCGAACCACGAACCTTCCGCTCCCTGGGTAGAGGCTCTATCCACTAGACCACGGAGGCGGTCCCATGTGGTAGAAGCATGATGACACGTCAGTCAAGGCAGACATTGTATCCAGCCGATCCTCAGTTCAGTCGGCTTGGTGTCTCATGCTGTCCTCCCTGACCGTTTCAGACACAAAGCCCCATGACTTCGAGATCTCAGTGAGTGGGCACAGCGAGGAGGACAAGGTCTGCTATCTGTATCACGGTGACATGGAGCCAGAGACCACGGAGAGGTTGGTCTGTGGTGAGGAGGTGTTGGGCAGGTATGTTAAGATAGTGCCCAAAGCAAGAAGAAACAACTCCGATCTCCTTACCTTATGTGAAGTTGAGGTTTATGGGACCAGCTTGAAACGTAAGTATATAATTCTTTACACCATGGAGAATTATCAAATGTACTGACGTGTTATTTAAACCACTTGCAATTGACAGTGATGGAAAGTTCCCCTATTATTTCGCCCAGGCAGGGAATCCGTGGTGATGAGTGATCTTCACACGAAAGCTGCTCTTGATGTGATGAAATGTGTGAGGGATACGAGAGGCATGATCTTGTCCTCTTATATACAGTCAAAATAACTGCTGGAAATTTCTACACATTGCCATCACCAGTCTAGCGGCACTTGAACATTACAGAATATTCCACATCAGTCCACGGTATTCAGGAAGTTCACACAAGACACCAGCATCTAAATATTGTAACTTCCTCAAAACTGCTTACTTTTAACAGTACTACATTCAGAACAACTAATCAGTGTCCAAACACAATGTAATGCAACCTCACCTCAAGTCTTCTGGGGCGGTCGGGGAGCCTGGTGGTTAAAGCGTTCGCTCGTCACGCCGAACACCCGGGTTCGATTCCCGACTTGGGTACAATGTGTGAAGCCCATTTCTGGTTTCCCCCATCGTGATATTGCTGGAATATTGTTTAAGGGGCGTAAAACCATACTCACTCACTCATTCACTTACTCACTCACTCATATTGTGGTCTTCCAGCCAGTGCGTGGTCACCGTTTCACTGCGGCCCTCCCCCCGTGGAGGAGGAAAGTGTGACGTCACTCGCCTACTCTGCCACACAGGCAGTGGCGACCTACACGTGCCGGGACAACTACGCCACGTGTGATGACGTCAACTCCACTGTCATGACGTGCTCCAGCGGTCAGCGTTGGAAAGGGACTCCCATAAAATGTGTTCAGAATGTGTTTGAATACACAGACGGAGTAAGAGATATTGATGTAAGTGGGAGATAGAGAGTGTGCATGCGTGCGTGTCCATACTCGATTATTTACAGACCCCCGTCGTATAGATGAAATATTGTTGAGTGCGGTGTTAAACAACAAACAAACATTAGAAAGTACATATCCTAATGATGATAGACATATAACATATGATGATAAAAAATCATGATGAAATTGTCAGTGTTTTTTTTATCTCGAAACAAAAGGGACGGAAGTGGTCATTCGTTCATACGCAGACGGTTTCAAAGATGAATAATATCTTGACGGAAACTTGACGGTTCCTTCCATACAGGTTTCAGTGTCAGCGCTCTTATTAATGGAGGCGGTTGGGTAGCCTAGTGTTTAAAGCGTTCGCTCGTCACACCGAAGACCCGGGTTCGATTCCCGACATGGGTACAATGTGTGAAGCCCATTTGCGGTGTCCCCCGCCGTGATATTGCTGGAATATTGCTAAAAGCGGCGTAAAACCTCACTCACTCACTCTTTCATTAATGATACAAACACCTTCATTGTATTATCACAGCATCATATTGAGGGAATTTTTTCATCCCATTCTACAAACGGAATTAAACGTTTGAAATATATGATGATAATAAATCAATGGAATTAAGACCTAAGTCGAGTTTAATCTGGGCAGCTATTATATGAAAAAGGCTGTTTAATCTTGAACCATTTTGACCGCTTTCCCATGGCCAGTGCAAAACATTCATTTCGTTCACATGACTATATGTACATTAAAGTCTTGGAATACCATGCTTGAATCAGATAGAATCACGTTTAGATGTCGTGGCCATCCATTTTAATCTGTTTTGCGATAAAATGTGAAACGGAGTATTTACATTCATACGACCAGGTAGTTTGATCAATTACACGTTACTCTCAGTCATTTCATTTGAAAAATGCAATAGTTATTTTTCGAAAAGGGCAAGCATGTATTCCTGGTTGACAAGAAATCGTGGCACAGAGATGTATGACGTGAACGTGCTCTGTCGATTACGTCAGACTTCAAGGCTTACGTCTTGATCATGAGCTTCCTGCCTCTAAACGTAACTTGTGCCACCTTGATTTTAACAAAACGAAGAAATGTAATCCAAACTATGTCGATTTGATCCGTGTCTGGACTGATGGCGAGAGTCTTCAACAGTCTATGGATTTGCCTCAATATCTATTCGACATCTATTTCTCGCAAGCTCCGTTAAGACACATAGCAAAGGCGACTATGCTTGTCGTAGGAGGCGACTAACGGGATCGGGTGGTCAGGCTCGCTGACTTGGTTGATAAATGTCATCGACCCTAATTGTGTGGATCGATGCTCATGATATCAATCACTGGATCGTTTGGTCCAGACTCGATTATTTACAGACCGCCGTCATATAGCTGGAATATTGCTGAGTGCGGCGTTAAACAACAAACAAACAAACACACAAACATATTTACAACATTTAAAGCTTGCTCGGATCATGTGGTTGCGTCATTGAACCAGCTTATATTTCTACACAACATTAGCCAGAAACAGATTGCTTTGGTAACTCTTACACGAATGAGTGATGGTTACATTGACACTAAAATTTACAACAGTTCTTTCAATTTTCAATTACACAAAACTAACTCGGTATACTTTCTTTTGCCCCTCAGTTTACATCTATGTGTATGTGTTTATACTTGTATGTATATATGTGTTTGTACATGTATGTATATATGTTTTGATACATGTGTGCATATATATATATATATATTCATTCATATATATATATATATATATATATATATATATATATATATATATATATATATATATATATATATATATATATATATATATATATGTATATATATATATATCTTTATACATGTATGTATATATGTGTCTATAAATTTGTATTTCATGCTGTGATTATGTTCCAGGTTTTCGAGTTCCGGAATACTTGTGACTTTACCGTATTCTCATCACTGGAGGTGTGGGCGACTCTTTCCCCTGAAGGGTACGAAACATACTCTACCCATGTCAGACACACTCCCCACCCGTGTAGGACACACTCTCCACCCGTGTAGGACACACTCTCCACCCATGTAGGACACACTCTCCACCCGTGTAGGACACGCTCTCCACCCATGTAGGACACACTCTCCATCCATGTAGGACACACTCTCCACAAAGTAGGACACACTCTCCACCCATGTAGGACACACTCTCCACCCATGTAGGACACACTCTCCACCCATGTAGGACACGCTCTCCACCCGTGTAGGACACACTCTCCACCCATGTAGGACACACTCTCCACCCATGTAGGACACACTCTCCACCCATGTAGGACACACTCTCCACCCGTGTAGGACACACTCTCCATCCATGTAGGACACACTCTCCACAAAGTAGGACACACTCTCCACCCATGTAGGACACACTCTCCACCCATGTAGGACACACTCTCCACCCATGTAGGACACGCTCTCCACCCGTGTAGGACACACTCTCCACCCATGTAGGACACACTCTCCACCCATGTAGGACACACTCTCCACCCATGTAGGACACACTCTCCACCCGTGTAGGACACACTCTCCATCCATGTAGGACACACTCTCCACCCATGTAGGACACACTCTCCACAAAGTAGGACACACTCTCCACCCATGTAGGACACACTCTCCACCCATGTAGGACACACTCTCCACCCGTGTAGGACACACTCTCCACCCGTGTAGGACACACTCTCCACCCATGTAGGACACACTCTCCACCCGTGTAGGACACACTCTCCACCCGTGTAGGACACACTCTCCACCCATGTAGGACACACTCTCCACCCATGTAGGACACACTCTCCACTCATGTAGGACACACTCTCCACCCATGTAGGACACACTCTCCACCCATGTAGGACACACTCTCCACTCATGTAGGACACACTCTCCACCTATGTAGGACACGCTCTCCACAAAGTAGGACACACTCTCCACCTATGTAGGACACGCTCTCCACAAAGTAGGACACACTCTCCACCCATGTAGGACACACTCTCCACCCATGTAAGACACACTCTCCACCCATGTAGGACACACTCTCCACCCATGTAAGACACACTCTCCACCCATGTAGGACACACTCTCCACCCATGTAGGACACACTCTCCACCCATGTAGGACACACTCTCCACCCATGTAGGACACACTCTCGACCCATGTAGGACACGCTCTCCACCCATATAGGACACACTCTCCACCCATGTAGGACACACTCTCCACCCATGTAGAACACACTCTCCACCCATGTAGGACACGCTCTCCACCCATGTAGAACACACTCTCCACCCATGTAGGACACACTCTCCACCCGTGTAGGACACACTCTCGACCCATGTAGGACACGCTCTCCACCCATGTAGAACACACTCTCCACCCATGTAGGACACGCTCTCCACCCATATAGGACACACTCTCCACCCATGTAGGACACACTCTCCACCCATGTAGAACACACTCTCGACCCATGTAGGACACGCTCTCCACCCATGTAGAACACGCTCTCCACCCATGTAGGACACGCTCTCCACCCATGTAGGACACGCTCTCCACCCATATAGGACACGCTCTCCACCCATGTAGGACACGCTCTTCACCCATGTAGGACACACGCTCCACCCATGTAGGACACACTCTCCACCCATGTAGGACACACTCTCCACCCATGTAGGACACACTCTCCACCCATGTAGAACACACTCTCCACCCATGTAGGACACACTCTCCACCCATGTAGGACACACTCTCCATCCATGTAGGACACACTCTCCACCCATGTAGAACACACTCTCCACCCATGTAGGACACACTCTCCACCCATGTAGGACACACTCTCCATCCATGTAGGACACACTCTCCATCCATGTAGGACACACTCTCCACCCATGTAGGACACGCTCTCTACCCATGTAGGACACACTCTCCACTCATGTAGAACACACTCTCCACCCATGTAGGACACACTCTCCACCCATGTAGGACATGCTCTCCACCCATGTAGGACACACTCTCCACCCATGTAGGACACATTCTCCACCCGTGTAGGACACACTCTCCACCCATGTAGAACACACTCTCCACCCATGTAGGACACACTCTCCACCCATGTAGGACACACTCTCCATCCATGTAGGACACACTCTCCATCCATGTAGGACACACTCTCCACCCATGTAGGACACGCTCTCTACCCATGTAGGACACACTCTCCACTCATGTAGAACACACTCTCCACCCATGTAGGACACACTCTCCACCCATGTAGGACATGCTCTCCACCCATGTAGGACACACTCTCCACCCATGTAGGACACATTCTCCACCCGTGTAGGACACACTCTCCACCCATGTAGGACACACTCTCCACCCATGTAGAACACGCTCTCCACCAATGTAGGTCACGTATTTTAGTTCGGTAGATCGATGCTCATGATGTCAGTCACTGGATTGTCTGGTCCAGACTTGATTATCAACATACCGCCGCCACAGAGCTGGTATATTGATGAGTGCAGCGTTAAACAACAAAGGCAAAAGACATACATTTAAACATACATTGTAGTTACCAAGCATATACATGTTGGATACACACATATACCTTATCCCTGTGGGTCATTCAATATTACCATAAGGAGCAACGATTTCAGTAAATCTAGAATATTTGAATTTTTGAGTGCAACATTCAACAACAAGCAAACAAACGAACAAACACAATGTTCTTTATCTTCTTTTCCCTAGAGCCAAGTTTTCCCTTGAGATCGAGAACACCACCATTGCCTTCACCGTGGAGCTAAATTCAAACGACTCGACCCTGATCGGATCAGCTGACTATGGAAGCCGAACAACGTTGATCAACACGAGCCTCTCTACCCCGGGACCTGAACATCACTTGGTCTTTACCGTTATGCCAGACATCATTCGTGTAAGTAGCCCATAAATAATGTTCCCTTTTCTCAATGTCCGATCGGCTGTTTTATTTGTACTGCCAATTTCGCCGACTCGAACTTTCTGTTTAGACACAAGGATACACAAAATGTTGTTGTGTTCGGCTCACCGGAGCCATCAAGAAACGTCAACGACAGACAATAATCATCCTGGATTATCTGCCGAAACAGATTCCATTGGACGTGAAAGGCAAAATAGCCGTGAAATTTTTATGAATGGTTCACTACACATCGTAATTCTGCGGACAGATCGACTGTATACTCTCAGGAAAACAGTTATGCATCAACCCGAATGTTACACCTTCATGGGATGTCATGTTGCGTTTAGCGGATGTGAGGCATTGTACCGTGTCAATATGGTTACTGTGCTTAACATGTGACTGCTGCTGAAAATGAAAGCTGGTGTAACTGGTGCGAGCTGGTGTGAGCTGGTGTAACTGGTGCGAGCTGGTGTGAACTGATGCGAGCTGGTGTGAGATGGCGTAACTGGTGCAAGCTGGTGCGAGCTGGTGGGAGCTAGTGTGAGCTGGTGTAACTGGTGCGAGCTGGTGTGAACCGGTGTGGGCTGGTATCAGCTGGTGTAACTGGTGTGAGCTGGTGTAACCGGAGCGAGTTGGTGTGAGCTGGTGCGAGATGTAGTGTCACCTAACTTTAATGCCTGCCAGCCCACAGCTTCCTGACTAAGCGTTCTAACCACTTGTTGGTTTCAGATTGAGGTAGACAAAACGGAAATGACGCAAGTGCCTCATTTGTTTGAAAGCCTGAAGATTGATTGTCTACGATTCGAGAACATCTCTACCAGGATGATCAAGATGAACAATGGAAACTTGCGTGGGGTTCACAAAGGTAAAGGTCAAACAAGGAAATGAGGAGGACATCAAGTTAACGTGCAAGTGTTCAATGAATACAAATATAATCCGAGTGGCAATTTGCGTTTTGATGGTCTCTGTGTTCTGTGTAACCTCCTCTGTGAAGGATCTTCAGCATACTACGGTTATATCGAACGCAAAGGGAACACTAATTTTAGTCCGTTATTACCGTATTTCGTTATAAGCATATATACGGCATAAATGGACGGGACCAAAAAAACAGTCCGTCATATCTGTCAATTCGTTATAGGCATGTTCGTTATAAACGTAGCTGTCTGTATTTGGGGACGACCTCCGTGGTCTAGTGGTCTACTGCGACATGGTATCTCAGTGGGCTAGCAGAATGAAATCGGCAGTCCGGACTAGTATAAACCGGCACACACGCGTACATGCACGTCGCTACATAAGTGCAGTAATGCTTGTCGTAGGAGGCGACTAACGGGATCCGGTGGTCAGGCTCGCTGACTTGGTTGATGTATGTCAGCGTATCCCAATTGCGTGGACCAATGCTCATGATTTGTTTCACTAGATTGTCTGGTCCAGACTCGATTATTAACAGTCCGGCATCATATAGCTGGAATATTGTTGAGAGCGGCGTTAAACAACAAATAAACAAACAAATATATATAAGTATTTGGATACAAAATACTAGGGTGGGGTTGTTGCAGTTAGTAGTTACAAGGTGTGACCTAGTTGGGTGATGTGAAATAGGCACCATTGTAGCTGAAGTTTTACAACGTCAAAGCACTCGACCAAGCATCGTCGTTACACGTTAATTTCAGGGCAGTCTAATAAACTATACTTTGTTACACTATACATGGGGGTAGAGCAAACTGTATTTCTTAAACATAATGCATCATTTTCCCCAAACAATTCATCCCTTTGTTCTTTAGTTAAAGGCACATATCCGATAAAAGGTCGTTCTTGGAGATGGTGGTTTATGACAGAACCCATCCATTTCAGTGCATCTCATCAAAAACATGGCATTAAGAAAGAGAGCAGAGTCTTCAACGGGACCCGACCCAGCGTCTGTCGTTGATGGCTCCCAGTCGACGTGTTGGGAGACAACCAGCAACGATGCTGATTCATGGTGGCAGGTAGACCTCCAGGGATACTACTACGTCAAGAGCGTCGGCATCAGCCACGTGACCAGCTGCGCCGCCTGCGGTAATAATGCGTCTACTTATTTGATTATATAATGCACGTGCAGCCATATGTTTCTCAGAACAATGTTGTGTTGGACAGTTCGTTTCTCTCGACACGTGGTTGAACGACTTTTTAAAAAAATCGGTACCTTGTGATAATGACTAGCGTCAATAAACCACAATGCACTATGTATTCATTTAATCGTCTACCCATTACCTTTTTGCCGAATCATAAAATATAATGAAAAAGTATTATTTATGGCCTTTACTCAACCTTTTAAGGGGAAAATTGAATGAAATTTGGTATATATGTCGTCGGTTATAGGCCTAACACTTTTGTTCCGCTTTAAGAAATATTCTGAATGATGACCTTTATTTCACCTTTGACCTTTGACCCTTCTCCAAAAATACAACGAAGCTAATATGTCAAATGCATGTTCCTACCAATGATGACACCTCCATTTGTGTAAATCCGATTTACAAAATGGCCGCCATTGCAGACATGTTGAAAACTCAATGTGCGGTCAATATTTGATAATTTTGATGAAAAGGTAAAATAAATGAAATTTGATACATTTGGTAGTGACTTCACCACGTGTTCTTTTGCTATACTAAAAATGGACCTTGTTTTGACCATGCTCTCAAATATTCATGCTTGGCTCTGTGAACCTCTTCTCTGAAACTTCCAGGGGCGGTCGGGTAGCCTAGTGGTTAAAGCGTCCGCTCGTCACGCCGAAGACCCGGGTTCGATTCCCGACATGGGAACAATGTGTGAAGCCCATTTCTGGTGTCCCCCGCCGTGATATTGCTGGAATATTGCTAAAAGCGGCGTAAAACCATAACTCACTCACTCACTCACTCACTCACTCACTTACTCACTCACTCTGAAACTGCCAGCCTGAGGGCGGTAGCCTTATTTCTCTTTATGGTGACATCATGTTTTGTCCAAATTTTTTAATTTCTGTTTTAGTCAGGAGAAACCTTGGTTAAGTGGCTGTCTGTATTGACATTTTAAACTAATGAATATCCAGATCATCAACAATCTAATTAAAATCTGACCATTATTCCGATACGCTACCTCCCTGCGTGAAGATCTGGGTGCATCTTTTTGGAAGTGAGTGAGTATGGTTTTACGCCGCTTTTAGCAATATTCCAGCAATATCACGGCGGGGGACACCAGAAATGGGCTTCACACATTGCACTCATGTGGGGAATCGAACCCGGGTCTTTGGCGTGGCGAGCGAACGCTTAAACCATTAGGCTACCCCACCGCCCATAAGAAGCTGTGTCAGGCGATGTTCTAAGGACACTCAGCGTGGAATTCTCGTTACACGCGAGCAACGCATCCACCCACATCTGATTTATACTAATGGGACTGGGTGGTCGGGCTCGGTGACCTGGTTGATTTGTGTCATCGTATCCCAATCGCGAAGACAGATGCTCACGATGTCAGTCAGTGGATTGTCTAGACCAGATTCAATTATCTACAGACAGCGGTCATATATCTAAGCTGGTGCTGAGTGAAAAGAAAACAATAAATAAATTGCGTCTGATTTCTGTATCTCGAGAACGAGCTAAAACGACAAATGCCGAAAAGATAGGTATGGTGGCGCCATTATGAGATTGTAGATATGTCATGTCCACACCCAGGAAGTACCATCAAAAATGTTTCTGTTCTATGAGTATTTTCATTCGTACAAATCGAAATAAAAAAAATCGAACAAACTGACAGCTGATTGGCCCAAGAACCCAAATCTGTTTGATTGGGCGGTCAAAGTTTGCGCAAGGTTCACCTGGCCAGGTTTTCAATGGGGGTCCTTAGATCTTAAGGCAGAAAGGTATGGTATCGGAGTCACGAAAAGATCCGATTTCCATGATAGGTGAGCTACATTATTGCGGCGCAATTTGCCGATCATTAAAACTCAGCATGACACAAACATGTATACTAACACTAAAGATACGTAACACCGAAGAAGCGTTGAACCAAATATACCAAAGTATATTATACTATTATATATGTATCATGAAATAATAAACATCTTTCGTTTTTCAGAGAGATATCGTCATGACTTCCAGGTGGAGGTCTACAAGACCAATCCCCAAGTTTATCCTGAGTCTGACGTCTCGCCCTGTTATACGTACCTGGCCGTGGTTCCAGCTCGTGAGAGGACTACCATGGATTGTCTGTCTGACACCTTTGGTCGCTATGTCAGAATCAAACGCGTGACCACGCCCCGTCCCGATGATGTCATGGCATTGTGTGAAGTGGAGGTGTTTGTCTCTAAACCAGTCAAGGGTGAGTATGTTACCACAGTATGTCAACACAGTATGTTAAGACAGTATGCTTCCACAGTATGTTACCACAGTATGTTAAGACAGTATGCTACCACAATATGTCAACACAGTATATTACCACAGTATGTTAAGACAGTATGCTACCACAGTATGTTAACACAGTATGTTACCACAGTATATTAACACAGTATGTTAACACAGTATATTAACACAGTATGTCAACACAGTTTGTCAACACAGTATATCAACACAGTGTGTTACCACAGTATATTAACGCAGTATGTCAACACAGTATGTCAACATAGTATATTAACATAGTATATTAACACAGTATGTCAACACAGTATGTCAACATAGTATATTAACACAGTATATTAACACAGTATGTTATGGCAGTATATTAACACATTATGTTAACACAGTATATTACCACAGTATATTAACACAGTATGTTAACACAGTATATTAACACAGTATATTAACACAGTATATTAACACAGTATATTAACACAGTATATTAACACAGTATATTAACACAGTATATTAACACAGTATATTAACACAGTATGTCAACACAGTATATTAACACAGTATGCTACCACAGTATGTCAACACAGTATATTACCACAGTATGTTAAGACAGTATGCTACCACAGTATGTTAACACAGTATGTTACCACAGTATATTAACACAGTATGTTAACACAGTATATTAACACAGTATGTCAACACAGTTTGTCAACACAGTATATTAACACAGTGTGTTACCACAGTATGTTACCACAGTATATTAACGCAGTATGTCCACACAGTATGTCCACACAGTATGTCCACACAGTATGTCAACACAGTATGTCAACATAGTATATTAACATAGTATATTAACACAGTATGTGACCACAGAATATTAACGCAGTATGTCCACACAGTATGTCCACACAGTATGTCAACACAGTATGTCAACATAATATATTAACACAGTATATTAACACAGTATGTTATGGCAGTATATTAACACATTATGTTAACACAGTATATTACCACAGTATATTAACACAGTATGTTAACACAGTATATCAACACAGTATATTAACACAGTATGTCAACACAGTATATTAACACAGTATATTAACACAGTATATTAACACAGTATGTCAACACAGTATGTTAGCACAGTATGTCAACACAGTATATCAACACAGTATATTAACACAGTATGTTAACACAGTATGTTAACATAGTACATTAACACAGTATGTCAACACAGTATGTCAACACAGTATATTAACACAGTATGTCAACACAGTATGTCAACACAGTATGTCAACGCAGTATATTAACACAGTATATTAACACAGTATGTTAGCACAGTATACTAACACAGTATGTCAACACAGTATATTAACACAGTATATTAACACAGTATATTAACACAGTATGTCAACACAGTATATTAACACAGTATATTAACACAGTATGTTAACACAGTATATTAACACAGTATATTAACACAGTATATTAACACAGTATATTAACACAGTATATTAACACAGTATGTCAACACAGTATGTCAACACAGTATATTAACACAGTATGTCAACACAGTATGTCAACACAGTATGTCAACACAGTATATTAACACAGTATGTCAACACAGTATGTCAACACAGTATGTCAACGCAGTATATTAACACAGTATATTAACACAGTATATTAACACAGTATATTAACACAGTATGTCAACACAGTATGTCAACACAGTATATTAACACAGTATGTTAACACAGTATGTCAACACAGTATATTAACACAGTATGTCAACACAGTATATTAACACAGTATGTTAACACAGTATGTCAACACAGTATGTCAACACAGTATGTCAACACAGTATATTAACACAGTATCTTAACACAGTATGTCAACACAGTATATTAACACAGTATATTAACACAGTATATTAACACAGTATATTAACACAGTATATTAACACAGTATGTTAACACAGTATATTAACACAGTATATTAACACAGTATATTAACACAGTATATTAACACAGTATATTAACACAGTATGTCAACACAGTATATTAACACAGTATATTAACACAGTATGTTAACACAGTATATTAACACAGTATATTAACACAGTATATTAACACAGTATATTAACACAGTATATTAACACAGTATATTAACACAGTATATTAACACAGTATATTAACACAGTATATTAACACAGTATGTCAACACAGTATATTAACACAGTATGTTAACACAGTATGTCAACACAGTATGTCAACACAGTATATTAACACAGTATGTTAGCACAGTATACTAACACAGTATAGCCATGATCGCAGCTCGTCGAAATGAATCACTTCGGTCATATTCCGAACTCCAGAGTTTCAGATAAGCTGCATATTTGCTTAAAATACACACATCAAACCACCATAGTCCAATACATTTTGAGTTGCCTGTGTGCAAATACACATAAATAACTGTAAAAGCCTGGTGGTATAACGACTCCCATTGTAGCCTTAAAGCTTGTATACTCGTGTCTACACATACCGTATTCGACGTAATAAGCGCCCACGGTGATATTACCTAATACATTGGCTAGTGAACAATCCCAATTAGCACCCCTTTCGACTGATTAATGTTCACACGATTTATTTATTCGCGTATAATACGCACTCGTGTGTTATATGCACCCTTAATTATGGGCAATTAAATTCTGGCAAAATATATGTGTCGTATATAAACATTTCAGGCTGTCAGCATAAACCACGAAATTTATCTTTCAACTCACCAAAATATTATTCTTAAAAGAGACCCTATTTCTAATTTTGAGAGTTTCCTGGGCGCTTATTACGTCGAATACGGTATCATTATTTACTGGTTGAATGACTGCATCATGTAGACACGAACTTCCCACAAAAATATGTGTTTAAATACCTTAACGATAATGGGAGAAAATTATTTGACTCAGATAATAATAAATAAAGCGACAAAACCCTTTCAATATCCAATAGAAATATCTGTACAGAGAAGAGTCGATAGAACGATTCTGACTATATGATGATCATGTGTTTATGAATCACTATCAAATAATGATGATACCAGGTGTTTGCAAAAAGGTGAGCGTATCCTGTCCCATCGGTGGCATCCATCACAAATACATGCAAAGGCAAGTCAGTTTTTCACCTGAAAAATACGGGAACATTTGGTACAAAGTCAAAATGGGGAATTGCAACGGACATCATTTTTGTACATGATGCGTCAAATTTGGAAATGTCCTCCACACGTCTACCATAAAGCCTTTTGAAAGCTTTACTCTGGCCTTGAATGTTGTAGCCTTGATTAAACAACTTGTTCGTATGAGGCTGTTTGAAACTGTTTGGCTAGAATTACTCTTATTTCTCCACGGATGTCGTCAACTGTTAGCAAAACACGCTCAAGTAATATATTTCTACCTTGGGGTACGGGTGGCCCAGTCGTCTAAGACGCCGCGATTCGCTGTGCAGAGTTACGTCCCTTCGGCCCGCCAGAAACCTATGATTGTGGGTTCGAATTCCGGTTCGCCTCGATTATGTTTCTAGGTTTGTCAGCACTATACCCGTGCTCGTGGGTTTCACCGAAGTGGTAAACGTCTGAGACCTGCATCACTTCGGGCTTTCCTCCCACATTAAGCTGACACGCCGTGATATAACTGGAATACTGTTAAAAGCGGCGTTATACCCATCTCACTCACTCACTATTTTTACCTGTTTCAGGGGATGCATGGACCCCCTTCAGCTGCCCCCAGCCTCCTCTAGCCGACCTGACCCCTCTGCGCATGTCCTATACAGCCACTGAAGCCCTGGCAACCTACCAGTGTCAAGATGGATTCAGTGTCTGTGCCGGAAGTGACGTCATCAAGTGCAATTCAAGTGCTGGATGGCCGAGTCGTGACATGTCATGTAGACAGACAACGTTTGAAGTGCCGGGAGATTTTGTGAGTCTAACTGATTTCATTACTATGATAATAATGTTACATGTTGAAATAAGGGACCGGCCATTTAATATTCTCTTGATAATTATGCTTGAGACTGTTGATAAGAAGAGAAATTGTGTACCACAAAAATTACATTGTTGCAAAGTGTTTTTCTTTAATTATTCAGGCTAAAAGCTGCATAAAACCATACTCACTCACTCACTCATTATCTCATCGTTATCTCATCATCTCATCAAAAAACACTTGACCAGTGAAGTTAAAATAATTAAGTAAAGGGAATATCTGCCCAATCTACCCTTCCTTGCCTTTCTAAAACAACATCGTAAAGAAGCTAATGAGTCTTCCTAATTACAGGAGGGCTATACCATTATAACAATAGGTAAACTCAATCAGCCATGACAACTCCCTGTAGATGTTTAGGCATGTAGACGTTTTGGCATGTAGAAGTTTTGGGAGTGAACCATCTTGTGATACCGTTAGAGTGTATTGCGTGTAGGTTACATAATATGTTATTTCACACATCACAGACAAACCTCGATAATCAAGGCGTTCTGGGTGCACAAATGCCCATATTAACGATGGTTGGTGCGGAGTGCAGCCTGTATTTATGTAGACGTTCAAAACAGAATCGCCCTGAAAGATGTCCAGATAAACAAGGTTCCACTGTATATTATTATATCATCTTTACCCTGTAAATGTTTGATGTGAGAAAACTGTTTTTCCGAACAGTTATAATTTATCGCCAATGTAATGGTACCACAAGATGGGTAATAGTGCATGTCTTATGACGCCTGGTTTCAGCTAACAAGCGTGGATGTTCAATGTCCTCTGACTGTCGGCGATGTCCTTGAGTCCTGGGTGTCCTCCAAGGAGAGAATGTAAGATCCCCACTCTTAAATCACTCTTAAAGCTTACCATGATATTGATGTAATAATACCTTCGTATTGTAATGAAATCATTAAATGAAAGCTCTATCTATATTCACACATTTACGTAGAGACTCCTTAAACAACGTACTGTCGGAAATGCTTTTCTAGCTTCATTGAATGAATACTAACCATAGCGCTATGAAAATAGCACATCTTCATCTAGCCTATCCGAACTGACACTGTGAATAGCCAAGAAAGGTACTTTTTTAGGGTCAAATGACAATAACCTTTAAAATATCCGTAAGTTGTCATGCATGTTGTTTGTTTGTTTGTTGGCTAAGGCTGCACTCAGTAGCAATATTCCAGCTGTATGACGGTGGTCTGTAAATAATCGAATCTGGACCAGACAATCCAGTGATTGACATCAGCATCGATACGATGACAGGCATCAACCAAGTCAGCGAGCTTCACCACTCGATCACGTTAGTCGCCTCTTACGACAAGCATAGTCGCCTTTTGCGGCAAACATGGGTTGCTGAAGACCTATTCTACCCTGGATCTTCACGGGTCACTGTCATGCATGCGGTCAATAGCCTTAGGTAAACATTGCTGTACTATTGAGATATGCTTTGACGGGGCTAGCAATTAAGATATTACTGCATTATGTTTGCTTGGGAAAATGATGGAAAAGAAAAGCTATGAAACGAGATCAGTATTGGAAGGTTGGGGTTTTAGTATCAAGACGTGTTTGTTGTTGCACAGATGATTTCTTTAGCCAGCATCTGACTCAGCTGAAGACGTATCAGAACTGTCACCCAAAGGTATGATAACATGCGCAACAAGGCTGATATCTAGGGCGATGCCTCTTTTGTGATTCTAGCAAAGGATGAATTGATCAACCCTTTCACCTTTGTGAGTTTTAATATTTTGTTATGTCTTGCGACGTACCCTTTACAGTTAGCCCAGATAAGCTCAACAAGATTGAGCTCGCAATGTCTGAGTGGGGTACGTAACACAACGTAACCGTGTTTCGCCGCCAGGTCATGAACATCTGTCTTGTATTTTACTGGTTTCTTATTCAGGGGAATTTTCTCCATAAATTGAAGTTTGTTTCAAATGTTCTGAGGTTGACTTTGCAAGATTTCATATGTTCCTGAGTGACAGTATCTGGTTCCCCGACGTTGTGATAACTGGCGTTCTGCATGACAATGATACTGGGGTTGTTTAAATTGAAGAGTAGCTGATGTTCCAACAATTCTATACCATTCGTTTCCTTTTGATAATCGCCATCTTTCTTCAGCCTCACAAACTAGCTCACATCCATCAATAAGCCCCAGATCACAGGTTCCGTCGTCGAAAACAATGACACGATTGCCTTTATCTGTTGGTACCATGGGTGTTTGTTGTCCTTCTGACGAAAGATTAAATGTGTCTTTAATTTCCACTCGACTTCTTCTAGAAATCGGGAGTACCTTCTGATCATAAAGTTTGTACACAGTACGCCTCATCAACGCTCTCTCTCTCTCTCTCTCTCTCTCTCTCTCTCTCTCTCTCTCTCTCTCTCTCTCTCTCTCTCTATCTCTCTCTCTCTCTCTCTGTGTACCATGGCTATGAATAAGCAAGTGTAATGTAACATGCATCATAGGAGCAGTGTAGACAAAACAAATGCAGCAGCATTTTGTTATTTGCTATGATGCACATCTAGAATTGTCTCCAATCGACTTGTTTTTTGTGGATTAGATGCTCTATGAAGACTACATTATTACGACGAGGGAGTCGCATGTGCATATTTCATAGTCCGTTTCAGACTTCCCTCTTTAGACTTGAATCAATCTGAACTTGCTGTTTTCGTTCGAATTTTTCTCCTGTAAGATTGTCAACAGGATTCCTTGAGACTGATATACTGCAAACCACAGGTAGGTAGATCAGAAGTCACAGTCTGTGAAACATTCTATCTTGATAAAAATGAACAAAAGCATATTTGAAGTATTTCCGACAGTACTTTAACATGATCTCGGGGTCGTCTGAGGCACCGTAATTCGCTGTGTGGAGTTGGGTCCCTTGGGTACGCCTAAAACCTCTTGGGTTCGAATCCCGTTTCACCCCTATTATTGTTCTTGGTTTGCCAGCACCATTCGTGGGTTTCACCAAAGCGGGAAACGTCTGAGACCTGCATCACTTTAGGTTGACACGTATATACTGGAATACCGATCCAAGCAGTCATCCCACAATATCTCACTCAATCCTAACACGATCTTCATCCCTTTAAAACGTAATATCATCGGCTTCACTCACTCATTCACTTACTATCTTGCATGGTGTGTTTTTTTGTAGAGGTAGTGAGTTGGGTTTAAAGCTGCTTTCAACAATATTTTAATCCAAGCTTTAGATATAAGTTTAGTTATAGTCCGTTCAGCTTACTATGTGGGAGGGGCGTGGGGGGCAAACGTATGTGCTTCTCTGCCACTGTATCCCAAAACAAACCTTGTTGACAAACTGCTTGCAATAAACAAAACCTATTTAAGCTTTGTTGGTTTGAAACAAACAGAAAAGTATATAAATGTCCACGAAGTAATATTCAAGTGTGCACGTGCATGTGTATTTCAGGTCGGTACTAATGCTTCAAGCTGACAGTCAGACGCAGTTTGCACTTGTATATGAGATGTCACCTCGACAATGGTATGTTTCCCATAGCACAAATGCCGGAAAGCCTCACACGAAATACGTAGACAACAGTCCACTTCTAAGCCCTGGCCAAGAGTGGCATGTTGTCATGGCCTTTCTATCAGAGCACATGCATGTAAGTTACTTTGATATTTTTTTTGTTATTTTTTGTATTTCTACCGAATCACTGGGGGGTGGGTGGTCGGTTACGGTTGTGAGGGGGGTTGTCATGGTTACTTTGGACTGTTGGTTCCAATGTGTGACCTGCTAGTTAATCTTTTTAAGTTGTTTTTTTTTTTAAATATTCCAAAACAATCTGGAATCTGTGTTTCTTTATATTAAACCTAAGAGAAATTTTGCTCTATATGCAACCTAAAAACATAATGTGTTTCTTTGATATGCTGTATGTCCTGTCTGGAAGATAATATGTGTTGTACAATGGCCGAAAAATATCTTAATTGTCTCCAACAAGATTCCCACTCTATTAAATTCTGCATAAGTTCAGGTTTTCTTGATTAGTTTCACGTTGGTTTTCTCGAACACCTTGTTTCATTATTTGATGATGATTCATAAACGCATGCTTGTGACCCACTCGGGTTCTTACAACGATTGGACTGTTTTAGCAGAGATTTCCTTTCATTATGGAATTGATATAATGGCTTTTAATTGCAGATTGAGATTAACGGTCGACCACTGGTGGTATATCCTCATTACATTCCACTCAGTCAGGTGCGCGTCGTCACCAGCATAATTGGATTCAAACTCAGGAAAGTCAGCGTGTCTAAATGGAGACATGCCTTTCTAGGTAGGCATTGGAGATTAAAATGAGCCGACTTTCAGGGAAACAATTGACTTGCCTTTGCATGTGTTTGTGACGGGTGCCACCGGTGGGGCAGGATACACTCGCCATTTTGCGAACACCTGGTGTCATCACTATCTGAAAGTGATTCATAAACACTTGATTATGATTTAGTCGGAATCGTACAATGGACTCTGCTTTTAGATTTTTAATGATCATTAAGATGGTTTCGTCTGAATTATTTACAGACTATTTCCATGTTTGGTGGACCTTTTCTTCCTTTATTGGGATGTACAAGGTCATACATCAATTTGCTGTACTTTGTTCCCATGGATCCATTCCTCGAAGCAATCTTAGCTCCAAGCTGGGCTGACGTTGACTGAATATAATCTCAGCGCCAATCTGTGCAAACGTTGACTTACGATAATCTTAGCGCCAAGACGGGCTAACGTTGACTTACGATAATCTTAGCACCAAGACGGGGTAACGCGTACGTTGACTTACGATAATCTTAACGCCAAGACGGACTAACGTTGAATTACGATAATCGTAGCGCCAAGCTGTGTTGACGTTGACTAGCGATAATTGCTAATTTACCAGTGCTTGCATTGAGTGAGTGAGTTTGATTTAACGCCGCTTTTAGCAATATTCCAGCAATATCACGGCGGGGGACACCAGAAATGGGCTTCACACATTGTACCCATGTCGGGAATCGAACCCGGGTCTTCGACGTGACGATCGAACGCTTTAACCACAAGGCTACCCGACCGCTCCAAGCTTGCAGTAACGGGATAACGCGTGCGTTGACTTACGATAATCTTAGCGCCAAGCTGTGCTGACGTTGACTAACGATACTCTTAACGCCAAGACGGACTAACGTTGATTTACGATAATCTCAGCGCCAAGCTGTGCTGACGTTGACTAACGATACTCTTAACGCCAAGACGGACTAACGTTGACTTACGATAATCTCAGCGCCAAGCTGTGCTGACGTTGACTAACGATACTCTTAACGCCAAGACGGACTAACGTTGACTTACGATAATCCTAGCGCCAAGCTGTGCTGACGTTGACTAACGATACTCGTAACGCCAAGACGGACTAACGTTGACTTACGATAATCTCAGCGCCAAGCTGTGCTGACGTTGACTAACGACACTCTTAAGGCCAAGACGGACTAACGTTGACTTACGATAATCTCAGCGCCAAGCTGTGCTGACGTTGACTAACGATACTCTTAAGGCCAAGACGGACTAACGTTGACTTACGATAATCGTAGCGCCAAGCTGTGCTGACGTTGACTAACGATACTCTTAACGCCAGGACGGACAAACGTTGACTTACGATAATCTCAGCGCCAAGGTGTGCTGACATTGACTAACGATACTCTTTAGCTCCAAGACGAGCTAATGTTGACTTACAATAATCTTAGCCCTAAGATGACCAGTATTTTTATGCTAACCTAACATGACACCGTATACGGCAACTGAAGACACCATAACGAATGTCAGCCGAGCCCAATATTTTTTTTGTGCTGACCTAATCTGACACCGTATACGGCAATTAAAGACACCAGAACGAATTTATTATGCCGAAAGGTATCGATATCGCACATTGTGCCTTTTATCAGAGATTTCCTCATCGGTGCTACTAACAGAGGCCAAACCTTGTTGAAAATATTAACTATAATTTTTATCAATAAAGTCACGAACATGATCTAAAAAAACAGATTAATGTCCTTGCTCATCACAATAAATGATAGTAAAACACAAAACAGTGTCAAAAAACGAATTTCGGTACCAGAATGTCTATGTGAAATACGTGAGGTGGGTGTTGGAAATCCAAGATGGCTGTCACTGGCGGTATACGGTCTCATATTAGGTCAGTATCAACCATCTTGGATTTTTACTGACGGTATACGGGCTCTTGTGAGGTCAGTAGTTCTGTACTCTGATTGGTCAATCTCACTTTAAGACATCATAAAGATACATATGTTATGCCACCATCTCCTTTCACAGCCCATCAGTAATGTGGCACAGAATTATCTCGCTCATGAGTTATGTTTGTTGCACGGCCATTTTAAGGATAGGTTAGTCTGTCTCACAGTCCCTGAAACATATTTTTCCCTTCCGACCAGCCCATTCTATAACGCAAATGCCGTAAATAAAGCAAGTCTAGATCTGCATCTCCCACTTCACTGGGACTCCTTTTCAAGACAACGGAGTTATTTGTTTCTATCTAGGATAAGGATAAGCGTTATGACGTAGGCTATACTACTCAATACAAGTTAAAGAACGCCCACAATTGGAAAGATGTGTGTTATAATACCAAAATAGACATAAGAAGAAAAAGATCTATTGAGGACTATATTTCGAATCCGTCTCGGGGGACACGGGTGGCTCAGTCGTCTCAGGCGCCAGAGTCAGTGACATCATCAGTACTCCTGTCATATCAACCAATCACTGTTTATTCCATAGCACCACTTTGAGAAGTGCCGATAACAGTGGCAGAGGCAGCTCTAAAGTAACAAGGGGCACAGGTGGCCCAGTCGTCTAGGGCGCCGCGATTCGCTGTGCAGAGTTGCGTCCCTTGGATACGCCAAAAACCTATGATTGTGGCTTCGAATCCCGGTTCGCCCCGATTATGTTTCTAGGTTTGTCAGCACAATACCCGTGCTGGTGGGTTTCACCGAAGTGGTAAACGTCTGAGACATGTATCACTTCAGGCTTTCCTCCAACATTAAGCTGACACGCCGCGATATAACTGGAATACTGTTAAAAGCGGCGTTAAACCCAACTCACTCACTCGAATCGGACTCAAAACGAAAGTATTCAGTCGAATAGGCCCAAGGTTTTTTCAACATGAGAATGGAATAAAACTCACTGGAGTCGCGAGGATGCATCAATGCTGATTTGCCTTATACATGCCGTTTCAAATATTACCGGTAACGCTAGGTACCATTGGGACTTCGCTTCCTGTCTAAACACTCGGGAAAATATCTTTTCCAGGTAACAGTTCATTATATCAGTCTTCTGATCAGGCTGATTATATCTTATGTTCACTCTCTCTTTTGAATGTAGATCTGTGCTTAACTCATGTCTAAAAATGTCGTCTGGATTGGCTGCCTTTTAAACACGATTGCTAATTTATCAGATCTTGATGTGAGTGAGTTTGATTTTACGCCGTTTTTAGCCATATTCCAGCAATATCACGGCGGGGGACACCAGAAATGGGCTTCACACATTGTACCCATGTCGGGAATCGAACCCGGGTCTTCGGCGTGACGATCGAACGCTTTAACCACTAGGCTACCCGACCGAACCGAGCTTGCATTGATAAGAGAGACTACGGTGACAAAGATGTCCAGGCTATTTGCCATAGCTGTTGATGATTGTATATTTTGTAAATCAGCAATTTAAGTCAAAGGTATGTTCTATCTGTATCAGAGGCGCCTCTGACGAACCTTGCACACGACAGGACGTCCACGGCAAGCAGCAACGTCAGGACGGCGATGTTGGTGGTGGACGGGAACGACAGGAACGACTGGATGTCCGACTCCTGCTGGTCAGCTGTGAAATCGAGTGATCCGGCATGGTGGCAGGTGGACCTGGGTGGTTACTACGTTGTCACAAAGATTCAAGTATCCAGCATACAAACGTGTAATTTAGAGTGCTCTTGGAGTAAGTCAGATTTGAGGTTTTTGTTTTGTTTGTTTGTTGTTTAACGCCGCATTTAGCAATATTCCAGCTATATGACGGCGGTCTGTAAATAATCGAGTCTGGACCAGACAATCCAGTGATTGATAACATGAGCATCGATCCACGCAATTGGGATCGATTACATGCATCAACCAAGTCAGCGAGCCTGACCACCCGATCCCGTTAGTCGCCTTTTACGGCAAGCATAGTCGTGTAGTAGTAGTAGTAGTAGTAGTAGTAGTAGTAGTTGTAGTAGTAGTAGTAGTAGTAGTAGTGGGAGGAGTTTGTTTGTTTGTTTGTTTGTTTGTTTGTTTGTTTAACGCCACACTCAGCAATATTCCAGCTATATGACGACGGTCTGTAAATAATCGAGTCTGGACCAGACAATCCAGTGACATCATGAGCATCGATCCACGCAATTGGGATACGATGACATACATCAACCAAGTCAGCGAGCCTGACCACCCGATCCCGTTAGTCGCCTTTTACGGCAAGCATGGGTTGCTGAAGACCCATTCTATCCCGGATCTTCACGGGCCTCAGATTTGAGGGGTTAGGCCCCAAAATAAGATGTATGGGTGTCCTGTTTCAACCCTTCCAAACATAGGGTACTAGGGTCGTTTTTCTTATTTTTTTTCACTTTAATTTGTATTCTTGAAAAAACAGTAACTTACGGTATGTCAGTAAATATAAACTTCCAACACCAGCGAATAACCAGTATCAATTGACACAAATTCCATCAGCCGTAAAATGCAAAAGTGTTACAAGAAAGTCAGTAAACGCATATTGTGTCACTGGATTGTCTGGTCAATAGTCGATTGTTTTCTTCTTATGCAAATTGTGTGAGTGGCGTGTGCAACTGGAAGTGCCGAACATTCTCACCGTTTCACAAAGACACTTGGTGTTATCACTGATGTTCAGTGATCCCTTTCATATAATGATTTCCTTTCAAGCCAAATATGGAAGTTGTTTCGGTAGATAATCGAGACTGGTTAATGTCTGGCATTGACGTTTCGTAGTTATCTGTTTCCCGTGATTTCATGTTGAAAGACACCCTTTGATCCGTGAAGATCCGGGGTAGAATAGGTCTTCAGTAATTCATGCTTGCTGTAAAAGGCGACGATGCTTGTCGTAAGAGGCGACT